>NC_056729.1:169808731-169918731 GCF_019279795.1 Protopterus annectens | reverse complement strand
TCCACTACTGTTTGCCTCACTTACATGCTTTCTGTAGGTAGAAGTAATGTCATACAATTGTTGTAATTGGCCACGATTCACGATCATCACATGAAATATGAAATGAAAGAAACAAAAAGTCTGTTTACCAAAGTTTTAAAAGCCTTGCATTACTGATGTGCTTTGTAGAGTAGCAGCAGTAATCAGGTCATGAAATGACCAAAAGGCTACTTTTCTCAGTGGGTAAATTGTACAGATTAAACTAATGAATAGCTCACAGGGACAGCTGTTGTCACTACAATTGAAATTTGAGATGGAATTTGGCTAACACCTTTGAAACTTCCTCCAGGCACTCTTTCCACCACCACCACCCTCAGCCAAAGGTGATCATGCTCAGAAAGCCAAACCTGAAATGTAAACAAAGGCTAAATCAAAACCCTTTGGCAAAGAGGAAGTCCCTGTAAATTACAGTATTGACAGCACCCCCCCCCCAGGTCAAATGCAGTAGTGTGAGATTTGGGAACACAGGTTGATGGCAATCTAAACTTTAATCATCATGTGTCCACAGTGGTAATGAAAGCCTTCTGTGTTGCTCATCTCATAAGTAAGAGCATCATATCCAAGGCTAAAGATGTTATAACTCCTCTGTACTGGACCCTCATCAGACCACTAGTAGAGTACAATGCATGCACCTCACCAGACACCTGCAGCAGCTGGAGAGACCACAGAGGTTTCACGCCAAGAAAATTCAGGGCCTCCAAAACATGACATACATGGAAAGACTGAAAGCCCAGTCATTGTACTGTGTATCCTACAGGGTGTTGAGAGGTGACTTGTGCCCAGCCTACAGAGCAGTCTGTGACCCTGCCCTAATAGAAATGCTGCACATCTGCAAATCAAATGGGACAAAAGTCACTCATCCCAGGGATCTTAAACTAGCCCCGTGACATTAACAGAACATGCTGGAGAGACATATATATCTCACAGAGATTGCCTCTCCTCTGGAATAAACTCCCAGTTCACATCAAGCAGAGCTCCTCAATGACCCTATTCAACCGCAGCCTAGACAATTGGATGGGAGACAGTAAACTCAACCTGGGGGTGGCACCTATGTCCCTCATGGACAGGGGCAGTCAGTGCTGATCACAGACTCGCACTGCGAGTAATGACCATCTAACCAAGTTCAATTAGGGAACATGGGTATAACATGGCTAGGTTTGTAAAAGCCCTAGGACCATTAGCCTAGTAACACTCTATAAACCTATGAACTTACGAACTGTAAAATAATGGTTATTCTAATTAAATGTATCGCATCACCTCTTCAGTTTCAGTTTTTTTTTTTTTTAATTTTTAGTAGACCAGAACAGCATTCCTGCTTTTTTTCTGCTACCATTGCCTTAAGACAGACTAGAGAATATGACCTACTGGTAAAGAAGATTAGTTAACTACCCCACAAATACTGGTTGTTGCTTTTATCAAAATGGGCCACACCCTTTGACTAATATTCTTGAGATATACACATTGACAACTTTATTGCCCACAGCTTTGTTTAGTCACATCTAAAAGCTTAGAAAATAGCTAATTTCAGAAGCATTTTGCTTTTGACTGTTGCTTAATTCAAATGAGACTTGTCCCTGAAATCTAAGATGCAATTCTTAACAGACACTATTGCTTTATTATGCACTTAGTTGCATGTGTGCCAGTTATTTTGTTCCATATATTATGTGGGGGAAAAAAATCACATGCACACTCCAGTTAATGATGCATAAATAGGTCACGGCTATAATTAACCACAGTTTTAATACCACTATGGCTACAGGCTGTTTTCCAGAACGTAATATGGATATAGTGGTATTTGATATGACTGTTCTTTGGCACGAGTTTAAATGCTTCATGAAGTGTTGATAGCAAAAGCATTCAGATTTGGAAGGAAACCAAAAAAATACTGAATTTAAATTCTCTTACTCTTCGTTTGTTTTAAATAAGGAGCTTCATCTGATGCTGTATTTGTATGCTTGGTATTATTGTGTCTGACCTCATATCATTAAGTTTTTGTACAATAAACACCAAGGGGAATGCATTAAACTACTGAATAATGAATACCATTTAAGAACAACTATTTGAATAAACACACTCCTGCAAAGAGTTTTCTTTTTTCATGTTTGCTTTCCAGAAAGACCTTGTACAGGTTAACACATTATTGTAACTGATTAGCTTGGCTTGTGTGACATAATAAATCATTTTAGCATTCACAGCCACAGCACTCTTTTTTCATTCCTTGCAACTACCTGGCAAGAAGTGAATGTCTTCTTGATGGGATGATCCTTTATACTATTCCTGTATTAACTGTCTCAGAAAGCTCTATTGGACATGCATGTACATTTAAAAGTGATTTGTTTGCCCTTCTGAGGTTTAGGGATAACTGTTTTCTGTGTTGTAGCAGCCTAATACAGACATTCTGTATATCTTTTCTCACTAGCAAGTGATTATAATTTATCCTGTTGTAAAGTCTCACTAGATTAATACATGCTCTAGGAGTAACAGTTATCAGACAAGTGAGTTTTGGTAGAGTAGTGCAAGTTCCTTTTTTGTCATGAAAACTTTCTTTTTGATTCTAATAATTCTTGCAGTAAATTATACACATGGTATTAATCCCTGTCATGGACTGATGTCAGTTAACATGCATGCTTTGCAATTATTTAGGATGCTGTGTCTCCATTCTCTATTCAGGGTTTTAATACTGTTCATTATTATGTGACTCATAAGAATGCTGAAATCCACTTCACTTATAAGATGTGAAGATCGCAGTATAACATCACAGATATAAAACCATCTTCGAGTCACCCTTAACATCTGAGGTGAGCATAATTTGTTGTGCCTATCAAATATCAAAGAGCTGAAAGAAAGGGAAGGGGTAAGGAGAAGACATGGTGGAGTTGAAGGGGTAAGGAGAAGACATGGTGGAGTTCAGAGTGCCACTTGGAATGAAAAGGGGATTAGCAATCCTGTTATGGTGGAAAGAATATTATGTATGCTATGGTGAGAAGGGATGGACTAAAATTACAGTTACAGGAAGTAAATTCCAGAAGTTTCCAAGTTATGGTGGTGGTGTGTGTGTGTTAATGGAAGAAGGAAGAGGTGGGTGGGGATTTTGATACAGGAATGCCGCAGCTAAGTATTGAGGAAAGCAATAACCTCTCAAAACTACCTAATTTCTGCCTTAAAAAGTACATGTCCCTCAAAGTTCCACATTGAAAGGGTTTCCTCACACAATCAGCTATAATAATAATGTTTTTAACTGATATGGTAAATAATACTGAATTATATTAAGTCATCAAAGAATTAGTTATAAGTATAAATGAAGTAACACATTTTTAGCCATCCTATGGGCTTCCTAATTGAAGCTATTAGTAAACTATTAGTAGGTGTTCCATGTTTGGCCTATATGTTCCACATTATGAGAGGGAGTGTTACAAAATGTGGAAGAAGGTTAAATGCATAGTGTGTTGTTGTTTGAGGGAGAGAAGAGGTGTAGTTTCTGCTCACCTGGCTAGCTTTACTGAGCTTACTGTTCTCTAACTGTTATAGCCATTTTGCTTCCCAGTCTTTTGTACCTTATCACTCCCTCTCATCCTGCACTAATTTCCTAAACTTTTACTCTTCCGCCTTCTTTCACACCCCACCACTAACTATAATTCCTCCTCTGTCCATTTATCCTCCTGCTCATTTCCATAATTTCATCTTTCATATCTCCTATCATCAGTTTTTAAGCTATGTTAATATTTGTGTATTTGTAAATTTTTGCTAACCTAAAAATACCTATGATTGATCTTTTCTCTGTAGCCATCATGCTATAAATACATTAACTATTGTATTTTTTTCTATTTAATAATTAGCTAATATATAGGTTCATAGGTTCATAGGTAGGTGCTAGGCTATCTGCCCGAGGGCATTTATAAGCTTAGCCAGAGTGTGTCAGCTTTCGCCGCCCCATTGATTAATTAACTGATCCTCTGTCAAGCAGAGCCAATGAAGTGATCCCGTGGGTGTATTTTCTGTTATCCATCCACTCGTCAAGGTTTCTCTTGAAGAGTGTTAGTGAGGGGCTCTGCCTAATGTAATTTTGAATTTTGTTCCAATGCATGGGAAGTCTCTGTGACAGGAATCTATCCCTCCAGCATGTTCTATTTATTGTTGTGGTGAGGTTTAGCTCACTAGAGCGTGTGGCTCGGAGTGACTTAGATTTCTTTAGGTGGAGCATGTCCATCAATTCTGAGTTGGACATGGCTTTGTAAGTCAGGCAGGGATCACCTCTGAGTAAGCGATATGCCACTGAGTACAGCAGGAGTTTTTTCAGTCAGGTTGCATAGGACATATGTTTGAGACCAGTAATCCTCTTGGTGAGGTACTTTTGTGGTCTTTCCAGCTGTTGGAAGTGTCTTGTGAGGTACATCCCAAATGGGGCATTATACTCTATGATGGGTCTAATGAGTGAGGAGTAGAGGGGCCCTATAACCTCTTTATTTCTAGATGTGAACCCTTTAGTAATTAGATGGGCCACATAGAAGGATTTCCTAACTACTTTGACAATATGATTATTACCTCTTCTGTATTAAGGGGGCTGCCACCTATGTGGTAATTCGTGTTTGTTTTGTTTTTCCCAAACGGGATGACTATGCATTTTTTGGTATTTAGCTTGAGGCCATGACTTTGACACCAGGTGTCCGTCTCAGTAAGGCCCTTTTGGAGCATGTCCATGTCAGCTGGAGAGTCAGTTATGGCTCCCAGTTTGCAGTCATCAACAAACTTGGTTAGCCATAGTCTTCCTGTGTTTGCCTGTACTTCTGAGAAGTATATGCCAAACAGTAGGGGTCCCAGGACCGAGCCTTGCGGGACACCACTTGTGACTGGTTTAGAGTCGGACCTGGAGCCCGCTATTCTTACCGCGTGAATTCTGTCTGTAAGCCAGTTGGCAACCCATCTCATGACGTAGGCATTTATGTTCAGGCTGGTGAGTTTTTCTGTAATACCCGAGTGGGGAATGGTGTTGAAAGTCTTGGCGAGGTCAAGGTAGGCTGTGTGAACCACCTTTCCCTCGTTTATAGCCTTGGTGACTATCTCGAAGAAGTCAACCAGGCTTAGTAGGCATGATCTGCCCTTAACAAAGCTGAACTGGGTTGGGTCAAGTGTTTGGAGGTTCCCAATGTCTTTGTTAATGAGTTCCATGATGATGCGTCCATAGCCTTGCAGACCAGGCTAGTCAGGCTTATGGAGTGATATGTTAATTCATCTCTTGTTTTTCGTGTTATAATGCTATTTTCTTGTAAGAAATATTTAAAAAATCATGTAAATAAGCTCATGTACACATGTTTTACCCTCCAAATATAAATGTGCATCATGTGTAATATAAGGAACGGGTCCTTAATGCTCTCTCTAAGATGGAGAACACTGCATCAATGGGCCCAGAGAATATCCCAGGATGCCTTCTAAATAGCATGAAACATGACCTATCAGGGCCTCTGGAATTACTATTTAACTGCAGCCTCCAAACAGGCTTCATGCCTCTTGAATAGAGAAAGACAATAGTCATACCTCTGCACAAATGTGGGTCATCTACAGACCCATAAGTCTCACTCATCTTATATATAAAGCCATGGAAAGAATTATTATGGAGATGATCAATAGAGATATAGTAAACCTCCAGACACTGGACCCAACCCAGTTTGGTTTCGTCAGATAAAGCCTACTCAACCTGGTGGACTTCCTTGAGAAGGTCACCAAAGCAATAGATAAGGGCAAAATCATTCACACTGCCTACCTTGACCTGGCCAAGGCATTTGTCATAATATCCCACTCAGGCATGGTTGTTACCAGGGATGGATAACTTCCCAAAGGATACTATTATGCCTTTCTTGGCATTTAGTTTTAGTCCATGGCTCTGACACCAGTTGTTTGTCTGTGTCAGCCCCTCCTGGAGAACATTTGTGTCAGTGTGAGATTCAGTGACAGCTCCTACTTTGCAGTCATCTGCAAATTTAGTCAGCCAGAGACCACTGACATTGGCCTTAGCTTCTTAGAAATAAATGCCAAAAAGGAGAGGTCCAAGGACTGATCCCTGAGGGACTCCACTTGTGACTGGCCTCTTTATAGAGGTGGACTCCCCGATTCTAACTTCCTGAGTGCTGTCTGTGAGCCAGATGGCTATCCACTGGGTAACATATGGGTTTGTACCTAATCTCTTGAGTTTGTCAACAATACCCGAGTGGGGTATTGTGTCAAATGCCTAGGCCAGGTAAAGGTAGGCAATGTGCATGACTTTGCCATCATCCATTGCTTTGGTGAACCTCTCAAAGAAGTCCACCAGGTTGAGTAGGCATGATCTGCCCTTGACGAAACCAAACTGGATTGGGTCCAGTGTCTAGTTACTATATCACTACTGATCATATCCATGATAATTCTTTCCATGGCTTTACATATAAGACTAGTGATACTTATGGATCTGTAGTTTCCAGGGTCTATAGATGGCCCACCTTTGTACAGAAGAATGATTGTTATCTTTCTCCATTCATGAGGCACAAAGCCTATTTGGAGGCCCTGATAGGTTATGTTTCATGCTATTTAAAAGGCATCCTGGGATATTGTCTTGGCCCATTGATGCAGTGTTCTTGGTCTTACTGACAGCATTAAGGACCTGTTCCCTAGTGATAGTAGGGGGAGTTATATTTGATGATATTTCCTGAGGAAAGGTTGAGGGGTTGAGAGGGGTAAAGTTGGAGATGAATTTATCAGCCAGGAGGTTTCCTATATCTTCTGGCTCAGTATAGGTGACTCCATTTACAATGAGCTCTGCACACAATTGTGTATTGCATTTGAGGTTGCGGACATAGCTAAAGAATGCTTTTTGGTTGTCTTTGGCCTGGGAGGCCAAATTTACCTCAAATTTGGCTTTGGTAGACTTTATTTGTCCTCTGAGTTGTTTGTTCAGTTTGAGAGTGCTTTTATCCTGTTGGGTGCTGCGCCTCCTTATTTTTTGTCACAATTTTCTTCCTCCTGTTATACAGCTGATTGATTTTGTGATTCCGCCAGGGTGGCTTGTTTTTTGAGTTAGTTCTGTACTTGTTCGTAGTGGGTATAGCTGCCTCCATGCAGCTATTAACATGCTTGTACAGGGTTTCTGTGAACAGTTCTGCATAGGCAGAAGTGTTCTCAGGGTTTATGGGGGCTTGAAATTTTTCCAGGTTCTCACTTAATAGCAGAAGGTTAGCCTTAAAATAGTTCCTGAATATTCCAGGTTCAGCTGGGGGTCCAGGTTTCATTTTTACTTCAAAAGAGACCATTTTGTGATCTGACCTTACCAGGGAAGGCATTGCAGTAGGGGGTATGCAGCAGTCTCCCGTACTAGTGAGGATCAGATCCAGTATGGTTGCACCCGTTGTTGGTGTATTGCCTATCTGGTCCAGAGAGTTTGTGTTTACAAAATCCAGGAATCTCGGTGCATATTTGTTTGGTGTCGTATAGGATTCACAGTTAATAGTGGTGACTTTTAATTTGCTCGAAACAGAAAAGGAAAGAATTTTTGGAGCAGTAGAATTTCATGTTAAATAAACAAAATGTGTTAAAGATAGGCATGAAATAATGTAGTTTGCTGGACACTTGGAGGGGAATGTAAGAGAATAAGAACAATTCTCATTTTATAGCAGTGATACTGAAGAAGCAAGCTGGTTGGATGGGCTCTTAGTAGACCAGGATATAGGCAGTGAGGTAGAAGACATGAATATTTTGGATAGGATAATTATGTAATGATGGAAATTACATGGTAAATCAAAAGGGGGGTAGGGGAAAGAGTTCACAATGTATTCTGGGAAAATGGTTCTCTGATAAGAAAACAGAATGGAGTTAAATGGCTGAAGAATATGGTGAGACAGGTAGTTAAACAAAATAGTGAGCTGGGTGGAAAGATGGAGGTGAGGTAGTGGGATGGTATAGAGGCTTGCTAGAGAGAATTATGGCATTCTCAGGTTTGTTAAACTGGAGGAGATTAGACAAAGTGAAATAGTTAGAGAATGAATTGTAGTGACTGAAGCAGATGGATGGTTTAGGGAAGGAAGAAGGGGTGAACAATAAGGTACATAAAGTTAAGAAGCAGTTAAAATTACGTGAGAAATTCTAAATTAAGGTAGACATTGGCTTTTAAGAGTGTGAGATAGATGCAAATTGAGGTAGAGGGCACACTACCAGTATGGAAACTGAAATATTAGAGGAAACGGGTGTTTGCAAGGATTTTTAAAAAGAAGGTGCTAGGGTACCTGGAGGGTGCTATTTAATTTGTTTTAGGATAAATTGTATAAACAGCCTGAGTCAAATGGCAAGAACTTCTTGATATAAAGTGTAAAGTGGTACAGGTAGAAAATTAAGATGACCTTGCAGAGAGAAACAGAAGTGGGAAAGTGAAGGCTGTGATGTGCTATAGGAAGGTGGAGCAAGGGAGGTGTGGGAAATGTTTTCCTCTACAACAGGTTGTATCTTGACTTAAATTGCTGTTTGGAGGAGATATTCATACCATAAGAAGAAAAACCTTACCAAGGCCAATGAGGGAAACTTTGGCTGTTGTTTTTATGAAGGTGATGAGTGTTCTAGAGTTTCCAGAAACTTCAGGCTTATATCCTTCTTAAATGTGGATGTTGAGGGATTTGCATACATTTTAGAAGCAAGAATGAAAAAAATGTTATTGCAGGTACTGTGAGGGCCCAATAAAGATTTTTTTGAAGGGCAGGTCATCCACAGACCACATAAGGTTTATTCAGATCTTATTGAGTGGGTTGAACAGGAGGAAAGGTTAAGGCAGGTCTGGTAATTTTTGATATTCAAAAAGCTTTTAATATAGTACTCTGGAAATGTTGTTTAAAACACTGGCATAAGCAGTAGGTAAGGATCTTTTTGTAAACTGAGTGAAACCTCTTTATGAAGAGTGAGAGTTAAGGATTATGGTATATCAAGGATGTCAGAGTATGTTATTCTGGGAAAAGGATTGCAACTAGGCTGCTCTTTTTTCCCTCTGTTCTCAATAATCATGGAAAGGTTAGCACAGTGGGTAAGGAACTGCCCTGGTGATGGGTGAGATAAAGCAGTTAGAACATGTTCACAAATAATTGCAAGTCTAGTTTAGGAAATTCCCAGCAAATGCTATAAGGTCTTGTAGAAATCTTTAGAGAGTTGAAGGGATTAGGTTTAAGCCATCTCAAACAAAATTTATGATTCATAATGCTATCCCCTAAAAGATAACATCACTGTACCAGTCTTGCCACATCCAAATGGCTACATATTCAACAAAGAACAACCCTTAGGTTCGTAGGTTCAGAGGATCATATGTTGTTACTAGGCTAACAACCACTAAGGCAATTACAAGCCTAGCCCTGTACCCCAAACTCATTTGAATTTTGAGTACAATGGGCATCTATACACATGGGGGATATATTACTAGAGAGGTAACTAAGGAATTTGTAGGGAGCGTTAGGGTAATACTTTTTTTTATTGATAGCCTCTGTCCATAAAGGACATAGGGGCCAGACCAGGGCAAATTTACGATTTGCCATCCAATTGTCAAGGTTTTATTTGAATAGGATCAGAGATGATCTTTGATTTACATAGATGGGGACCCTATTCCATAGCACTGGGATCCATTGGAATGCAAATCCGTCTCTTCAGCACATTCTGTTTATGTCAAAAGTGAAGTTCAGTTCCCTGGATGTAGTGCTTCTGGTGCTGTTTGTTGTGTGCATGTATAACAGATCCTCCAGTGCTGGGCCTGAGGAACACTGTAATCTAGGCAAAGGTCCCCTCTCAGCAACCTGTAGTAAACTGAATACAGAGATAGAACCTGCAGGCAATCAGCGTAAGACAGAGTACCTCGCTAAGTACATGCCAGAGGTGGTATTGTACTTAATGATGGCTCTGATAAGGGATGAGTAGAGTAGTACTGTAACTTTGATAGACCTGCATGCCATGCCTTCACCCATGAGTTGGATGAAACAGAATGTTTTTCTTACTATCTTCGATATGTGTTGGTCAAAGGCCAGATTGCTGTCTACATATGTTCCTCAGATTCATGACTACTGAGTCATTTCATAGGGGTGTTTTATTATTGGAGTGAGTAACTTGGGCTTCCCAAAGGGCATTATAATGTATTTGTGGCATTGAGTATTATGCCATGGCTTTGGCACCAGTCATTTTTCTATGTTTAGATCGTCTTTCAGGATGTTGGTGTCTTGGAAGGCATCTATAATAGCTCTCAATTTACAGCCATCTGTGAACCTGGTGAGCCAGAGGCCTAGAAAATTAGCCTTGCTTTCCAAGAAGTAGATGCCAAACAGGAGCGGGCCCATCATGGAGCCCTTGGGTACTATGCTGGACATCAGTCTCATGGTGAAGCTGGTCTCATCAATTCTGACCTTTTGGGTCCTGTCTGTGAGCCAGCCAGCAATCCAGCAAGTTATATAAGGGTTTATGCCTAGCTCAGAGTACTTGTCAACAATGTCTAAGCTGAGTATTGTATCAAATGCATTGGCCAGGTTAAAATATACAGTATGCACTGTTTTACCCTCATCCATTACCTTGGTGACCCTATCAAAGAAGTCTATCAGGTTAAGTAGGCATGACCTTCCCTTACAAAAAAAAAATTTGGAATGGGTCCAGTGACTGTAGGTTGCCAATGTCCTTATTTATCAGGGATGGCACAGTGGCGCAGTGGTAGTGTTATCACCTCATAGGAAAAGGTTCTCTGGTTCAGTTCTCGGCTGGAGTGCTTTCTGTGCAGAGTCTGCCTGTCCTCTCTGAATTTGAGTGGGTTTTCTCCATGTGCTCCGTTTTCCTCCCACGTTACAAAGACATGCGTCTGGAGTGTTTGTCCCCAGGCCTTGATTGAAAATTGTCTTTGTTCCAAGTCAGGCTTTCCTGGTAAACAAATGTTATGTAAATAAAATGTCATGATAATTACTTCAATGGCTTTGTGTATTAGGCTTTTTAGTCTGATGGGTTTGTAGTTCCCTGGGTTGGTTGATGGTCTGCCTTGTGGAATAGAATGACTGTTGTGGTCCTCCATTCACTTGGAATGTAGCCTGTTTTGAGGATGTAGTTGAAGAGTCCCTCAAGTGATCCTGATGCTCATGTTTTAGATTGTTCAGGAGGCAACTAAGGATGTTGTTGGGACCCATATAGGTGGTGTTATTGGCTTTAGCAAATGCTGCCACACCTGGTCCCTGCTAATAGTTGTGGGAGGTATGTTGGAAGAAATTTCACCTGGAAGGGCTTGGGGGAGGGAGTGGGAGGTGAAGTTTGAGGTGAATTTATCAGCCAGTACATTTGCTGTGTCACCCTGATCTGTGAAGGTGATACCACTCACCACCTGTTCAGCACACTGCTGTGTGCTAGCTTTTGGGTTCTGGACATAGCTGAAGAAGGCCTTGTGATTGTCATTAGCATGTAAGCTAGCCTGACTTCTTAGTTGACCGCGTTGGACTTAATTAGACCTCTTAACTTCTTGTTTAGTTGTATAAGGGGAGCACTTGTCTTTAAGGTAGTTGCACTTCCTAATTTTGGCAATTAGTTTTTTTTATATGCCCTGCTTACATGAGGATTCCACCAGTGGGGTTTGTTTTTGTTTTTTGTTTTGGATTTACTTCTAGTAGGTAAGGCAGCCATTCATATGTTTGTACAGGGACTCTGTGAATAATTCTGCATAGGTAGCTGTCATTTCAAGGTTAAAGGGAGCTTTCCTGTGTTAGTGAGTACCAGATCCAGTATGTTTAGTCCTCTGATTGCAGCATACACTATCTATTCCAGCGTGTTTGTGTTAATAAAGTCCATGAAGCATGGTGCCTGTGAGTATGAGACAATGCAAATTTCCCAGCCTATAGAGGGGTAGTTAAAGTCACCCCTGAGTAGAATGTTTGGTTGGATGGTGATTGCATCTAGTAGGCTTAAGTAAGACTTATAAGACAATAGGGGCATAGGTGATGACATGTAGCTAGCCATGATATAATGATGAACATTATCTATAGTAACTTGCTTGTGGATGAGCTCCATGGTATCATCCTGTTTAACCAACCTGGATGTATGTTTGTTGCTAATGTAGATAAAGATACCTCCACCTTTGACCACAGTCTGTGCTATTGTTGGGCTAAATGTGTGGAAGGCACTGTAGTCTTGCACTGCTGGAGTGCTTTTTATGCTTTAAACCAAGTCTTGGTCATGGTACAGATGCCTACATTCTTCAGAGTGAAGTGGGTGTGGAGATTTTTCTTGAGGCTTCTAGCATTGAGCAGTAACACCTTAAGGTTGCTTAGAGACTTTTTTCACTATGTTGGTAGTTTTGTCTTTTTGGCATGGCCTAAAAAGCATATAAGGCATGGATATAGTTTTAGCCAATATCTGAAAGTCTTAGGGAGACAAGTACAGCCCATCATTGGCAAAGCAGCGTGGTATGCTGACAATATACTCTCATGATGACAGATATTGGATCAATCGGGAATGACACTAGAAACTAAGCCAATTATTAAAATAAGAAATCAATAATTTTATGTTCATACCGTGGCATCATCCCTGGTGATGGTAGAATGCTGTGCAATGCAAGGCTTATACTTGTCTGTGACACATATTCTGAAAGATCCATTGTGCATTGTGCATCTTTTCATATAGTTCAGTCAGGTACATCTACATGGACTATGATAGAATCATACTGACACTTGGAGTGCAGTCCCTTGCATGAGTACATGATATTGTGGATCCTGGTTCCAGACAAGTAACTGTTATCTTCTTGTCCAACCTGGTAAGTGGGGCATCTGTGTGTCACACAATGGAGTCCCCATTGATAAGAGTATTGGGTAAAGTATATGCATGTCTTATGGGTAAAGACTTATGTGTGATGTTTGATGTTGCTTTTGTGTGTGTTTTAGTGATTGCTGAGCAGCTGTCTGGCTGTTAGGCAACTTTGGAGTTTTTTTAAATTTGGGAAGGTTTCTTTTAAGCACTTCAGTAAACTTTGGAGTTTTTTGAAATTTGGGAAGGTTTCTTTTAAGCACCTCAGTATAAGGCAATCTGTGTGTGTGTGTGTGTGTGTGTGTGTGTGTGTGTGTGTGTGTGTGTGTGTGTGTGTGTGTGTGTGTGTGTGTGTGTGTGTGTGTGTGTGCGTGTGTGTGTGTGTGTGTGTGTGTGTGTGGTGAGTGCTATGTGTGAGGGATGTAGCATGGATATTCTTGACAACTTTGTATGTGAGATTTTTGCTTCCACAGAAGTTGTGTATTTACATCTCTCATATACTGTGTTATTTTCTTTACTGATTAACTGTTGTCTGAGAACACAAGACAATTGCTACATTGCCTTAGAATGTCCAAATATATCAAGCTGGCCACAGAGACATTAGGAAATTGCATATCTAGGTTGTCCAGTCCTGTAATAGGGTGGGCTGTTTAGGATTAAGGATTGGGTTTAAACAGGAGTCTCCTAGGGAGTTTCTGAGGTTAAGGGTAAGATGTTATATTGTACTAGCATATGGTGGTACTGTTTGATATGCAAACTAGTTTCTGGGGTTAAGGGAAATACAGTGATAGGGTATGGTAGTGCTATTTGTTATGCAAGCTAACTGGTCTAAGCTTAATTCTACACAATGCCACACTGTTTAACATGTTTTAGACCTAATCTGATCTTAATAAACAACCACCAAACTTATATAGATCAGGTAAATGCATCCAAGTTGTATGAGAATTGAATTTTATTCTGCAAGATGATTTTGAGATAAACAGAACTAGAAAAGCCAACAAACAGAGATATGGTGATTTTTGCTACAGAATTAAATAAATGCTTAAAATACTCAAAAACAGAAATGATCACTGTATAAAAAAAGAAGTGCAATAAAACAAGAACATATTCTTATCTTAGCCTCTATGGCTCTGGTTGCAGTTGAAACAATTGAATAGCATTACTGAACTCTGTGATAGTGAACATAGACTGTTGCAGATTTGCCTGATACATAGCAGGAAAAAAGTTTGAAAAGATGACTTCTGTACCCTCTAACCTGTAAATACCATACTTTGAGCTCCCTGGAGTGCTTCAAAACTCAGACAGACTAGGTAAGCACCTTCTGTCATAAGATAGATGATCCTGTAATTTCTTAATGTAAAAGCACAGCAAAAGTAGCTCTTAAATGCAGATTAACCAACAAACAACTACCAAACAACTAAGTCCCTGGCCAATTCACCCTTCTGGAAGGTGATTTGTAGGCAAACAGAACTGGAAAACCCAACAAATAGAGAATTACAATTGTTGCCACAAAATTAAATAAATGCTTTACAAATGTTCAAAAATAGTAACGATCAGTGTATAAAGCAAGTACAGGTACAGTAAATTGTTGTTGTTGTTTCTTTTGGCTTTTCCCGGTTAGGGGTCACCACAGCGGAACTCCGGTCCGCTAATGATTGGCAGTAGATTTTTTACGTGCCGAGTTGCCAGCCCTGACGCACAACCTTCAACGAAGGGACACCCATTCACGCATGTCTCCACACAGTAGATACTCTAGCTGAGAATCAAACAGGACAACGTCTTACTGTGAGGCGACAATGCTACTGCAGCACCACCACCGCAGTGCAAGTACAGGTATAGTAAATCAAGAACATATTTTATCTTAGCCTGGATAGTTCTGGATGCAGTTGAAACACATGGAAAGCATTGCTAAGCTCTGTGGAAGTCAATCTTCTTCAAGGCTCCTTGCCCTACTTTGCCAACAGACTCTTAGAAATATGGCCTCCATATAACTTGATGTCACTCTGCATCTTCACAGTAAATCTACTTACTCTGTTCACCAAATTAAAATGTTCCTTCTCCGTTCTCACCCCTAAGATCTCGGAAGCCATGCCTAACAAATAACTGTCTCACCGTCTTTCCAAAATTTCAGAAAAAGAGTTAAAAGCCTACCTCTGTAGTAAGAAAACATAAATGCACCACATAGGTAGCATCACATAGAACCGATATGCATTCTAACAGAACATAAATATACTTCAGTTCATTTTTCTAAGGCTGCTCATGGCTTGTGTTAAATAATGTTGTTTTTCCACTGACAATGCCCAATGTACAGAAGGTTTACTATTTTATAAGTTCTAACCTGCTATGTTATTTAATTCATGATTATTGCTAATGTTTCCTCCTTGTACTATGTAGTTTGTGTTTGTTTTATATGTTATTGAATATTGTTACTCCTTTTTAACGTTCTTCATCCAGACTGAGCCTGAAAATTATCCACGTGGATCAAAATTCTACCCCAGTTAACAAATACATAAATAAAAGAGAAATACAAAAAAACCTGATTACTTTTTCACCCTATGAAATCTTCCATTGTGATGGCTAGGAAAGGTAGCAGTCAAAGGGGACAAGGACTTCTCAGTTTAGCAGTGGGTAACACATAAGAGTATATTCGATATTGCATGACAAAAAGAGGAAACACTGTCAAGAACTAATAGCAAAAGTATGAGTATTGTTAGACGGATTGTCAGGAAAGGTAAAATCCTTATCAGGATACTAAAAGTGATCAACATGCTAGTATATTATTGGTAATGTGATTGTCCTGACATTTGGGAATCATCTCTAAGGAAAGCACTTTTAAAGAGATTCATAAACATTGTGGTAGCTTCTTATGGAAGGGGGTGAATGTGTAGTTTTTTAAAGGCAGAGTTACAGTGAGAAGGAAGTTGAGAGGTTAAATGGAACTTTAGATGGAACATTACTGTAATAAATATGGTATAGCTAGGTTAGGGAGAAGGGGACAGCCATATGCAAGATATCAGACTGGATGATTGGCAGTATTGGCTTTCTGTTTTTGAATGCCAACATTGCTTTTGCATTTAGGTCTGAAGAGCTTCAATGCTCTGTGTATTTTACATATAAAGTACTGGCATTCCACTGGTGTTTAATGCCTTTGAAGTAAGAGAGGTTGCAGGAAACAACTAAATGGATGGGGCTAGTTGGAATGGGGTAGGGCTCTATTACAAAATGTCAATGACCATCCCTATAATCAAACAACAGATGGGGCCAGTAATTTTCATCCACAGACTGCTTCAGTACCCACTCATTATAGTCACTTAATGGACTATATACACCTCAGTTATCTGACTGCAATCGACAAGGCCAGCCTTAGGCGAAGTGGAGCCCTACAGAAAAGACTCCATGAGCTATCCATTATACATTTGTCCTACCTACAGCTTCCCAGTGCCCTTCCCTTGTCCTGTTGCTTCATCCTGGTGCCATAGCATCCAGACAGATTACTTATTTTTTTCTTTTTTCAGAGTTTGTCTTCCTTTAGAGCTTTTTTCTCCAGCCTTTTAACAAACCCTAACTGGCCAAAGCCCCACTGGAATAAGTGTGGAAGAAGTAACTGAATTAGGTTGGAGGTGTAGTACTGCTAAGCTAGAAACACACACACACACACACACACACACACACACACACACACACACACACACACACACACACACACACACACACATACACACACACAAACACACACACAAAATATCAAATCAAATAAAATAAAAATCCTTACCTTCCTAAATAAGTGGCACACAAATTTTTCCAGGCTCTTACCTATTCAAAAATTAGATTCACTCCCTTCTTTCACTTTCAGCTAGGCCTGAGCCAATAGAAACAGCTATTTGCTGCTTCCTGCAGCAGTCTTCTGAGCTAGTTATTATCACACCTGCCTTCTCCAGAAAGTAGGAAGAACTGTTGAGATGCTAGGGTCTATATTGCAATTTTTATATGCTCTACTAATTATTCTTTTCTTAATGCTAACTTCTCTTCTAGATTCTACCAAAAACTCTACCAGTGCTGGTCTTTCGCTTAGGACGTCCCCCTAATTATTTCTCCTTGCCTATACTCTGATATCAATCCATGATATGGAAGGCAGTCTTTAGCGAGTCTTTAGCCTGCAGTCCAAATAAGTTCTTGGCATCTTCCCATTCTATTACTTTTCCCTCTCTAGTTATTTGTTCCCAGTACCTTGGTTCCTTTGCCAGTTTTCTCCAATACATTTCTGCCCCCTCTTGTCTATTGTCTGTATTCCTAATTGCAGTTATCCTTACTGGCAGAATCTCCTTTCTCCATTCCTGTGTTGATTTAGTTCTTAGAAGACCTTATGCTACTTTATAAATATAATATTCTGTGTGATTATTGTTCATCTCCTTAAAGGTCCATATCCAAAATACCAGTCTCTCCATTACTTGAGCTTCCCCCCTGTTTCATCATGATCTCTTTCCACTTTGAATTATAGGTTTCTGCTTGTGCTATGTATAGGAATCTTAGCTGTGTTGCTCTGAAATAGCCCTTAAACTCAGGTAATTCCAATCCGCCCTGTTCTATTGGAAGAATAAGCTTATTCCACTTGACTCTTACTGTCTTTCCTTCACAGATAAAATCTTTCAGCTCTTTATTAATTGCTATCCACAACTTCTCCTCTGGTTGATAAAAATATGCCTGATCTGTGTTTAAGACTACATGGACTAAAAACATTTTAACTGCTGGTATCTTACTATTAATATCCATATAACAGAACTTCCATTTTCTCAGTTTTTGTATTATCTTTTTTTTAGTCTCTTCCCACATATCCTTAGCTGCCACACCAGTATAGTTTTTAATTCATATTCCTAAATACTTCATTTTATCATGTCCCCATAAATATGGATATTGCTGAACCAGTTCATATGTGGGTACATAATTTACTGCTATTATTTTTGTTTTTGCTTCGGTAATTTTGTATTCTGGAAAGGTTTGAAACTGTCTCAATATGTTCCATGGCACTGTAATGTCTCTTTCAAGTTTTGATACGTATAAAATAATGTCATCTGCAAATGGAGCCAGCTTTATATTATATCCTTAAACTTATAAGTCCATTATTTTCTATGTCAATGGTTCTACATATAATGCAAATAACAAAGAGGAGAGAGGGCACCCCTGCCTGGCTCCTCTGCTCAAGCAGAGATTATCAGAGAGGACCCCAACCACTTTAATTTTCACCTCTGATCCTTCATATAGCCTCCTATCAACGTTATATTTTATCAGGGAATGCAAATGCTTCCATTGATCTGCTCATAAAATCCCATCTTACTCTATCAAATACGTTCTCTGCATCAAGACCTGGATGATCGGTGTTCTGTTTATCTTGTCAGATGTTTGCCTCCCGTCCACAAAACCACATTGATCCATATCTATCAATTTTGGCTTCACTTTTGCCATTTTTTTAGCTATTATAGACATAAGCAGTTTATAATCATGATTTAGTATTGAAATGGGCCTTTATGAAGCTAGATCTGATGGATCTTTACCCACTTTTGGCAGTACAGCTACCACTGCTTTCTTCCAGGATTTTGCTACTTCTACTCCTCTTAAAATGTGTTTATTTATTTATTTATTTATTTTACATTTATTAACTGGGAAAGTCCACCAGACACATGTCCTTTTTCAATGGAGGCCCAGGGAGAAAAGTTCCACAGATTACACAACAACTAAGATCAATAGCATTGCACAATATACAATTTGATTATAACAAATACAGAAATAATACATCATTCTGAAGAGAATACAAGTATAACATTTAAATACATACAGATGAATCAACAAAAACATATAAACAGAGAGTATAGAGAATATTTTAAAACAAAACCTTCGAGATCTCCATCAGTTGTTTCCCTCCTGGCCTCCAAATTTCCACAGGAATACCATCTAATCATGGGGAGTTTCCTATAGATTGGTTATACATCACCATTTTTATCTCATCTCCTCCTATCCTAACTGTTAGTAACTGAACCTCCTCTCCCTCTAACCTTGGCATATTTAATTTTTCCATAAACATTTTCATTTGTATCTTTTCTTGATTTCCATATTTCTCTGCTTTATTCAGACTTTCATAGAATGTCCAAAATATTTCCAATACTTCTACAGGATTACATGATTCCTAGTTATCTTCCTTGTAATAGGCTCCCTAAGCTTGGTGACAGCCCTTTGTACTTTCTGCCATCTGAGTCATTGTACTAGAAATTTTTGTACTCTAGAGTTATTATCAAAAACAGTTGCTTAACAGCAGTCTTTCTAAACACATGCATATTATCAAGCTAGTCCCTTATTTTCTGTTTAGCATTCTGTAGTTGCTCCTCTTCTTGTTCTGTGAGATTCCCCCTATTTTGCAATATTTTAATATTTCTCAGTCCCTCTAAATAATTCTTTTTACTTCTTAACCATATCTCCCTTTCTTTTATTTCCACCCTATTTTTCAATGATATTTTAATTTTATCCCACTGTCTAGCTATATTTTCAGAAGACATTTCTGTCTTCTCTAATAGCTCCTGAATTTTCCACTACCCATTCCTTAAATTCCTCTCTTTTCAAAAGATAGGTGGGAAAGTGCCAATGTCTCATTTTTATTTCATTACCTTGTGTTTTTATTTTAGTTATTATTGGCGCATGATCTGAAATAGTTATTGGGTGCATATCAAGACTTTCAATTAAATGCAAATATTTGTGCGAAATGTAAATTCTGCCTAGCCTAACCCAGGTTTTGTATCTTCAGGAATACTATATAAATTCACTCTTGAATTCCTAGTACTGAATTCAAATCTTCCATGCCAAATATTTTTATAACTTTCTTTAAAAAATTAACTTCCTTTGTTAATTTCCCTTTATGAGCACCCCAGACTCATCTTCACTGTTACAAATCAAATTCTAGTCCCCGCCAATAAGTAATATTCCTTGCTGAAAGTTGATTATTTCTCTCAGAACTGTCTATAACTCTATTATAGCAGTTTTCAGTGGGAATATAAATACATGCCAGTGTAATTCTCTTCCCTTCCCAGCAGCACCTTAGTACTACAAATCTACCATTATTGTAATTTTTTCTCTCCTATTACTATTGGAGCTCCTCTTGAAATTAATATAAGTACTTCTCTCTTCCTTTACTCCAGGTATTCTGCTCAATAACCATCCTGAAAACCTTTCTTTATCAAATTCACATGTTCATTTCTTTCCAAATGTGTTTCCTGTACCATAGTTATTTGCAATCCACATTTTTTAATAAAGTTCATTACTCTTTCTTTTTTGGATGTATCTGTGAGACCATTAACATTTAAAGACATTATAGAAATAATCATATTCTTGAGGAATTATTATTCCCATCTTTTATGTATAACAGCTTTTTTGCTAAGTGTCTAGTTCCAGATTTTGTGTCATGTGCATGTACTGTTTGGCAGGTTATTCTTTTATACAACTGTTTCTTTTCATCTCCATTTGAGCCTATGTCACATCTTGCAGAACTTTTTGTTTTATTGAAAATCCTCAAATAAAAAGGCACATGTACCCCCAATACTCCCTAAAACCTATTAACTTAATAACACACAAAACTATGTACATCTCCAGATATTGAAGTTTTATCCCTTAATAGGAACATACGTTCCAAAGTGTCAGGCACAAACACAGACTTGAGCTAAGCAGAAAGAAAGCTTATCCATGCTAAGATGCATGGTAGAGCCTGTGATTCTATGAAGTGCTGTCTGGTTTTGCCTTATCTTTATAACTCTCCCAGCTGGGAAACACTTGAAGTGCTTTTAGAAAATATTTTCTCCAAACCATTTCTCTTTATCAGATTGTCTGATAGTGACATGAGAACCAGATACAGGACTGTTTACTTGAAAAAAGACCTTACCGGGATTCAATAATGGTGAAATGCTGTGTATGAATAGTGTAGCAGCTGCTGCATGGAATATAGCTGCCCAGCGATCCAGTAAACAAGGCTGGGGATGTACATGAGCCTGGCTACACTATTCTGGCATGGACACCACTGAATAATGCTAAATACTTCATTTGCTGGTGAAAAAACATTTAAATTAGGTAAATTAGCGATTAAGTAAGCAGGAAGGCATCCGTGCTAGAATAGTGTCTGCTGAAGAAATGTAATCGGCTACTAGCCGAATACATTTCTGCAAAAATCAAAACGGGGGCATGACAGCTCAAAGTAAAGCATGTATTATAATCCTTAGGCATGCCAATGGCCAAAAATATGGCCATTGGCATGGAAAACTGTTGCAAATTTATAAAAATAAAGTTTTTTTTTTTGGCCGATTTTGGACGTTTAAGCATAAGGCAGGGTGTGCAAATGGGATCGTGCCGAAAATTAAAAACAAAAAATGTGAAAAGACAATTTTAAGTGAAATCTCCA
This sequence comes from Protopterus annectens, assembly GCF_019279795.1. Classification (NCBI taxonomy): domain Eukaryota; kingdom Metazoa; phylum Chordata; order Ceratodontiformes; family Protopteridae; genus Protopterus; species Protopterus annectens. The sequence goes on along the minus strand of NC_056729.1, from coordinate 169,897,508 downwards.
TTTTGCCATTATAGTCTATGGCATGCAGAATCAAAACAATAACAGGTAACACAGGTTGCTAAGGGGGAAGGCTGTGGTGTAAAGGTGTAACCAGGGACGAATGCAGTGGGGTATGCAAATGGGCAAATTTTATTGAATCACTAAATGAGAGACCATTCTTTGGCTGCGCCTAACCATGTAGGAGCTATAATTCTGCAGTGTAAGCAGGAGGAGCAGCTGACATGAAAAGGGAGTGTGCCATGCTTGGTGTAAACACATTGGAGCTCCATTGTTCCCAGTTGAGCTTAGCTAAGCACAGCTAAGCAAGGGGTTTGTCTGAGGCTGTATTGCCTTAGTCCATTAAATGAAGAATGTGTTCATGTTCAGGGGAGGGCCATTTCTACTGCAAAGTGTTTACTTTAGCTAAATGGGTTTGCACAGCATCCACTGGGTCTAAAACAAAACAAACAAAAAAAAAAAAACATAAATAGCAGGACTGTTTACATTTGGGCACCGGGATTGTGCGGAGTGCCTTGGGGCTTAAAAGGGGTGGAAATGGGAAGCAGAAAAAAAAAGGAAAATGGCAGAATAAAAGCAATAAAGTACAAATAAAATAGCAAGCAGGTGGAATTTATTATAGCCAGCCAGTCATGCAGTCAGCATCTGCAGTACAACAGTATAAACTGTGTAAACACTTTTCAGTCTGTTTTCCCACAAACACTGCACCACTGGTGTACACATGGGAGGGAATTTTAACTGAAAAAATGTTAGGGGCTGCCGTTGATTTAATCTATCAGTATGTGCTAGAGGCTGAGGGCAGTGAGGAGGATAATGCTGACAACCGCCCCAGACTGAGGAGGAGGAGAAGAGTGTTCAGACCGAGGGCAACCTACCATGGACTACATGATCTGGAGACAGTAAAGTGCTACAGGGTGGACATAGACATACTTCAGCAAATCATCGAGCTGTGCCAGCCTCAACTCAGACCCAGATTCAACAGTGGGGAACCCATCCCAGTGGATACCAAGGTATGTGTAGCCTTAAGAATATTAGCTACAGGTACTTTCCAAAGACCTACTGGGGACATGATGGAGGTCTCACAGGCATCTGCATCCAGGGTACTCCACCAGTTCCTGGATGCCATGCTACCACATGCCAGTGAGCACATTTACTTCCCCAACACCAGTGAGGAGAGGACCAACAATATGCATCTCTTCCACCATGTAGCACACTACCCAGAGGTACTGGGTGCAATAGACTGCATGCACATCCACATCAAACACCACCTGGTGAACAAGGTAGGGTCTATGTAAACCACAAGGTCTTCCCCTCCATCAACTGCTGGGTCATGTGCAATCATGAATGCGTGTGCTGGCATCACTGGAAGTTATCACGACTCCCACATCTGGCATTCATCACAGCTGTACCAGGCATTTGCCAGTGGGGACATCCTGTATGGCCATCTAGTGGGGGATGCTGGCTATCCACTGGAGCCGTGGATGATGACACCCATCAGAAATGCACACACACACCCAATCAAGAGCACCATAATAATGAGGCACACGTACAAACTAGGATCATTATAGAGCATGTGTTTGGGATGCTCAAGTCACAGTTCCACTGCCTTGACATATCTGGTGGAGCCTTGCAGTACTCTCCAGCCACATGTGCACACATGTTCATAGTATTTGCTATGCTACACAACATGATGCTGCAGAAACAGCTGCAGCAGGAACAACATAGGGAAGGGCCACACAGCCCCTAACCATTACAGCCCCCACCATTGCCAAGGTACCCACAGGCACAGAGGGACTCAGAGGAGAACCCCATGAACCAGCCCCTGTAGGCAAACAAAGGCATGCCCAGTATGCCCTGGCCATGGCAAAGAGGCAATGCATAGCACACACAATGACACTGTAGGGACCTAGGGACTTACACCTCACTCCAACTCACACACACAGTAAAATGGATGACACACATCACACTACCTGTACCTTACTATGTATAGGCAGTGTACTGCATCCATTTGACATAGGCAGCCCTCAAGCACAATCCTCACAACTGCCACAGGCACAAGGTAAGTCAGTCTTCTTAACAATAAATGACTGGATTAGTATGTTCTGGTAGCATAGCTATGGTATTGCTGGATGCATGCAAGGGAATGGGGTGGCCTACTGGGATAGCAGAAGAGAACTGACAGCTATGTGGGTCACCAGGAAATGCTTGCCCAATACTGGCTTCCCCACACTATGCAGTAGTACCCAAGGTGACAAATCCCACTGCAGTATATGGGGGAGCCATCTAACTGGGTCATATGTCACAGGCATGGATGTCAGTGAGGAAGTCCCATACTCACCCCTCAGCCTTACATAGCAAGCCAGCCATAGAAACCATTAAGAAATCTCTGGCAAAGGCCCCCAAATGGTGACAATGATGAAATACCCCCTACAGACTTACACAGTGATAGCACAGCAGGTCTTGCAGTTGTAGTAAGGCTCAGAATTGTAAGAAGTCTGAAACTCAAATGTATGTCATTATAATCTGACCTGTGGTCTTTAGTGATATGCTTCTAGTCTCCATGACAGGGCACAATACTATGCTAAATGGAACCAAAATGTAAAGCAAATATCAGCACAGTCTGTGCAAATGTGTACAGTTGACAGGTGTGCCCCGCATGCCCATATTCCCATAGAAATGCAGTAACATGTATGTTTGCAGGGAAATAGCAGTGGATCACACATTGCCAGGGCTGTCACAATCAACATGATAACTTGTTACATGTCCACAATATGCGGGGGCAATGAGCTATGTATATGTGTGGTTAATACTGTCAGGATGTGGCCAGCACTTACTCCTGGCTGTTGTGCCATAGTTGCCTAGGTACAGTGCTGTCTTTGACAGGGCCATGTTCCAAGACCAGCACTGCTAACTATTCTGCATGTCAGCTACATCTACTGTAGGAGTTGTACACACTGTCTAGATGTCAATCTCTGTTAATGCAGGAAAGCTGTACAGGTCATGGACAGGGGGGAACACATATGGACAGTACACAGCTTAGAGTAACCCACATAGTACCTACCATACCTCTCAATTGTACAGACCTACTGCAGAATGTCCAGAGGTTTGCATCATAACTGTCATTTGTATAACATGAAATAGTGGTTGCCTGGCAATTCATTGGCAAATCACGTATGACTAAGGTCAGAAAATCATGACAGATTGTAGTATCAGACTTCATACTCTATAGAAACATGCATGCTAATGCAAAACCTGTTATCAAATCACCTTTCTAGGTTTGTAAGGCCAATACTTAAAAATGTTTCCTATATTTATGCCTCTGTCCGCCAATTACTTATGGCTTTGTCCAGATGCCTGGCTCTCAGATGTTGAGAGGTATGGTGCCTAGTAAGACAGCAGGTACCTGAAGATCAGTGTACTGCCAGTGTATAAAAGGCTGCCACATTTCTGTGCCAGCACTGACAACATTTCACTGGCCAACAGCCATACCTCTGGAATGACACAGGTTGTCAGAGAAGACACACAAGTATGCCTTGTATATCTGTTCTGCTTGTCCTAACATTGCATTTGCCTGTCAATTATTTGCAAAACAAGAAAGGGTCATGTCAAAACAACAGTGGCGGACAGTGGGGAAGCAGACGTCAAACCCATAAGAGCAAACAAGCAATTACCAAACCGTTCTCCCAACTGTCTATGTTTGGCAGAACATTATTAACACCCTGTCCCCATGTGTGGGCCTTTGTCTGACTGTCATATCTGGTCCTGTCCTGATGTCAGTCTGTGATGGTATGACAGCTAGGCCCACATGTAGCCTCATAATAACATATGGCAACACAGACCATCTATGGATTACAGCAAATGGAGTGGTGCAATGATGGACAACCTACTAAATAGGTACACTCAGAGGTGTGAAGTCCACAACCCTGTGTGCGATATAATGGCATGTACCCCGCCCACATCAGAATTACAAATACATAACAACAACCACTGTGGCCAAAGCCTGTGACTGGATTACAGAAGGGCAAAGAGACACACATAAGGGGAAGGGGAACCACTTGCCAGACAAATGGAGAATATGCACACCAGAACAGATTGTGCAGTAACATAGGTGTCATGCAGTGTAAGGAGTCAGTAAACATCACCTGCAAGTACACAACACACACCCATGTAAGTGGAGGTCCGCAACAAAACAAAACCCAAACAATGGACACCCCAGAGGCATAAATCACATGAGAACTCTACAAAGCTACACACCACAGACCATGTAGACTCTACACACCAGGGTCTTGCAAACACTAAGGCCTTACCACAAACCTGAAACACCTACCCTACACAGATAGGCTAACAGCACTGTCCCTCTACCCTGTTCCAAGCAGACTCTGCTGAGGTGACCCCTGTCTGGCATGCAAAGCAATCCAGACCCTGTCTTGATGGGACTGTGGCAAATCTAGAACTCAAGGCCCACTCCAACCTGTAGGTGCAGCATCAACCTGGGCTGTGATATCAGTACAGCTTGTTGGTGTGACAGATAAGTGTATCACACACTCCCCCATCTGTGGAATACACTCCCTGTCAACAGCAAGCTAAGTGCCTCAATACCCCTAGTGATGTGTTCCCTGTATAAGTGCATGGGAAGCACAGAATACAATCCTGTGATTCCACTTGTGTCCCTGCTGGATAGGGGCTCTGTGTGCTGACATGTTGTAACATGAACAACATGCTATCTGCGTGGGTTATAAGGGCTTCAGGGTCAATACCCCACTAATATCATAGAAACCTATCAACCTTTACACAACTGTCTGTCAGTGGTTTACCAGATTACTCTGTACTGCTCTGCTACAGACATACCTGGAAGTCACAGTGCTATGTGGAATATACTACACATATAATAGACATTTCTGCACAGTAGAATGTACTCTGTACCCACACCCATACCTCCCAATCTCTGACAGCAAGGCATATGGACAGGGTCATAAATAAAAGTGAGACAAAGGCACAATGATAGGCACATGTTGTAATTATTGCCCTTACATACTGAGAAAGTTGGTAGGCTAAGGGGTTTTCCATTAGCAGGAAGTGTCTGAAGGTTATGAAGTCTGAAACACTAATGGCTGTCATTATTTTGCAATGACAGTCTTCAATTATATGCAACTAACTTGGCATAAAAACACAAGTGTATGTAGACTGGACAAAACTTCTAGACAGACACTTGGACAATCTGCCAAAAACTGTACAGTAGAGAGGTATGGACCAGGATATGACTTTTCAGGTAAGAAGAATACCACACAAGCAGGAGATCCCCCAGCCAGTATATCACCAAGTTGCTGGACTGCTTACACAGCTGCATCAGTCAACCAGTGGTAGCCACACCTCTCAACTGGCCTTTTTGGGCAAGAATGTATATAGTTTGGCTCATAATATTGGTCTGTGCATCATACATCTTGTATTCCTCTGGTAAAGCACTGTGATGATCAAAGGATATCTGTCACTAGGTAATGACATAATGTATTGCAGTGTCAGACTTCAGATATGCCAGAAAATGTCTTCTAAAACAAACCCAGTACCTCTAGGAAAGTCCTGTTTACTTTTGAGAGGTATGGCTATAGCACACAAAACCCCAGAATGGAGTACAATTATCTTTGGAATGGAGTCCCATTCTCACTATAGAAGGTCATACTGGGCATGGTCCTACACTTAGAGAATCACAGGCCATGTTGGAATCCACATCAGACTATATAACTGTATTATGCATATATGTCTTTGCATACAGACAGCTATGTACACCTTAAGTGTCCCTACACACACCCATCAGACAGGAGTACCCTCAGCTAGCTGTAGGTGGCCCATATGTGATATATCTGCATCTGTTGCATGTGATACACAGACATATATATGGGCAACAGATAATGGGGAAGAAAGAGACAGACAGTGATAGAGGAGACACAGGGGGACACACAGACAGTGAGTCATATACATGGATACCCTGAATAGCATAGAGTGATATCCTGCTGCAGTCAGTGGCATACCGGTCATAACCAGTCGCACGTGCCAACATGAAGGCGACTTCCATTGTGTAATAGTACTGAGGTAGGGGTTATAATATCACATCACCTGCCTTTGTGTGTGTGTGTGTGTGTGTGTGTGTGTGTGTGTGTGTGTGTGTGTGTGTGTGTGTGTGTGTGTGTCTGTAGATTTAACTATTAGGAGGCTGTTTGCACTCAGTACACTTCCCATTGCCCTACTTGACGAGATCTGCTGCTGTCATTCACATTAGAAGTGCCATTGGACACCTGTCAGCCCTATAAGCTCTGTAGTGCATGCAATAATTGTGTAACACTATAGTACAAATAACTAGATAGGTAGGAGTTCTAATCTCAGTCCTGGTAAGTCCTGGTAAGTGTGTGTGTGTGTGTGTGTGTGTGTGTGTGTGTGTGTGTGTGTGTGTGTGTGTGTGTGTGTGTGTGTGTGTGTGTGTGTGTGTGTGTGTGTGTGTGTGTGTGTGTGTGTGTCTGTAGATTTAACTATTAGGAGGCTGTTTGCACTCAGTACACTTCCCATTGCCCTACTTGACAAGATCTGCTGCTGTCATTCACATTAGAAGTGCCATTGGACACCTGTCAGCCCTATAAGCTCTGTAGTGCATGCAATAATTGTGTAACACTATAGTACAAATAACTAGATAGGTAGGAGTTCTAATCTCAGTCCTGGTAAGTCCTGGTAAGTGTGTGTGTGTGTGTGTGTGTGTGTGTGTGTGTATGTGTGTGTGTGTATGTGTGTGTGTGTGTGTGTGTGTGTGTGTGTGTGTGTGTGTTTGTTTGTAGGTGAAACAATTTTAGGTCAGTCCCACACAGTACACTTTGCAATGCCCTAATTTAGCAGTTTTGCTGATGTCATTCCCCTTAGAATTACCTTTGTACAGCCCCATCCCTATAAACTCTGTGGCGCATGCAATAACTTTGTAACATTATAATACAAATAATTAGATAGGCAGGGGTTCCATTCTCAGTTCTGGCGAATGTGTGTGTGTATGTTTATAGGATTCATGGGTTCGTAGGTGTGTACTAGGCTAATGGCTCTGGAGCCTTTACAAGCCTAGCCCATGGGATTACCCCGGCATTATGCCAATTGACCTTAGTTCCCAGTACCTCTGTCAGGTAAAGACACTGGAGTGATCCCTGGGGTAAATTTTCTATTTCTCATCCACTCATCAAGATTTCTCTTGAAGAGGGCCAGTGGGGTGCTCTGCTTGACATGTATGGGAAGTCTATTCCATAGCATGGGCAGTCTCTGGGTTATGAACCTGTCCCTCCAGTATGTTCTGTTGATTGTGGTAATGAGGTGGATGAAGCATTTTGAGGACTTCCCCACCCACAACACTTCCCAGTGCCCTACTTTAGCAGTCCTGCTGATGTCATTCCCCTCAGAAGTACCTTTACACAGCCCCAGCTCTATAAGCTCCATGGCGTGTTTAATAACTATAGTATAGTACAAATAACTAGATAGACAGGGGTTCTATTCCCAGTTCTGGCAAATGTGTGCATGTGTATGTGTGTGTGTGTGTGTGTGTGTGTGTGTGTGTGTGTGTGTGTGTGTGTGTGCACGTGTACCAGTGTGTATGCTTGTAGGCTGAAGTATTTTGAGGAGTTCCTCACCCACAACACTTCCCAGTGCCCTACTTTAGCAGTCCTGCTGATGTCCGTTACCTTAGAAGTATTTTTGTGCACTTGTCAACCCTATAAGCTCTGTAGTACGTGTGATAACTGTATAACCCTATAGTAGAAATAGCTAGATAGGCAGAAGTACCTTTGTGCACTGATCAGCCCTCTAAGCTCTGTAGTACGTGTGATATCTGATGCTGATGTCATTTGCCTTAGAAGCACCTTTAGGCACTTGTCAGTGCTATAAGCTCTATAGCGCATGTGATAACTGTATAACACTATAATACAAATAACAAGATAGGTAGGAGTTCTAATCCCAGTCCTGGCAAATGTTAGTGTGTGTGTTTCTTTGCAGATGAAACAGTTTTAGGCCATTCACAACCACTACAATTTCTAGAACCCTACTTTAGCAGTCATGCTGATGTCATTCCCCTCAGAAGTACCTTTGGGCAGCTCTCAGCCATAAAAACTCAGTGGTGTGTGCAATAACTGCATAACAGTATAATCCAAATAACTAGATAGGCAGAGGTTCTATTTTCAGGTCTGACAAATGTGTGTGTATGTATAAGTGTATGTACAAGAGTTTGTAGGGCAAAGTATTTTGGGAACTTTCCCACCCACAACACTTGTGTGAAGGTGTTTGTAAGTGTGTATGTTTGTAGAGTAATAACTTTTGATGCCCTTCCCACACAGTACATTTCCCATTGCCATACTTTACAAGGGCTCTTGATGTAACTCACCTTAGACATACCTTACAACAGTGTTAAATCCTATAAGTGCCTTGGAGCATGTGATAACTGTGTAACACTGTAATACACATAACTAGATAAATAGAGGTTCTAAACACAATACTGGCAACTGTGTTACTCTGAGTGTGTGTGTGTATGTGTGTGTGTGTGTGTGTGTGTGTGTGTGTGTGTGTGTGTGTGTGTGTGTGTGTGTGTGTGTGTGAGAAGCATATCCTTTGGGGGTGTGGGTTATGGGTTATACCATTTTGAGGTTGTACCACCCAGTACACGCCCATTACCCTACTTTACAAGGCCTGCTGATGTCATCCACCTTAGATATACCTGTATACACTTATCAGCCCTCTAAGCTCTGTGAGGTGTGCAATAACAGTATAATACTATAGTGGAAATAATTTGATAGGTAGGGGTTATAATCTTAATACTGACAACTTGTGGCTGTTGTGTGTGTAGGTTATACCATTTTAAGGCCTGTTGACTCCCTACCCATGACATTACTTTAAAGAGCCTGATAATGGCATCTGCCTCACATGTACCATATACAGCCCATACAGTCATTTGTACAGATATACATGGAATATAGATGTTTAAACCCATATTTGGTATGTGTTCCCTAACAATGAGCATTCCTGTGATATAATTACCAAATACGTCACAATTACTGTAGTGACACACATGCCAGCATCAGACATCATACCTGACTGACACATCATGCTGATACAAAGTCTATCACTCTATCACTTGTGCAGGTTTGTAGGAGCAGTAGATGAGACCAGTCGCTATGTCTGGTAGGTTAGCCCACCATCCATGAAGGCATTTGCAAGATTACCTGCTGTAAGAGGTTGTGTGTAGGTCCCAGGCATATAATCAATGTGGAACATGTCATGTGTATGCAGCACTATAGAACATACAAGTGGATACGTAAGGTTACTAATATGTCTATTGGCAACTGTGTATGTGTTCTGTATGCACAGCCCCTGTGGCTGTCTTTAGTGTGTGTGTATGCGATGGCTATACCATTTTGTGTGCCTCTTCCACCCTGTGAACTCTCCCATTGCCAACCTAGTGTCAGCCCATACAGATGTCATCCACCATACAAGCACTGTTACACAGTTTCTAACACCAAGCCACTGTGGTGCATGCAATGGTCATATCACTGTGTATTGTACATTAATAGACAGGTAGGTCATATGCTCTAAGCATCACCTCCATGTGCATGTGTGTTTCAATTCATGTCCCCATGCAGTGGTGTGCATGTGTGTCTGTGTGTGTGTGTGTGTGTGTGTGTGTGTGTGTGTGTGTGTGTGTGTGTGTATGTGTCAGACGGCTCTAACATGTTAAGGTCCTCTGAATATACCATTGACAATCCAAACAGTCCCTGCAATTGCCACCCACTTCACTAGTAGTGGCAGACACTGCCACACTACAATATCACTGTGCTATCTGTGTTATGTATCTAGCACTATCGTTCATAAGACTGTGCAAGTAGGGCTATGCTCAGCTTTTCATCAGCTGCCCCATGTACAGGACTATGACTCTGTGTGCACTATCAGCATGAGAGGCCAGAAATGCATATGAGATAGCAGACAGACATGCTGTTGGTTGTCAGGTTAGACTAACACAGGCTGACCTGTGTCAGGAATACAAACCCCAAACCTGTCATACACAGTACCAGGCATACCCGCATCAACTGCATGACAGTCGAGTGGATGTGACAGAAATGGCAGGGGCAACAAGTGCTGATAGCTGAATCAGTTGCAGTTAAAGTAATGTCTAAGCTTGTGAGGGACCTAGTGCCAGTACTGAAGTAATCTTGTCTATATGTGCAAGCCTGCAGTCCTACAGAACACCCAGTATGATGATAATGATATATATGTATATATATATATATATATATATATATATATATATATATATATATATACCCCCACCTGATTGAGTAAATGTAATCAAAAAGAAAGTACACTAGACTGGATATTAATCAATAGCCACCCCCAAATGTATACATCAGGGACCATCCCTGACGGCCTCAGTGATCACTTTCTCACCTTTATTTGTAAACACAAATCCTATAACCCCCACCAGCCCACCTACAGAACCATAAGAAATAATAAAAACTTTAACCTCAATAAATTTCAGGATGAACTTAAGTCATGCAAGTGGTCTCCCCTAAAACACCTGCCCCTTGATGAAACGATTGCCTACTTTAACAATAAATTCCTCTCCATCCTTGATTCTCATGCACCTGCTCGCTCCACTAGGATTAATACTAAAGTTGCCCCATGGTCCTCTAAAGAAACCAAATCAAAAATTATAATCAGGAATAAAGCACGGGTTACCTAGCATGCCACAAAAACTCCTATAGTTCAAATAAAATTTCAGCAGTTAAGAAATGAGACTAAAAGATCTATCTTACTGGATAAAAAAACTATTAGTTTAATCTCCAGCAAGGCAACCAAAATACTCCTCAAAATTTCTGGACAGGCATAAACAAACTACTACACCCAGGACAAACCAACACTCCACCCCCCCTCAGCCTCTACTGATAAACTACTAGAGGATGTTGCTAACACCTTTAATAGATTCTTTACAGAAACTATCCAAGCACTAGCTAGCTAGCTACCCTTGCACTCCACTAACACTCAGGATACCAGTCTCAGTACCCAGTCTTACTTTAGCTTCCAACCTGTCTCCACATCTTTGATTCATAATCTGATCAAAAAACTTAAACCTACTACCGTAGCCACTGACCTTCTCCCTGCGGAATATTTACAAAAAGCCACAGATTCTATAGCATTCCCCATTTCCGTTCTAATTAATCGATCCATATCTGAAGCCAAAGTCCCCTCTATCTGGAAAATATCTCGTGTCATACCTCTCCATAAAGGTGGTAGCTCTACCAAATTATCTAACTATAGACCAACAGCTATCTTGTCACCACTGGCAAAACTCATGGAAAAGTGCATCCACAAACAACTTCTGTACTTTCTAACCCAGAACACCCTACTAGCTAAATCTCAGCATGACTTTAGACCACATCACAGTACCACCACAGCCCTCCTCTCCTTCACTAATGATATAAACCATAACAGAAACAATAACAAGCTATCCTCAGGCCTTTTTTTGGATCACTCTAAAGCTTTTGTTATGGTTAACCACCATCTACTTATCCACACCCTGAAAAAAATGTCCCTAGGTCATTACTCCCTTCAATGATTTCAATCATATCTCCACAACAGATAACAAGCCATAATATGGCAGAACCATCTATCCAACCTCTTACCCAACACCCTAGGTGTCCCCCAGGGGTCTATTCTGGGACCACTACTGTCTTCCATATTTATTAATGATCTCCACGCTGTCATCCCAAATGCTAACTGCATTCAGTATGCAGAAGACTCCATGTTGATCTGCACTGGTACCACCCAGGCTGAGCTGCAGTCATGCACTCAGTGTACTTTCAACCTAGTTGAAAATTGGCTTGCCGACTGAAGTCTTAGTCTAAATCCCAACAAAACAAAGCTACTACTTTTCTCCCCCACCCAAAAATCCCCGATAATATCTTTCTCCATTAAGTCTAACAATGGCACCATAATTTTCCCAGATGTGCACATGAAACTCCTTGGGGTAATTCTTGACAACAACCTCAGATTTGATGCTAACATTAATAAAATGATAAAATCTATTAATAAAAAACTGGGCTCACTATAGACAATAAAACCATTCCTAACCCCACCTGCTAGGACTGCCATCACCCACTCCCATCTGCTCTCCACCCTCTTCTATGCTTCCCCTATACTTGCCAACCTAAATAAAACTGAACTTATCAGACTCTCCACCTGTTACAATAGCATAGCTAGGTTTGCCACAGGCCTGCCCTACAGAGAGCATCACTGCATAAACCTAAGGAATCTAGGTTGGTTAGAGCTATGTAGGCAGATTCAGTATAACCAACTTATTGTGGCAATTAAAGTACTTAACCAACCTGACAATACACCTGCTTTGAAAAACATCCACACCAACCTCAGACCACTTCGCTCATCCAATAGACTTGTAGTACAAGCCACCAAATCCTACAACTCAGCTGGTGACCCCATGTTTGCCAGCTCTGTAAGCAAAACCTGGAACTCACTACCTGCTGACATTACAATATACACTACCCTATCTCAATTCAAGAAAGCCCTCTAGACTCAATGGCTATGCCCTTGCGATAAGCCTGACTAAATATTTGGTAACACTGGGGTACCATTATTATATTGTTGATGTATATCTGCTGTATTGTAATTTAGTTTACCAGACAATAGGCATGTTAGATTATTTAACCTACACTCCGAGTGGCTAATAGACTGTATTTAAATTGCTTGTAATTGTTCTTTAGTGTGTACTATGTCAATTTTGCCTGTATAACTTTCTTTGGAGCTTTGCTCCCCGGGCCTCCACTGAAAATGGATATGTATCCAGTTTGACTATCCCGGTCAACAAATGTAAAATAAATAAATAAATGAAGGCTAGGTGGCTGTGTCAAGGGTATGTATGCAAGGTCACACTGTCTGCCACAATTGCCCCTCACACACTGTTGCATGTAAATACAACTGGTAAACATGTACATATACAGCTGTACCTTGGCTATGAAAAGGTCACTGTGTTTCCACTCCACCTCTGTCAGCAGGCCCACAGCCTGCAGACACAAAGACACCTGGAATGCAACCAGAATACAGTACATGATACTACAGTCAGTCAGCAGTCCTAACAGCAATAGTGCAAAATGGCTAACAAGGTACATGCACCTCGATGTATACCCATAACTACTGCCAGCAGACAGCATTTTACACAGCATGACATTGCTACACTGTACTGTAGTCACCCTGTGTGTCAGACCCATATGAGCAAGTCTGTGCATCGATGGTATGAATAACAGGGTTGTGACATAATTATCATCACATGCACCAGGTGTGGTGTTGGATTGCCAGGGGCCTAAGCTGGGCCATATGGCTGACATCGTGTGTGTGTGTGTGTGTGTGTGTGTGTGTGTGTGTGTGTGTGTGTGTGTGTGTGTGTGTGTGTGTGTGTGTGTGTGTGTGTGTGTGTGTGTGTCTGGAGGGGTGGTGTTCAACTAGTCCATGCAGAGGAGCTGTGCATATCTGGTGGTGACTGGCCTGTGATAGGGATGCATCAAGCCATGTGGATGTTCGACACAGGGCTATGTTGGACAGCCATGGACCGAACATGGTAGGATGTACGGTTCACCGTCTCATAGCAGGGATGCAGGAACAACTGGTTCTGCCAGGAGTATCACTGACACCACCAGGTCCAAGGACAGATGCAGTACTACTCCCAAATGTTGACTGCCGTCTGCTAGATCTGCATCCCTGATGGGACTGGTCAGGACAGCTTGCCTATGGCCCACTCTGGTGTGGTGTGGACAGCACCCTCCCTTTGGTAGTGCTGTTGGTACTGCCACTACGGGACAGTAAATGTACATGGCCACATGGACTCACAGCTGATCATGTTGCTGACCTACGTCCACCTGGCTGATGCCCTACTCCCACCACATGCTTAAGTGCAGACATTGCACGATTGAGCAGTGCCAATGTGTCACCCCACTGTCTATCCGTGACATAGGCAAGATGATGTATGGGATCACAAATTCCATGGATGTCGTCACACATGGCAGAGAGCACTGCATTCATGACCTTCAGCATCTGTCTGGTGTTGTGATCAGTACGCACCTGTGCCTCCATGATGGACCGTAACATGCATCTGGTGACACCTGCTGTGGCACTTGTGACAGGGGCTTGATGGTCAGCAGTCCTCCATCGAGCACCACTGGCCATCTGCCTGTGTGTGACTTCGCCTGCTCTCTGACTATGGCTGGTGTCTATATTCACAGTCACCTTACTCAACACACTAGCCTGTTCCATGCCACCACTCTTAACCTGTCCATTATCCATGGCTGCTGGGGACTGGGTCTGTGTGGACATACTGAATCTGTGTGGGGACATGGTGGGTGAAAGTGGGATACCATACAATGGCACAGATTCAGGCACCAACAACCCCACCTGTGCCTCACTATGACCACCATCATTATGGGAGTCCACTAAGACACTGGCATTAGGTTGTCAGGGGGACGGACACCAACCCTTGTATTCACCTGTGAGGGAAGACAACATATGTAAATTAATACCCTGCAGTATTATGTTTGCTGATACACACACACACACACACACACACACACACACACACACACACACACACACACACACACACACACACACACACACTCCTGGTACAGTCTGGCACAGTTGTGACATCTATGGACCCTTCAGGGCAGACCTTACAGTAGTTCTGCCTGCCACAATCCATCTCTTTCACTGTTACTGCAAGGCCCACAACAAAGGGTGACAAATCCTACTGTGTGATGGGCCTAGTAGCAGAGTGGTAATTGTGGCCAAGACCAAGGCTATTGGAGTTAGCTATACAGTGTCATCAAGTGCATATGCATGTACTGTAAGAGCTGACTTAATGCTATACAGACCACACACAATGACAAGGTGTGACAGTATGTGATGATAACTGTGGAAGGAACAGGACTATACACTATCACTGCAGTACCTACACAGTTTAGATTCACAGGGATTCATTTCAGACAACATTGCAGGACGGTCTACAATAGTTACAGGAAACATGTAAAGTACTAGGTGCATAGCCTCATAAGATGATACCAGGCTATTGGCCCTGATGCCCTCATAAGCCTGGCCCAGACTTTCGCCCATGTCCCTTCAAAGCCAGCACCTGTTGCCCCTGTCCAGCTGGGGCACACGCAGAATCCCAGGGGTATCTCATCTGTTTCTCATGCAGTTGTCCAGCATCTTCTTCAAGAGGGCTATGCACATACTCTGCTAGACATGTGGAGGGAGTGTATTTTACAGACAGTGTATTGCGTGGGACACTACACGATCCCGCCAACAAGTACTGTAAACGTCACAGACCAGGTGAGGGCCTTGCGTGCATGATGCATGCATGGGATTTGTCTTACAGACATGCAGAAATGCCATCAAGGCTGGTTTGGAAATGACCTTGTATGCCAGACACAGGTCACCTATGATCAATCTGTATGAGACTGAATACAAGGACAGGGCTTTCAGCCTACCAGTATAGGATAGGTGCTGCAGACCCTGGATTTGCCTGGTCAGGAACCTCTGTAGTCTCTGCAACTGCTGCATTTGCTTGGCAAGGTACACGCCAAAGGAGCCATTGTACTTGGTAATGCATTTGATAAGGGTGGAGTACAGGGATGCTGTGGCCTCCTAGTTCCTGGATGACATACCCGTATTTATGAGGTGCGCCATGTAGACAGCCTTCTGTACAATGGTGCCCACATGGTGGGAAACTGTCAGGTTGCTACCAACATTGGTGCACAAGTCAACTTACACCTGATTGCATGCTCAGTACATTATCACTGTCATGATTATTCTGGATGACATCTGCCACAGCAGGGAGAATTATGCATCTCCTAGCATTCAGTTTCTGGCAATGTTTCTTGCAGTCATTAATTGGGTGATGGCCTCTTGGGGGATGCTCACATCAGTAGGGGAATGTAAGACAGTGGCCAGCTTGCAAGCATCTGTAAACCTGGTCAGCCACAGACCACTGCTTTTGTCCTGTACCTCAGATACATATATCTCAAACAGTAGAGGCCTCCATACCAATCCTTGGGGTACACCGCTTTGGAAGATTCTACTACTAGAGGTGGGTTCCACTACTTTGACCGAGTGGGTACTATCATTGTGCCAGTTAGCTACCCATCTGGTAACATATAGGTTGATGCCTAGCTGTGTAGGTGTATGTATCCTGGCCACCTGTGGATTACTGTGAGAGAATTGGGCTAGGTGAGGTAAGTATTGTTGACCATCTTTCCCTCAGCCTTGTGTTTGTTGACCACTTCAGGAAAGTCGACCAGGTTTAACAGACCTGATCTCTCTTTGACAATACCACACTGTGTGGGCTCAGGAATTGTGAGGTTGCCGATGTCTCTGTTCATAATGTCCTTGATATGGTTTTCCATGCCCTTGCAGAACAGGCTAGTTAGGCTGATGTGCATATGATTGGCTGGGGCAGTGGATTGCTCTGCCTTTGTGTATAGAGATGATAGTGGCTGTCCTCTGTGCAGATGGTATGACACATACTCAGGCTTTGGTTGACTTCAGTGCGTAATGGATCTGAGAGCTCATGCCTGAGTTCATGTAGGATACAGACAGGGATGGTATCAAGCCTATGGAGAATTCTGTGTGTTACCTTTGAGAGAGCATGACATACCTGCTTCCTGATGATGAGGGGAGAGGGGCAGCTGCTGTGCATAGACATGTGAACCAATGGGGGTACATGGGGTGATGTTTACACCTCACCTGTTTGCAGCAGGTTGCCTATTTCTATACCATATGTGTATGTGGTGTTACTGATCACCACTAAAGAGCAGATTTGTATGTTGGCTCTGGGATTGCAGACATATGTGTGGAAGGCCTAGTGATTGGCCTTGGTGGATGTGTCCAATTTGCACTACCCATCTATTAATGTACAATACACAGTGATACGACCATTGCATGCACCACAGTGGCATGGTGTTAGAAACTTTGTAACAGTGCTTGTATGGTGGATGACATCTGTATGGGCTGACACTAGGTTGGCAATGGGAGAGTTCACAGGGTGGAAGAGGCACACAAAATGGTATTGCCATCACATACACACACACTAAAGACAGCCGCAGGGGCTGTGCATACAGAACACATACACAGTTGCCACTAGACATTTACTTTGCACTCAAAGATAGCCTTAGGGTAATTCACCTCTGACCTTATTTTCTTGTGCAGACCAAGGTGACATTGCTTCCAATAAGGCACCTGTTCCTTCTTGGCCCTGTCCAATTATTTCCACCTATTATGGCATTTGTGTATTGCTGCTGTCCACCATGGATGTTTACCCTACCTTGAAGGAAATGATGTTGTCCTGTCAGGTATTGCTGAGTCCATACAGCTATGTAGGTGATGACATAGTATTGTGGTGTGGGTTTGGACACTACTGCTAGTTTCAACTGATGGGATATTGGCTGTAAGGCTACTTCTACCTGTTCTGAGGAGATTTATAGTCATTTGTGTAAAGTTAATTTTGTATGACCCTAACAAGGGGGGGCAGGGGAGATGGTAACCTGAACAGTGATGGCTATGTAGACAGATCTTAACAAGGAGAATGACACTGTAGGAATGCTACAGTGCCTACTCATGTTGGTTAGGACCAGGTGCAGGATATTTCCACCTGTCGTAGGAGTGCTGACCGGCTGATCCACTGCATTGCCATTGACAAAGCCAGGTAATCTCTGTGCATTCATGTTCAGGTGGCATAGGTCATGCACACTATGGTTGGGTAGCTGAAGTCACCCAGGAGCAGGGTAGATGATTGATTTCTGGAAGATTCCAGGAAGTCCCAGTAAGTGTGTTGGGTGTTCATAGTCATGGTTGGAGGCCTGTAGCTAGCTATGATTTCAGTAGGTGTTTTGTCATCTTTTACCTGCACTCGGGATGTCTGCCATAGGTCATACTGACTGGCCAGCCTGGAGGTGTGTATGTGTATGATAATTTTTAACACTTTACCTCCTGTGGCTTTGCAGCCCTCCATTTGGGGTCTAAATGTATGATGGGATGAGTAACCTGGTAAGGTTAGTGTGCACTCCACAGCTGCAAAGCAGGTGTCAGTGACATGCACAAATATCGTCATCCCACAGGACAAGGTATGCTTGCATTGACATGTGTTTCATGCTAAGACACCTAGCTCCTGTGACATCTGCACAAAGGCACACATCACTGGTAGGCAAAAGCTGAAAAATAGTGTCACTTTATGAATCTAGCTGAAACACACTTGCTAGCAAAGATGGCATCGCATTCACAGGTCTAGTCCACAGGATATGACATCTGACAATTAAATGTATGCTATTATTTTATGACTTTAGTCTTTAATGGGTTGCCAGTGATGTGCCAGACAATACACAACTGTATGAGGCATTGACTACAAATATGAGGCAGAAGTGGTCAGTCTGCAAAACTCTGGACAGTTGTCAGGTATGGGCTCAGTATATAACATACCACTCCACACACACTTCTGTGCCTGTTGTGTACTAGGCACATACCCTATATAAGTCTCTTACATTTGTTAGACAAGCATATGTATCATAGTAGTATTCACAGGTGACATATGACTATTTACAACATCCCAGATAGCTGGCCTAGCACTGTCACACTCAGTATTGGGCAGCAGACACTCCAGTAGTAGTTATACATAAGCTGACCTTTACTGTGGTGACTCAGGGGCCAGAGATGTGATCTATTTCACTGCAGACAGGGCAATCAGGAATGACCAATGGTGCCAGACAGCAGCATGTGAGCCCAGCAGTGGCGGCTGGAGACTTCAAATCAAAGGGGGGCTGCAGAAGATAGCTGAATGGGTGGGGTCAATGGAAAGGGGTGCAGCCAACTAGAAAGGAGAGGAGCTATGCTCAAAACCACAAAAACTAACTTTAATTAAATACGCTGCCCTAGGTGCCAAACCGTCATTATGAGTGTCCAATCAAGACAAATGAAGTGTAGAAGAATAAAAATATTTCAATGCATTGGCTACATGACAGCTTACTTAATATCTAGATGGAAACAAAAAGGTTGTGAGGCATGAAAAAATAAATTACTTTTTAAATACATTACTGGAATGCCAGTCAAAATCAAGTATAAGAAAAACAAGCAGCAATCAACTCAAACCACTTCTCCTTGCACTGCAGTTCTAATTATAATTTATATTCAGCTTTATTAAAGTATCAAGCAAAACACTGAAAGTAGAAATCTCTGTGATGCCCCCACTTGTAAAAATGTTTCTTATCCAAAAAAGACCTGCTGCCTGACAACTATCTACTTGTTTCATGGGGAAAACATGATCAAAGTAAAAAATGAAAAGCAAACAAGAAACAAGCTCAAGATACATTACTTAAAGGATTACTGTACAGGTTATGGACCACCCACGGTTGGCATTCTATTTAGTTTACAGGTAAAGCCTGCAGAGATGACTGGAAGTCTCCAACAAGTGTAATGAGCTTCTTAAAATAATGTAATCCTGTCCTTTATTACAAATACTGTGGTATGCATTTCAATACCCAAGGCTTATACATTATCTAGTTATGTAAATATTCTCTGCATGGCAACAGAAAGGCTTTCACTGTTGGCAATTCTTTAACAGTATGCTTATTACAGCTTACTTGCATCTTACGATCTCAGACAAGCTTACCTGATGGTCATTAAAGCATTGCTACTTAAAGACAGAGCAACAGGCACTTTGAGTAATAAGCATAAATCAGCAGTACAAAAATATGACAAACCAGACCATTTTGCAAAATCAAGGACAGATGAAAAGCCACTGTAGTACTTGTGTCTACCTTGGATGGGGGGTACTCTGCACATTTACACTGCATAACTACTCCTTGCCTTGCTTGGACACATCCAGAGTCAGTGCATGGGGGAGTGGGATGCAACAAGTATGTCACAGTTTGAAATGTCTGACTGTGATGGCCCTGACACATTTGTCATACCTCTCAACCTCAGAGCAAGAAATCTGGACAAAGCCATACATAGAAGTGGGAGCAAGGCCCAAAAATAAGTACAATTTTTAAATATTGCTCTTATAAACTTAGAAAGATAATAGAATAGGTCTTGCATTAGTATGAATTTTCTGAAGGGTATGAAATCTGAAACTCAAATGTCTGTCATTATTTTCTAACTTCAGTCTTTAATGATTTGTCACTAATTTGCCAAAAAAAACACAATCTTATGAAAAATGGACCAAAAATGTGATGCAAAAATATAAAATAGCCACACAATACAGCTGGGAACCTGTCAAAGAAGGGACATTTTAATATTAGTACTGCTAACTTGAGCAGCTGACAAAAGAATCTACATGCATTTCTGAAATAAAAGTAATCTATAAATCTGATTATTACAGTTATTTCTTAATTGTAAACCCTCCATGTTTTCTTCCAAAATTGCTATTTTGTGGAGGGATTATTAGGGGGAAGAGCAACATTTTGAGCCAAAATCGGGGACAGTTGAGAGGTTTGGCTATGCCTAATTCTATAAAGCAATTTATTTGCATGTACCTCTCAACCTGTTAATGCAATAAAACTAACAAGGCCAAATATATTGGGTGAACATATAAACAGTACTAAAAATTGCTCTTGTATAAACTGAGACAGTTGATAGAATAACAGGTCTTACTTTAGCATGCATTTTTCTGAAGGTTATGAAGTCATTATTTAGTGACTTAATTCCTAAATGATTTGCCAGAAAACCACAAATTTTATGAGGAACAACCAAAATTAAGAAGCAAAAATCTATTCATTCTTTGAAAATCTGGACAGTTGGGAGGTATAGTTCAGCTGGGGCTGTCTGAGTTTGCCGCCCTTCCCCCTCACAAAATCATGATCAAATGGAGCCTCCCCCCTGCAGCCATTGCAATGATCCATTACTTGGCTATTTCACTCCATTTACCATAAACACTAATGTGCATACTGCTTTACTTCCATGATGATCTGGACTTCATTTGAAAGTTTTATTTTGCATTTTACAGCACAAAACACTAAGACATCTGTTAAACAAAGCAATGCAGTCTCACAATGAAAACAGACTTAGCATTAAAACTTCTCTGCCCTTGAAACACACATTCATTGAAACCCACATTCAAAGAAAATACATTTTGCCATTGGCAGATAAAGATTAATTCGGGGCTGTTTTCAAATCATAGGCCCGTTGCATATAAAGCATACATGTGCTCTTTGATACACCTTCCTGATTGTACTAAATTATATTCCTTGTACAATACAGTACAGTTGTTAGAAGGCGTTTTAAATTTATTAAACAATTAAACAAAAAGCATGCACCAATAATGACAAAACTGCCCAATTCAGAACATTTTTCCAGGAAACAATGAAACAAAATGCATGCACCCATAATGACTCAAACTTCTACTGTCCACCATTATCAGTAAATATGCACAATTCTACAGTCCACCATTATCAGTAAATATGCACAATCTCTGAAGTAGTAAAAGTCATCTAAATAATTCCACATTAAAGAAATCTGTAACTAATGAAGAGATTGCTGCTAGCAAACACCTTTATATTTCATGGTTTCATCAAAAAATAAAGTGTCTGTTGCCCCTGAGGAATAAATTGCCTATATTACATTAAAAAAATGATAAGCTAGTAATATTGCAATAGGAAATGGATTGCAAACTGATAACAGGCTCATAGTTAGTATCTTCGCCAAGGAAGACATGCTCAGTACGGCAGCATCCACCCCTTGTGGGAGTAGAACCCACACCCTTCTGCATCAAAAGCAAGTACACAACCCGTTGTGCTATTAACAATGCAAGCAGACTTAGCATGAGCAGCACTAAACTTCTCTTCCCCTGCAGCTCTCAGCTCCTTGTAGAATCTACTCAATACTCAACTGCATCTTAACTTTGCAGCACAAGAACTCTGGAAAAAGCCAAAATTTATTGTGGGGGGGGGTCAAAAGCACAAAAGCCAGGGACACATTAAACGTTGCTTGTATAATCTTGGAAAGTTGCTGGAATAAAATGCTGTGTTACCACCATACATTTTACTGCCAAGGTCCCTGTGCAAAACAGTCAGAGAAACATACCACTATGCCAAATCAGCTGCTTTGTGAAAGACAGGAAGACTGAAACTTAAATGGCTATCATTTAGTGAATTCAGTTCTCACCATAGCTATCAACCTCTTAGCACAAAACACCTGGACAAACCCAGTAATGAGGGAATACAGCCCTCAAACATATTCAGTGAATTCAGTTCTTGCCATAGCAGTCAACCTTAGCACGAAGTCAATAATGGGGGAATACAGTCCCAAAATTAGGGACAAATTTCAAATAATTATCTTATAAACTTAGAAAATTGCTAGATTAAAAGGTTGTGTTACTATTTATTTTCTTTAGAATATGAAGTCTGAAATTCAAATGCCTGTCAATTTTACTTCTGACAGAACAAAAACAATTTTCTGCAGATGCCCAGGGAGAAATACTGCAGACACATCTTTGTAAAATGGCAGGACACCAGAGCAAATCCACATAAACACAGGGAGGAGATGCAGACTCCACACAGAAGGCACCCCAGCCAAGAATCAAACCAGAAAACCTATAACTGTGAGGCAAAAATGCTACCACTGCACCATCAAATATGTGAGAAAGTCAACATTCAGAAACCTGAAGTCTGAAATTCAAATGCCGGTCAATTTTATTTAACATTTGTTAACCAGGACAGTCTGACTTGGATCAAAAAAACAATTTTCAGCAGAGGCCCAGGAAGAAATAATGCAGACATGTCTTTGTAACATGGGAGGACACAAAAGCAAACCCACACAAACACAGGGAGAAGATGCAGACCCCACATAAAAGGCACCCCAGCCAAGAATCAAACCTAAGACCCTGCAGTTGTGGTGAGGCAACAATGCTACCATTGCACCATCAAATATCAAGCATTTAGACATTTAGAAACCACAGATATTATGAGGAATAGAACAGATCAAATATGAGGCAAAAATCTGCAAATTTCTTACAAATGGTGGTGGTTAGGGAATTCAGGCCCTTAACACCTGCATACAATGTACAGGGTTCAAGCCTGAGGTATTCCCTACCTACTGCCATGAGTTTGCTGTAGCCACCAGTATATAGGAGCATTTCACACACTCACCTCTGAATCAAGCAGCAGTTGAAATCCAAGCTGCACACTTATCTTCATGTCCAGACTCGAATACAGGAAGCAGTAGCCCAATCAAAATCCAAGTCCCAAGCCCGCGAGAGCTTAAAACTCACCTCACCTCTCTCCTGATTGGTTCTGTCTGCTGATGAAGCAGTCTGGAGCACCTCTGTTCTGTGCGGACATCACTGCACAGATTCCTGGGCATCTGCGGGGCAGTCTGAGTGCGTCTGCACATGTGTGGAGTTCCGGGACTCGTGAATTTTTTTTCCTTAATTTTATGTTTCACGGTTTGTTTTCTTTTTGTTTTCTAGATGGGAGGGCTGCAGTCCTGCAGTCCTATAGCACGAGCCGCCCCAGGAGCCCAGCAGGTCTTGTTGTGACCTAGTGTTTAACTTCCTATTTCACATTATTGCATCCCCTCTTCTGCATTCCATTACAAGTTTATGTGATTGACATGCCTGTTATAGTGCTGAGGAGTTTTGTCAGAATAATGCAGATGGTTAGGTTTGTGTAGTCGCAGTCTGTCTTTGTGTAGATAGGTTCAGACCTGTGTTGCATAGGCAGCATTTTACCTTTTGTAGGTAATGCTTATGAGCAGGTGGTGGCTTGTGCACCCATCAGTGTCTCCCACTTGCTACTTGCATCCAGAGCAGCTGTGTTGTCTTTCCATTAGCCAATGCCATAGCAACACATTGCTATAATTAAGTCTTTCATGTGGGCCTTGCCTCTTTTCCTTGCCTGTGTGGAGTACATTATGGAGGTGTGAGGGCTACAGCTTCACAGATGGCAGGTGGAAATACCTCTCAGGACAATACATGTGGAGACTGCCCAACAACATGGGAGACAAAGCTCCAGAACTGGGTACAGATTGTAAGTACTGCTGTTATGCAGACAGATGATTGCTAGATTAACAGGGTTTGTCTGGACATGCATTTTCTGCATGACTTGATGTCTGACAGTGATATATCTGTGACATACCTCTCAACTGTCGAGATGTCCACAAACTTCCCAGAGGTTTGCCTATGTTTGGTTTGTTCTTCAGACACTTTCTGTTTTTGAGATAGTAAATGTTGACATTCATTAGTGTTTCAGACATCATATCCTTCAGGGATGTTATGTTATGACAAACGCTGTAACACCAGCAACTGTTTCAGTTTGTAACACCATTATGTGAGATATGTCCCTCTTCTTGGCCCCCTGTCCCCTAAGTATGTCATGCTTTGTCCAGATGTCTTGCAATAAGAGGTTCAGAGGTATGGTACATCATTGTTAGTGACTGCACTCCTGATATAATCCCAATGACTTAGCAGACTCCTGGAAGTGGTATGTGGCAGTAGCCAAAAATATGGTCCCACACCCTGGACATTCTGTGGAAATATGTACAGTTGAGAGTTATGCATGTCTGGCCATTGTTAACAGACTACCAAGATTGTGTAGCAGTGTTGTGTATAAATGTTTGTTGGGCTGAGTAGGGAGAGTAGCAGATGGGAGTGTCATAGATCCTTTTCTATCTGACTGTGCATACTGCTACAGTCACTAGTAATCTATCAGGTGTATATGTTTGCAGAGGCAGACTGAGAAATGTCTTGTAACACCTCAGGATTCCCAGTAGTCTATGAGCTTGGCTAGTATATGTCGGTGTAGTGTGTGACTAGTAATCAGGATATGTTTGTTCAAACAGTAGTTCTACTCTAGAGTTCATTTGGGGTACTGGCATGTTACTGTGACAGTGGTGCAAATGGTTGTGGGTGGACAATTTCTCACTAATGTCTCATTTTCCCTACAGTTCTATCCCTGTAGTGCATGATATATTTGGAGATCCATGGGTAATTCCCCAGACCTGATTTGGGGTAGTGTCGTGTTAGTCTTACTGTGGTTCAGGAGGTGCGGGGTGAAATGGTTGGCAGTTTTCAATGTTTTCTCTTCTGTTACATGACTGCAGTCAAACCTCTCCACTGTCCAGATGTCTAGACATAGGCCAGATGGGTGGCTCATATGTTTAGTCTGTTCCCCTTAACAGTTGTGGGTTTCTGACAAATCACTGGGATGATGTGAGCACTGACATTAGTAAATGATGACAATCATTTGTGTTTTAGACCTGGAATCTATCAGGAAATATATGTTAAATCAAACCATGCTACTCTAGCAGACTTCTACACAGCTATAACAGCCACATTTCAAAGATGTCACTATTGTTTGCCCTTTATCCCCACACTTTGTCAGGCTGTTTGGAGATGTCTTGCAGTAAGAGATTGGTTTTATATATATATATATATATATATATATATATATATATATATATATATATATATATATATATATATTTACATTTATATGTACATATATATGTATATAAGAGTACTATGGATATATATTTTTCCATTATGTTAAATAACTGTAGTGCATGAAATGTTTGTAAAAACATTTCACATTTGTACAGCTTAGATGGTGTAGAAGTATGTTACTTTGATTGTAGTTCACGGCATCTTGGTTTCAAGACTTGGTAGTGATGACTTTTTTCACTTATGTTAAATGACCATAATGCATGATAAGCTTGTACAAAACCTCACAGCTCAGATGGTGTAGTGGTATGTTGCTGTGATTGTAGTGCACAGTGTCCTGCGTTCGAGACTTTGCTAGGCTGGTTATTTTATTGCTGGGCAGAACAAGGGCTGATCGAGAGAGAGTGATTAAGGCACTTTTAAGCAGTTGTAAGTGGGTCTGCATGGTCTTGCATGAAGCTAAGCAATGCTAACAGACGGTTAAGCCTTTTTAGTTTCACTTACAATGCTTACTCCCACTTACACCCGCAGTAATTTTAATTAAAGAAAAGAAAAAAGAGTGATAGGAAAGTGGTGAAATGGGGGCAAGCAGGGGTAAAACATTAGGAAAACCAGCTAGGGATGTGCAGGACGAGTGTAGGAAAGGACCATAGCTCTACATTTCTTTTGCCGCAACAGCTGTGAATAATGTGTAGAATTTGGAATTTATAGCCTCACACCCCACAGGGAGGGGTGTTGGCGACAAGACATTTGTAGAATAATTTGTGGGTAGATTGATTAATTTCACTGTACATGGGGTCAAAATATAGAGCTATTTATGGGGCAATTGTTTTTTGTGGGACAGATGCCCAACCCCTTTTTTTAGTTGGGAATGGGATTTTGGGGAAGGGCTGTAGGTATGTTTGGGGAGGTAGGTTGGGTAGGATAGGTAGCATTTGCAGACAGACAGGACACACAAGGCAGCAGACAGGGGCAGTATATGACACATGAGAGGGTAAACACCTTGGAGAGGGAGGGTGGTAAGGAATTAGAGGCCCACAAGCCCCCAAATGGATACAGTGGGACTGAGGTCCCCACCCATGGGCAGTCACCACTGTACCTTCACGACCCCAAACGTGGCTGTGCTGGTGGCTGGACAAGAAAGGCAGCCTGACCCTCGAGGTGTGCCAAGTGACCCTCCATCTGGAGCAGCTGCCCACCCATCTCAGAGTGGATGATGCTGTGCACCATACCCCAAAACATTCTGTGGGAGATGGGCTCCTCTCCGCGCTCGTGCCCACACAAGAGACTGGCCCCATTCCCTGAGGAGGTTCCACCAGAAGGTGGTGGAGGACCAGCAGATGAGGATGTTCCGGGTTGGGTCCCAGATGTGGTGGGGTCTGGTGCCATGGCCAGGTGGGGCAGGACAGGTGGTTCTGCCGGGATCTGCCTTCCAAAATGTGCTGTGGTGTTGTGTTTTCCAGATATATTGGTTAGTAATGAGCAGCACATTTCAAAATTAAATAATCAAAAACTGCCTCGTTGAGCGAAACAATAAAGCACCGGAGAGGATTCATGTAGCAGACTAGCGTTTATTAAATTAAAGTAAAAAAGCATTAACGAAGTTGAAATTCCATTTTCGTTTATACAACTTCATCAGATGTGGGCTGAGACACAAATCATCATTTTAAATATCCAAAAACAAATGACATCACAAATTAATCAACCAGTAAAAATCAGACAAATGTTTTCCCTCTAACGTCTAAAATCCACAGAATCATATTTTAACACAACCCTTTAAAAACAGATCAAATAGTATAAAATTGCTTGTAAAGGATTCAACTTCAAGGCGCAATTGAAAATATAATAAAATGATGCTTAAAACCATGTCTTTTAAAAATCACATATCCCCTGCACTAATGAATAAATAAATGCTATGTGCAAAATAAAGGAGAGAAAAAATACAGTACTTATAATTTAGCCGCTCTCAATTTTAAAAGTGGGGCAAGAGAAACATGTTCATTTAAACCTGGTTTCCTGTTGGATTCCAAGGTCAATTGCCACCACAATTCTCTGTATTTGACGGTTTCTTCCCCTTCTTTTATCCATACTAATTTTTTCCAGCAGAAAAAAACTGTAGTATGCCCCAAAACATTCCAATGAATGTTTATACAAAGCATTACTGTCCTTCTTAGTCTGTATATCATACATATGTTCATAGATTCTCCTTTTAAGCTTTCTCTCTGTCTTTCCTATATAGAAAGCCTGACAGACTTGACATAGTGCAAAGTATGCTAGGCCACTAGTCTCACAATTATTATAAAACATACTATTTAAACAGACATAAACTGGGAGCATTACTCTAGCTCCAACACCCTAGCCCAAAGGTTCCTAGAATTTATAAACTCAAATGCTATGGAACAACTTGTTACCACTCCCACAAGAGGGGAAAACATACTGGACCTGATCATCACCAACATGGGGACTCTATGCTCGAGACCAGAAGTGTATCTCTCACTGGTAAGATCAGACCATAAACTAATCTCACTGGATATTCACATCCCGACTCCACCCCTTGCCCTGAAAACCACAGTGAAAAACTTCTCTAAGGCAAATTTCACACTCCTCAAAACCGAGGTGGAATCCTTCAAAGCCCCCGGGCCAGTGAAAAATATGACCCAGACCACAGAATCCTATAAAAACGCATTCTATGAACACCTTTAGGAATGCATGGATCATGCAATCCCAAATAAAACCAAGAACCCAATCCTCCAAAGGCAGACGTCCTGTCTGGTGGACTCCAGCCATAAGCAAACTATACAATAGAAGGAGGAAGCTACTACATGATAGAGCAAAATCCCAAAAAGGGAAGGCATCTCTGATCAGTATTAGCAAAAAACTACGGGCACTCATAAAATCATCTAAGGCCAGCTTCGAGAGAAAAATTGCACATGACACTAGGGATAATCACAAGGCTTTCTTTAGTTATGTTAGGAACCTGGGTGGGAATTCCCAGATATGCTCAGAATTAGTCCAAAATGACAAAAAATACACCTAACCCACAGACATTGCCAACATCCTAGCTGACAGGTTCAGCACAAACATCTCCCCCCCCCACCAAAAGGGCAAATATTTATCCCAGCAGAGTGCTGCCCCCGTGACATCTCAGATGCTCAGGTAAGAGCTGCCCTCTCCAAAGCAAAAAACACAGCATCAATGGGACCAGACGGTGTCCCGGGCTGTGTCCTACATGAACTCCAAGAAGAGCTAAACCCAAACATAAAACTACTGTTCAATCTCAGCCTTACTACAGGATATGTACCCAAAGAGTGGCGTACAGCAACAGTGGTCCCTCTCCACAAAGATGGTGCCTCAACGGATCCTGGAAACTATCGCCCCATAAGCCTGACTAGCTTGGTCTGCAAAGCTATGGAAAGGATCATCATGGACCTCATAAATAAAGATATTGGGGACCTACAGACACTAGATCCTACCCAGTTCGGCTTTGTTAAGGGCAGATCCTGCCTCTTAAACCTGGTTGATTTCTTTGAAACAGTCACCAAGGCCATTGACGAGGGGAAGGTGGTCCACACAGCCTACCTGGACCTCGCAAAAGCCTTTGATACAATACCCCACTCGGGCATTATAGATAAGCTAACCAGCTTAAATATAAACCCCTATGTTACTAGATGGGTTGCAAACTGGCTCAAGGAAAGAACCCACATGGTTAGAATTGCTGGAGCCATGTCAGACTATAAACCAGTTACAAGTGGCATCCCCCAAGGCTCAGTCCTGGGACCTCTCTTGTTCGGTATATATTTCTCGGAGGTACAGGCCAACACAGAAGGACTGTGGCTGACTAAGTTTGCAGATGACTGTAAACTGGGCACCATAATCGACTCTCCAGCAGACACACGCATCCTCCAAAAGGGCCTCATAGAAACAGACAACTGGTGCCAGAGCCATGGCCTCAAGCTAAATGCCAAAAAGTGTATAGTCATCCCCTTTGGCAAAAACAAAGTGCCACAAATTACCACATAGGTGGTAATCCATTAAGTACAGAAGACGTAATTAGGGACCTGGGGACCCAAGTTGATAGCAATCTCTCATTTGACAACCACGTGGCCAAAGTGGTTAGAAAAACATTTTATATAGCCCACCTAATCATGAAGGGATTCACATCTAGATCAGAGGAGGTCATCGTGCCTCTTTACTCATCCCTCATCAGGCCCATAATTGAGTACAATGCCCCTTTTGGGATGTACCTTACCAGACACCTGCAGCAACTGGAAAGACCCCAAAAGTACCTCACCAAGAGGATCATAGGGCTCAAACAGATGCCATATGCTGCCCGGTTAAAGAAACTCCAGCTCTACTCAGTGGCATACCACCTGCTCAGAGGCAATCTGTGCCTGACGTATAAAGCCATGTCCAACCCGGAATTAATGGACATGCTGCACCTCAGAAAATCCAAATCCCATCGAGCTACACGCTCGAGAGACTTGAACCTCAGCACTGAAATAAATAGGACATGCTGGAGGGACAGATTCATAACCCAGAGGCTCCCTTCACTCTGGAATAAAATCCCAGTCCAGGTTAGGCAGAGTCCCTCACTGACTCTCTTCAAAAGGAATCTTGATGAGTGGATGGGAGATCGTAGGTTTACCCCGGGTATCACTTCTGTGTCACTGTTAGACAGAGGCACAGTATACTAACCTCGAAAAAGGGCATAGCAAAATTAATTTAAAATGGGTGGTGAAAGCCAAATACACTTTGGCTAGGCTTATAAATGCCCTAGGCCAGATAGCCTAGTATGAACCTATGAACCTATGAACCTATAAAGTAGTATTTCTACTTTCTAAACAAATACTTTCTTTATTAATAACAAATTCACACTGAGAACATCGGCCACATTTAAAAGTACCATGTCTCTTGTTATTACTACTCACATTAGTCTTATTATTTTTATATAAATAGTCTTTCAGATTTCTTGCATTTTTGTATACCACTTTTATTTTCTCCTTTTTTAATATATTTAGATCAGTAAGAAGCATAAATTTATTCCATTCTTTATTAAAAATGTATTTTTTTCCACTTTTTAGTTTAATGTTTTTATGTAACAATTACTGCTGTTTATATTGTTTCTGTTATAACCTCTATTAATTTTGTATGTTTTCCTGGAGCTTTTCTCCCCGGGCCTCTACTGAAAATGGACATGTATCCAGTTAGACTAGCCCGGTCAACAAATGTAAAATAAATAAATAAACAAAAAATAAATCTAACTAATCCTGATCCACCATTATATTTCAATATTAAGGAATTAACAAAACCATTTATCTCACTGCTGCATTCAAAATTATTTAATAAATCGTCTTGACCTAGAATAGGCTTATATCTTCCATTCCTCTCATTCTTAACTTCAGTCTCTATTTTCATCAATAGGCTATCGGGGTAACCTCTATCCTGAAACATTTGCTTAAGCAATAAAACTTCATCAGCAAAATCTTTATTATTAGAAGTCATTCGACTAGCTCTAATAAATTGTCCTTTGACAATATTTTCTTTAAAATGAGGGGGATGGGCACTATTAAAATGTAAATATGCATTGCAGTGTGTTTTTTTCCTAAATATCTTAGAGTGACAAGTGTTGTTTTCTTTATAAACTTCCACATCAAGATATTGTAACTTATCAGGGGAATAATTATAGGTGAACTTTAAAAATTCCATGCTGTTATTTAAAAATTCAATAAAACCTTGTACTTCATCCTCTAACCCAGTCCAAAATATGCATATAGGTTCACAGGTTCATAGATATGTACTAGGCTATCTGTCCGAGGGCATTTATAAGCCTAGCCAGAGTGTGTCAGCTGTCGCCGCTCCATTGATTAATTAACTGATCCTCTGTCAAACAGAGCCAATGAAGTGATCCCAAGGTGTATTTTCTGTTACCCATCCACTAGTCAAGGTTTCTCTTGAAGAGTGTTAGTGAGTGTCTCTGCCTGATGTAATTTGGAATTTTGTTCCAAAGCATGGGGAGTCTCTGTGACCGGAATCTATCCCTCCAGCATGTTCTATTTATTGTTGTGGCAAGGTTTAGCTCACTAGAGCGCGTGGCTCGCAGTGACTTGGATTTCTTTAGGTGGAGCATGTCCATCAGTTCTGAGTTGGACATGGCTTTGTAAGTCAGGCAGAGATCACCTCTGAGTAAGCGATATGCCACTGAGTACAGCCGGAGTTTTTTCAGTCGGGCTGCATAGGACATATGTTTGAGACCAGTAATTCTCTTGGTGAGGTACTTTTGTGATCTTTTCAGCCGTTGGAAGTGTCTTGTGAGGTACATCCCAAATGGGGCATTGTACTCTATGATGGGTCTAATGAGTGACGAGTAGAGGGGCACTATAACCTCTTTATTTCTAGATGTGAACCCTTTAGTAATTAGATGGGCCACATAGAAGGATTTTCTAACTATTTTGGCAATATGATTGTCAAAGGAAAGACTACTATCTACCTGGGTCCCCAGATCTCTTATTACCTCTTCTGTATTAAGGGGGCTGCCACCTAATGGTAATTCGGGGGTGTTTTGTTTTTCCCAAATGGGATAACTATGCATTTTTTGGCATTTAGCTTGAGGCCATGACTTTGACACCAGGTGGCCGTCTCAGTAAGGCCCTTTTGGAGGATGTCCATGTCAGCCGGAGAGTCAGTTATGGCTCCCAGTTTGCAGTCATCGGTGAACTTGGTTAGCTATAGTCTTCCTGTGTTTGCCTGTACTTCTGAGAAGTATATGCTGAACAGTAGGGGTCCCAAGACCAAGCCTTGCGGGACACCACTTGTGACTGTTTTAGAGTCGGACCTGGAGCCTGCTATTCTTACCGTTTGAGTTCTGTCTGAAAGCCAGTTGGCAACCCATCTTGTGACGTAGGGGTTTATGTTCAGGCTGGTGAGTTTTTGTGTAAAACCCGAGTGGGGAATGGTGTCGAAAGCATTGGCGAGATCAGGGTAGGCTGTGTGAACCACTTTTCCCTTGTCTATGGCCTTGGTGACTGTCTCTAAGAAGTCAACCAGGTTTAGTAAGCATGATCTGCCCTTAAGAAAGCCGACCTGGGTCGGGTCATGTGTTTGGAGGTTTCCAATGTCTTTGTTAATGAGTTCCATGATTATGTGCTCTATAGCCTTGCAGACCAGGGAAGTCAGGCTTATGAGGCGATAGTTACCAGGGTCAGTTATGGCCCCTCCTTTGTGGAGAGGAATAACCATTGCTGTTTGCCATTCTATGAGCATGTAGCCTGTGGAGAGGCTGAGGTTGAACAGAATGTTTAGGTGGAGTGTTAGTTCTGTCTGTAGTTTGTGCAAGACGCAGCCTGGGACACCATCTGATCCCATTGATGATGTGTTTTTGGCTTTTGAAAGGGCTGTTTTCACCTGTGCATCTGTGATTTTTGGGACACTACACTTTTCTGGTATTGTTGTGGACCCTTTTGGAGGTGAGAGGGGGTGACGTTTGCACTGAATCTATCTGCCAGGATGTTGGCAATATCAGTAGGTTCAGTATATTTTGTGCTATTTTGCACTAGTTCAGTACATATCTGCAAGTTGCCACTTAGATTCTTAACATAGCTAAAGAAGGCTTTGTGGTTATCTTTTGAATCCTTGGCTATTTTTCTTTCAAAGTTAGCCTTGTATGTTTTCATGAGGGACCTCAGTTTCTTACTGATACTGATGAGGGATGTCCTTTCCTTCTTGGGGTTTGCTTTTTTTCTGAACTAGTTTCCTCCTTGTATTGTATAGCCTGTTTACTGCAGGGGTCTACCAAACTGGTTTCCTTCTCTTAGAGGAGTGAGTCTTGGTTTTGCTAGGGATGGCATGATCCATGCACCCTTGTAGGTGCTCATAGAGTGCATTTGTAAAGGTTTCTGCATTTTGGGCAGTGTTATCCTTTAGCGTGGGGGCTGTGAAACTTACCACCTCTGTCTTAAGTAAGGTGAAGTTTGCTTTAGAAAAGTTTTTTACTGTGGTTTCCTTAGTTGGGGGTGGTGGTGGGGTGTGGACATCCAGAGTGATTAGTTTATGGTCTGATCTAACCAGTGATGGGTTGACCTCTGGGGTGGAACATCTGTCACCCATGTTGGTGATGACCAGGTCCAATATGTTTTCACCTCTGGTAGGGGAGTTTACCAGCTGATCCAGGGCATTTGAGTTGATGAATTCCAGGAAGCACTGGGCCTGGGAATTTGTACTCGAGTAGTTTTCCCAGTGAATGGCAGGGTAATTGAAATTGCCCAGTATCAGGGTGTTTGGTAGGACCTTCATGTTTTCCAGTGTCTCCAGAAAGGTGGAGTGGTGGTACTGGGTCATGGAGGGTGATCTGTAGCAGGCCACAATTTGCATTGCAGATTTGCCTGATGTTAGTTGCACATGAATGATCTCAGAGGTATCATGCTGTGCCACTAACCTAGAGGTGGAGGTATCCTTGATGAATATGGATACACCCCCTTCTTTTGTGTTTCGGTCCATGTCCTTTGGCCAAAACGTGTGGTATGAGTTGTAGCCCGGTAGTGCTGGGGTGCTCTCTGGAGCCTTGAACCAGGTTTCAGTTACTGCAAAGATGTCAATGTTCTCCATACTGAGGAGTGCTTCGAGCGTGTGCATTTTGAGATTTAAACTCCTGGCGTTGAGTAGCATAACCCTCAGGTTTATTTTTAATTGTGCTGTTTAAGGAGGTGGGTTTGACATTTGAGCCTTGCCTAAAAAAGGCACTATGGGGCCAGCAAGAGCCTTGGCCAGTATTCGAAAGCCTAGGGGTGACAGGTGCAAGCCATCTCTTGCGAAGCAATGCGGCTTGTTGAGCATGTGGTCCCAGACTGACAGACACTAGATCCCCTTTGAATGACACCAGAAGCTTAGCCAATTGTTGAAATTGATCATTTTTTTCTTTATACTGAGGTATCATTCTTGGTGAGGGGAGGATGCTACTCAGGGTCAGGGTCATACCAGCCTGGGCTACATGATCAGAGAGCTCTTCCATGTCTCTTTTCATGTAGTCCAGGGAGGTACGTCTCAGGTCATTCACACCAACATGAAGAATGACAGAGTCATATCTGTACTTGTTCTGGAGTGACCTGAGTGCTTGTGTGATGTGGCGGATTCTGGCTCCTGACAGGCAGGTAACAGTAACCTTCTGCTTTTCCAGCATAGTGAGTGGGACATCAGTGTGCCTGACTATAGAGTCACTTATTACCAGTGTGTTAGGTATGTTATTTTGCCTTAAGGGCTGTGATTGTGCGGCACACTGATTTTGTGTCTTATGTGTTGTCTGGTTGTGACGGGAAGTGCAGGTTGTTAGGATGTCTGCTTTGTTGGTCTCTGATGCTTTTGCAGGTTTTTATTTAGAGCCTCCGAGTATGATTTTGTTTATTTATGGATATTTTTTGCCAGTGCTGTTTGAGTAGGTCTGTGTGAGGCTGGAGTTGTGGTGCAAGTGTTAACCTTCTCCTC
This sequence comes from Protopterus annectens, assembly GCF_019279795.1. Lineage (NCBI taxonomy): Eukaryota > Metazoa > Chordata > Ceratodontiformes > Protopteridae > Protopterus > Protopterus annectens. Next base: position 169,862,548 of record NC_056729.1, on the reverse strand, counting down.
TTGACTGTCTGTTCCAGTCTTGGGTGGAGACAGCTTAGCTTCCATTTTGGCTGTATAATTGCATCTCTCGCATATGTTAGTGTTTTGTGGTAGGAGGAGAGGGTTGTCTGTGTACATGAGGCAGTTGTAACATTGCCTCAGGATACCCAGATTCACCAGCTGGACTGGAGGGTGCACCTAAAGTTGCCCTTTGGTCATGCCTGAATAGTAGGGTGAGCTGCTTAGTCGCTTGGTTGGTGAGGGGTGAATAAAGAGCCTTGCCCTGCTGGGCAATCAGTGTTAGGGTATATTAATGCTTGCTATTAGGTCTGAGCAAGTGCTGAGCTGTGAGATGCTTTTTGAGTGCTTAGGTTGAGAGTTAGACTAGTTTCAAGGGAAAAACTGAAGAGGAGACTTTGTGGAGCTGGGAATAATTTAACCGTAACTAACTGGCACTGCCCAGTGCACAAAACCGTGCAAAAGTGGTTTTTATAGTAGGGAAATGAAAGAGATAGAAATTAGCCCAAAATGGCCACTAAACTAATAACTTCTGGGCTGGAACCACTCCTCCAGGGACAGATAGGTTGCTCAAAGCTCCCCTCTCTCACAGTTGAACAGAGAAATGTCCTTCTATCCAAGTAAGGTATGGGCAACTCAGAAACTAGTATCACAGCCCTGAATTCAGCACTAGCCTGAAAACTGGACTATACTAGCTTAGAAATGCAGGAAACAAGGATTTTTTTTGTTTGTTTGTATATCATCCAAGAATCTCTTATGCATACTCCAACTATTTTTATATATGGAGTCCAAAATATATTTTTCCTCCCATTTCGCTAAAACAATTTTGCATATGTGGGTGCACAAACTGCACCCATAGCCATAGGTTTTGCATGAATTAAGGGATGATGCATCCATTAGAGTAATGAAACCTGATAAAGGTGGGGGATTGTAATAATGGATACACTGATTTATGAATCTAAAATGAATGAAGTGTTAATGGATACGAGTAAATATGTGGTTGTCTCTAAGAATGAGATTAACATATCCTATAGTAGAATAGATACGGTATTGGAAGATTTATTCATGGAAGAGCTTATTGATTCTAAAACCAAAGGTTTCTTAACAGTGGAAAAAACAAAGATTCCCACAATTTTTGGCATCCCCAAGTTACATAAGGATGAGAGAGATCCCCCTTTAAGTGTAATTGTATCTGCCGATGGATCCAAAACCATGCCTTTGGCAAAGTTAGTTGACACGAAACTTAAAGGTTTATGGTTAAACAGACAAAGTATTTTAAGGGATTTGTGGGACCTGTTAAGAAACCTTAAACATGAATTGGTCAAAGATAATTTAGGCTTTTTAACCATTGGTATTGTTGATTTATTTACATGTATACCGCACCATGAAGGTTTGTCTTTATTGGAAGAAATCGTTTATGATGATGGGACATTGTCAAGTGATGAATGTACCTTGATAATGCATTTAATTGAATTGGTATCACAATACAACTTCATTTATTTTAATGTTGAATTTTTTCACCAAATCAAAGGTGCGGCTATGGGTGCAGTTTGTGTAACCACATATGCAAACCTAGTTTTAGCAAAATGGGAGGAAAAATATATTTTAGACTCCATATATAAAAATAGTTGGAGTATGCATAAGAGATACTTAGATGATATATGCATTATTTGGACTGGGTTAGAGGATGAAGTCAAGGTCAGAAAAAAACTCTCTGCAAGTAGGACCCAGGTGCAAGGCAGGAACCAGTACAAGTAGACAAAATTGCCAGCACCAAATACAGTGAAAAGCATCAAATGAGGCTAATAAATTGAATACATAAGTATTTAATTATTTAAATGTAATAAACAACCCAGACCGGTTTCAGCCAACAGGCTTTCCTCAGTGGGAATGAAAGTAATAGCAACTTTGAAGTGACATACACACACACACACACACACACACACACACACACACATATATATATATATATATATATATATATATATATATATATATATATATATATATATATATATAGCATAAATCATCCAATAGGATTCTCCCAAAGTGATCTTCCCAACATTCAAATTGTTTCCTGTATGGAAAATAAAGAGAAAATAAAAAGTTATACAATAAAACAACCACATAGTTATTGTCCATTGTAATTAGTAAAGGTAAAATAAAACATATAATATTATTATAAATGATCATTCAAACCGGGTGAAAACAAAGCACCCAGTTTAATGATCCAATACTTCTATTTTTTTGTGAGACTTGAATGCCATCCTTGTTTATTGGATCTATCACCAAGAATTCTGTCAATAATGATGAACTGGAATCTGGCTGAATTGTGTTGTATACAGTGTCTAAATAGGGCATTGGTCTCCCTCTTGGTTCGTATGTCACTGTGGTGCTCAGACATGCATAATCGAAGTGGTTGTGATGTCTGTCCAACATAAAATTAACCACATGTACACATTGCAAGGTACACCACCCAATCACTATTGCAATTGCCAAAGAATTTCATATCAAAAATCCTATCAGTGTTTTTTCTGGTGAAGTGTTTTGATGTAAAAATAAATGGACATGGTGAACAATGACTACAGTGGTAGGTATCCATCACCTGTCATGGTTAGTTGGTGGTGTATGGCTCCAGCTGAACTGACCCTCTTGAAGTGTGAAAAAAATGGCCCAAGTGTCCCCCCTCTTCTGTACCCATACTTACATACATCACCAATGCAAGGTGTAAACTCCTCATTGGCAGTGTGAATGTTCCAATGTTTGGACATAACATTCTTGATTAGGTTGATGTTACGTCCAAATGTTGTGATGAACCGGATGGATTCATCCTGTTCAATCCGAGTCCTTTCACTGTATGTAAGAAGGGAGGTTCTGGTGGAGTTGACAGCAACTTGTTGGGCACCCTAGATGTCTGGCTCCTTGTAACCCCTAGCTCTAAATCTGTTGGCCAGATCCTGTTGGGATTCTTCATAATCATTTTCTGAGGAACAGAGTCTGCGAATCCTGAAAAATTGGGATTTGAGTATGTTTCGGATGATGTGGTTGGGGTGCATGCTCGTTGCATGTAGTAAGTTGTTATACTGGGGGTATTTAAGAAATGTTTTACTTTGTAAAGTGTCATCTGGATTCTAAATTATGGTCACATCCAGAAAGTTAATCTCATTTTTATCAAGGGTAGAAGTAAATTCAATACCCCATTTGTTCTGGTTGAGGTATAGTACATATTCTGCCAAATATTCCTCATCCAAACGTCAAACCAACCAACAATCGTCCAAATACCTATGCCAAATGTCAAGTTCCTCAAGATGTAGATTGTGTGTAGAATCATTAATGAGATGCTCCTCAATGTATCCCATAAATAAGTCTGCATATATGGGAGCAAAAGATGCTCCCATAGCAGTGCCCTTGAGCTGCCAGTAGCATTCTCCCTGAAAATAGAAAACATTTTCATTGAGAACATGTTCAGCCATACACACCAAAAGTGTGTATAAGCCTATGGGATAGAGTTAAGCTTTGTCTAACCAAAACGTAAGGGCTTCCAATCCAGCCCAATGTGGTATGTTAGTGTATAGAGCCTTGACATCCAGGGTGCAGAGTAGCCAGTCAGATTTTAGTTGGTTGTCCGCAATAATGTGTAGAAATTGTCTGGTGTCCTGTATTCTAGCACGAATCAGGCTTAGTACTGGTTTGAGATATAATGTGAGGAACTCAGATAATGGTTCTGTCAATGAACCCATACCAGATACAACTGGTCTTCCAAGAGGCTTGTTAAGGCATTTATGTATCTTGGGTAACAGGTATAGTGTTTGTTTTTGTGGATCATGGACCATGAGATGTGTCTTCACTGTCCAAAAAGTTATCAATTTCCCACTTGAAATTAGGAGTGGGGTCAATAGGCATCTTCATGTAATGGGAAGGGATGGAAAGTTGTCCATTTCCCTCCCTCAGATAATAATCCGTGTCCATGATAATTATCGCCCCAGCCTTGTCAGCCTGAGTAACAACAATGTTTTTATTGTCCCTAAGCTGTTGCAGTGCTTGTTGTTCAGTATTAGTTAGATTGTGTTTCAAGGGCGAAAACTGATCCAACTTGAAGTGTATAACCCTAAGTACTGCTTGTTGAAAAACAGCTACATTCCGGTTCGTGGGTGGTACAAAGTTAGATTTATGAAATTTGAATTCATTAGATCTTTGAGAATCAGATCTACACCCAAAGAAAAGTTTGAGGTTAATCCTGCAGCAAAAATCATTAATGTCATTATCTATGTCAGCTTCATCGACAAAAAATCCAGGAACAAAATTCAAACATTTATTCAAAAGTTCCTTTTGGTCCTCTGTTAAAACAGTTTGAGAAATATTCAAAATATTACCATCTATTGTCTCATAAGTGTTTGTATAAGACCCTCGATTGTGTCTATCTTTGTACATTCTATGCTTTCTCCCACCCCTCCTCCTAATGTGTTTAAAGGGTGGGTCTGGTTCTTGGATTTTTTGGGAACCGGGGATTCCCCAGTGTTAATCCCTTCAGTGTCTGTAGTGGAGGAATCATCTGCTGATGTACTGTTGTACACGTGAGACCCCTTCAATATGGATCTGGGTCTTTTTTTTTTAATTCCTACCAGGGTTCTGTCTGATATCCATAAATCTAATATTTTTGGTAGTGTTAAAAGGTCGTTCCCTTTGATAATTGGTTAAGTCTCTGTTGAATTTTTTAATTCTTTTGTCCTTAATTTGTTTTTCAAACACCAGTAGTTCTTTTGACAGCTTGTTGAGGCATATAGAAAATTGTGAGTGTCCCTCATAAACTTTGACTTCCCCACACAGGTTACCAACTTCTTTAATGTTGGTTTCGATAGTTTGTTCATAATATGAACTTAATATCTGAACAAAGTTCATAGATGCCTGTTGTTGGGCTAGATACCATTCATTGGTCAAAGGTTCATCAATTTTACTTACTAAAGGTTGAGTTTTAATTTTCAAACCCCTGGGGGTTATTTCCTTGTTCATATAGGCTTTAAAGAACCTCAAATGCCATATGTTTGATCTCAAACTTTTCATACATTTGCTAAGTTTATGAAAAGCACTGTTGCAGCCATCAACTGGATCTGTTAGTTGTGGAATACCATCCTCATTTGGTATACTGAAGACACCAATATCATTTTTGTTGGCACAAAGCCCTTGAAGTATTGTTTCTAGATCCATGACAATAAGCTGTAGAGTAATGGGTCTTTTCAGACCACAGAAAATGTGGTTGTTTGTAGGAGAAAGTCAGAAGAGTGGTACATGCTGTAAGCTGTCAAAAGTGCTGGACAAAATATCCCTATATAGCCAGTCTAATAAAATAAACTGACTTATCAGAGAGGCAGTCCTAGTACCTACCAGAAAATGGTGCCAGTAAATCTGGTTATATACAGTTTTGACCAATAAACTATGGCCTCAAACTGATACGAATAGAGAATACAATTCGCTAAAGTAGGTGGCTTCAGCTGGAATCCTGATAGGAAATTATAAATGTACAAGCATAAGTGATTGGAGTGTTCTTGATGAACTGGTGGTACAACATCATGTAATAAAAATATTAATGATTTGGTGAACCTTAAGATGTTCTAATTAATACCAAAAAATGGCTCCAAAAGGCTTATTGTTGTTATGATGTTTAAAAAACTGTTTCATGTATTCTGCATTTGAATATGCTAGGTGTAGTGTCTCATCAAGGTAAAAATAAAACCTTATAATTATTAAGAGGCTCTTGGAATGTTCAGATCAGTACTGCAATCAAGTTCCAAAATGCTGGTATTATTCAGTCCTAATATAAATGTAGTCAATTTGGCCTACAGAGGTTACTCAAACCGAATGGGTGCCAGAATATAGCAATAACCACCAACCTAGAGCAGGGTGATAAGTATTATTCATGTGGTAATCCAAAGGTGTAAACATTCATATGCAATCATCAAACATGAAAATAGAAAAACAAACATGTTGTCCAACCCTGTAAAACTATATTGCAAGTTATCTCAATGTTAGTCAGTCCAGTTCTAGTGGTATCTATTCCGGTCTCCCTGGCAAATATATACTTTTGTAATACAACCCCTGTAAGGAATTGTCTTTTTAAAGGCAACTGCAAATTAGTAATTGTCAACTTTGCTTTACTATACTTTAACAGGTTTTAGATTGTCTGTTCTGTTGCTAGACTGAAGTCCTAAACCTAGTCTTAGAGCAATTCTGTTATAAATGTATAATTAGTATTTTTTACAGACTTGTAGAACTGTGGAAATTACCTTATTGTATATGTACACTTAAGGTTCTTTTTGAAGTTGTATCACTTTTTTAAATACCCTTTCTTCTTACCTTTTTTCCTTCCTAGAAATCTCTCCACAACCTTGCATTAAGGGACCTGCCTTGCTTCTAACGACCCCTGAACCGCCTCAAGCCTTGCCTAATTGGACCATCCTCTATTTCTGCTGCCCTGTGCTCCCACCTGACTGTACTGAACTTACTAAGTATGTTTTACAATTGACCCATTTTGAAGGCTAATCTTCTTAATTCATCTTGTAATTACACTTTATAAAGTAATTTAGCCTCTGGGTCAGGAAAACCAGCAGCCAGTCCCCTCTCCCTGATTTTAGTCTCTTGAAAGATTTACCCCTCGCTACCTACCTTATCCTTCCCACCAGCTGATTCTTTACCTGGCTACCTGCTGCTACTTCTTTTCTGCCCACTAGATGGCAGTGTACTCTAGGCTTTGTGCCCTTACTCACTCCCCTTATTCTTTCTTAGTCTCTGCTCACTGCTCTTCTTTTTTTCTGCCCCCCTCTCATCCCTTGTCCAGTAGCCTGACTTCTCCCCCATCTACCTCTTCTTCTGTTTCTAGGCTGTACTTTCCTCTTCTCCTACCTACTATAAACTATAACACTCCATAGTTCCCCCTCCCTTCTGTCCTACTCCTTATCTGCTCTTCTAGCAGCTACTTACCTGCTTCACTACTTCTCCCTGGGGTTCTGCTGCTCACTGATTGTCTCTGCTGACTCCCCCTCTACTTGCTCTAACCCACTCCGTTCGCCCTACGGGCTCACTCCGCTCCCCTACCCTACCCCCAATTCTCACCCACCCCCAGTGCTGTTACATTTACACATCCTTAGCCACACCCACTATACTCCTCAACCTATCATCAAACACCATCAATTATCTACCCTTCCCCTTGCCAACTCTATACTTAATCAACCCCTCCCTACTGCAAGAATACAATAATCACTGTACTCTACATCTATACCCTCTGTTACCTCCCCCTTTAGTGACCCCCTATCTATGCTATCATTATATATCCCACAGTTTTACTTTATCAAACACTCTACATAACCTCTCAACCCTATTAACTAAAATGATATTCTTTCAGAATCCAAACCTGAAACAATATCTTCTTATTACTTCTACACTAATCTTCTTAGCATTACCCTATGCTCTAACCTTCTATGAACATGTCTCCCTAACATATAACATACCTTCCCACTATCAAACTCTACCTACCACACAACCGAGCTCCCACTCTCATAGCAACATAACCTCATCATCAATCTACCTACTCCCTAGATTTCATAGATCTTCCCATGTCACTTACAACTACAGTAAGAATACCTCACTCAAGTACTCTAAATATATAAGAACTATACTAAAACATCCCACACAACTTCTATCTCATGGTGATATCCATCCAAATCCTTGCCCAAATTCACATATAAGCAACATCCCACAAAAACAAACTACTAAGGTTGTCTCTAACCCTATACAGTTAGTGAACTCTCCAAGAACAGCTCAACTCAATATCCGCAGCATTAACAACAAACGCAGTCAATTGCATGCTCTTTTACATGTACATGCATTTGATATCCTTTGCCTCACAGAAACTTGGCTTAAACCCTCTACACAGGATCTAGAAATAACCCCACCTGGATATAACATCCTTAGATGTGACCGCAGTTCCAAGAAAGGTGGAGGTGTAGCTATACTATATAAATCTGAGCTATTACTCTCAACCTTTAATGTGTTACCACCCTCTATCAACAATGCAGAAACCCTGTCCATCAAACTCCAACTTAATAAATCTAAATCCATTTATATTATTTGTACCTATATTCCTCCAGGAAACAACATTAACACTCTTGAAAACATTCTTAGTAGTCTCTCCACCATTCTACCCCAAGAAACAATTGTACTTGGAGATTTTAACATCGACTGGACTACTTGTAACTCCCCCAATCCTACCACCCATATTAATCTTCATGGCTTCTCTCAAATAATAAACTCCCCCACTAGAATTCATAAACATAATAATAAAGAAACCATCCTTGACTGGATCCTTATAAGCAGTCATCCTGGAACCTATACAACAGGAACACTACCAGATGACATTAGTGACCATGTTCTAACCTATATAACAAAGCAAAAGCCTCATAGACCTAAAACTAATACTTTTAAATCCTATCACTCAAAGAAGCACTTTAAAGCAGAAAGCTTTCAAAGTGAACTTAAGGCCTGTGACTGGTCACCACTGAAACTACTCAAACTAGATGAAGCTGTTTCCTACTTTAATACTAAATTCATAGAAATCCTAGATCTCCATGCCTCCCTGCGCTCTTTCCGAGTTAGGAGCAAACCAGCCCCATGGCTCACAAAACAAACCAAGTTAAAAATTTTCCTTAGGAACAGAATATGGGCCAAATGGAGAGCTACTAAGAGCTCTAAGACCAGCTACTATATAAACAACTAAGAAATGCAACTAAAAAAGACATTATCCTAGACAAAAAACTTTTATCACCACCTTCAACAATCTCACCCAAAAAACCCTCAAACGTTCTGGTCAGGCATTAATAAACTTCTCCAACCAGGACATACCAAAACTCCAGCTCCATCTTCTATTCCCAACAATAATCCTCGACTAATAGCTGATGCCTTCAACAATTACTTCACAGAAACTATTATAACTCTTGCAAAGACACTACCTCCCACACCCCCCAACCCTTTCCAAAACACTAGTAGCCCAGTGCCCTCCTTTCATATACAACCCGTACCAACATCCTATATCTGCAAGCTTCTTCAAAAGCTCAAACCCTGTACCCCTTCTGCAGACCACCTACCACCTGAATACCTCCAAATAGCAGCCAAAGTCATTGCATACCCAATATCCATCCTTATTAACAGAACAATCACAGAAAGTAACATCCCATCCATATGGAAAGTCTCTCACATTATCCCATTACATAAAGGAGGCAAATCCACTGATATCTCTAATTTCCGACCAATTGCACTACTCTCCGCACTGGCCAAAATAATGGAAAAATGTATTCACCACCAACTACTTCAACATCTGCTCCAAAATAATCTACTGTCCAACTGCCAGCATGGCTTCAGACCCTTTCATAGCACAACTACCGCCTTGCTAACCTTCACTGAGTGTATAAACAGGAATCAAAATAACAACTCCCTATCTTCTGCACTATTCATTGACCTATCAAAAGCCTTTGATATGGTTAACTACGACTTACTAATCAGCGAGCTAAAAGCCCGATCTCTTGACCCACAAGCAATATGTTGGTTTACATCCTATCTAGAAAATAGACAACAAGCAGTACTCTGGGACAACAGTCTCTCCTCACCTATTCCCGTAAACATTGGAGTCCCTCAAGGCTCTATTCTAGGCCCTCTTTTATTCTCCATTTTTACTAATAATCTCAACACTATTTTTCCTAAAGCCACCTGCATACAATACGCCGATAACTCAACTTTAATCTGTACAGCTAAGTCATCAACCTCTCTTCAGACCTTGACTCAAACAGTATTTAATACTGTAGAAACATGGTTTACCCACCATTGCCTCCTCCTAAATCCAAAAAAAAAAACAAATGACTGTTTTTCTCTCCCACCCAAAAATCACCAGAAATCAACTTTACAATTACCTCTAACGATAGCACTACTATTACCCCAGATACTAACGCACGTCTCCTGGGCATAACCATAGATAATAAACTCAGCTACGACGACCATATCAATAACACCATCCAAACTGTTAATAAAAAACTAGGCTCCCTGTACATAACCATAGATAATAAACTCAGCCACGATGACCATATCAATAACACCATCCAAACTGTTAATAACAAACTAGGCTCCCTGTACATAACCATAGATAATAAACTCAGCTACGATGACCATATCAATAACACCATCCAAACTGTTAATAACAAACTAGGCTCCCTGTACATAACCATAGATAATAAACTCAGCTATGACGACCATATCAATAACACCATCCAAACTGTTAATAAAAACTAGGCTCCCTGTACATAACCATAGATAATAAACTCAGCCACGATGACCATATCAATAACACCATCCAAACTGTTAATAACAAACTAGGCTCCCTGTACATAACCATAGATAATAAACTCAGCTATGACGACCATATCAATAACACCATCCAAACTGTTAATAAAAACTAGGCTCCCTGTACATAACCATAGATAATAAACTCAGCCACGATGACCATATCAATAACACCATCCAAAGTGTTAATAAAAAACTAGGCTCCCTGTACATAACCATAGATAATAAACTCAGCTACGATGACCATATCAATAACACCATCCAAACTGTTAATAAAAAACTAGGCTCCCTGTATAGACTCAGACCCTACCTCACACCACTTGCGAGAACCTCTATTGCCCAAACTCACCTCATTTCTACCCTTTTCTATGCCTCTGCTATATACACCAACCTATCAAAATACAGCATAAACAAACTTGAAACTAGCTATAACAACACAGCCAGATTTGCCACAGGGAACCCTTTCAGAACCCACCACTGCTACAACCTCAAACAACTAGGATGGTCAGAGCTACAAAACCAACTATTGTATAATCACCTTGTGATCACACAAAAAATTCTTCATCACCCAAATAACACCCCAATCCTCACTAACCTGATCACCCCATATAAAAATCTTTCAACACTTCGCTCTACAAACAAGCTACTAATTTCTAATATCAAATCTAACAATAAAGTGGGGGACTCACTATTTACCAATATTGTGGGCAAAATCTGGAATAACCTTCCTATTACACTCACATCTCACTCATCAACATCTCTCTTCAAGAAACACCTAAAAGAACATCAGCAACTACTCTGGCTCTGTCCCTGTTCGAAACCAGACTGAACCATAGTTCATCCCCCTTTTTCTTCTCCTTGATCTACCCCTATCTTCCCTGCTATGACCTCTTTGTAACTAAACTCCTCAGAAGTCACCTGTACACTAGCTAGTGCTTTGTTTGTTCTTTCTTCTTTCATCTATTTCCTTCATTCTCTTTCTTCTTTCTAACCCATATGTCTCAATAACTCTGAACCCTTGTATTCTCCTACACTTGTGCCAGTTCTAAACTTTCCTTTGCCTCTATACTTATTTCTTAAACATAAGTCTCTATCCAAATATTGTTAATCCTCTCATGCGTAGTAATTCATAGAAATATGCTTTTTAAGTATTGAACTTTTAACTATTGTAGACTTGTTTTATGTATTGTATTTTTTAACTACTGTTTTTATGTAAATTTTACTTAAATTTGGAGCTTATCTCCCTGGGCCTCTACTGAAAAAGGACATGTATCCAGCTAGACTAGCCCAGTCAACAAATGTAAAATAAATAAAATAAATAAAATCTTGAACTATCAAAACAGTCTGTCACTTTATATCTAGTTTGACCAATCTCTTAATCACACCATGGCAGTGAATGTGTGTAGGCCAATCATAACAGTATAAACATGCAGCTTGAAAGTACATGAAATGATGGTTCTTATATTTTAGATAACTGTAGAAGCTATTAAATATAATTATAACATTCTACATTTGTAAAAAGCCCAACAATATGGATGATGGCTCTTATATATTAATTAACTATAGAGGCTATTAAATGTAGTTATAACATTCCACATCTGTAAAAAGACCAACATTTGTCCCACTGATGAGAAACCAAGTAATATCCCAGCTTTGTTCCAAACATGACGTTGCCACATCCAGTTCCATGCAACAATGGCTCCAAAGTTCTTAATTTAGTATCTGGAGTCCAACATAAACCCCAACATATATATCTGGTTTATCAAAACCATATAGATAGTAACAACAATGTCCATAATTAGTTCAGTTCCCAATAAATGCATCCAAGTAAGCTAATTCGAATACTTCCATAAGGAAATTTGTAATTCCACAACCTTGTTTTAGCCAAGATAGGTTCCGTATTTCCATCTGACAGACCACACTGATTGTTGGCATAAAACAGCTACATATCCATCAGAAAAGCACCCGTTGACACATCTAATCACATATAACTATTCCTGCCATAAGGTTGGTGCCGTCAGCAGGAAAAACCAAGGTAGCCGTCAAAAAATACTGTGAGGCTTCTCCAAATGCAGGCGTTTGTAATCTGATATTAATCATATGAACATACTGACAAAAAAAACCTTAGGATATTTATAGCCCAAATATTAGAGAAACAGTATCATATATTTACGTGGCAACATGGTGTCCGGTTCCATTCTTGAGATAATGAGAATACGGTTGGAGCATAGAAAATGAGGTTGAGGCATGAAAAAATAAGGTTTCCCAACAGTATGTTATTGCCAAAACCAGTTCCGTTTCTCTATCTGCCCAAAAAAACACTGATTGTTGGCAAAAAAACAGCTACACATCCAAAACGAAAACCCTTGTTCATATATAGATGTTTGCACAATGTGGTATACGCCCTCAATGAAAAACCCAAAAGGAGCCGTAAAAATAGCACTGTTAAGCTTGTCCAAATGCAGGCATATGTGAGTCAAGAGACCCAGTATACACAAGCAAATCAAAAAGCCCTTAGTAGAATGATTCCAGCCCAAATAATTATTGAAACAGTACCTTGTGTTTGAGAATCAACATGGAGTCTGTTCCGAACATAAAGTGAAAGAAATTTGTTGTCGTTTTTACCAAGTAAAACTACATTCAACCAACTTGTGGAATAATATGGTGAATAGATCCAAAATCATCCAAAACTCACTGTGAGTACAAGCAATCCATGGGAAACCTGGGATAGTCCTGAGTAGCAGAGAGTACCTCCACTACAGGCACTGATTGTGCTAACACTGGAAAGTCCACAGCAGAGTGCAGGAAGTTAAGGTCAGAAAAAAACTCTCTGCAAGTAGGACCCAGGAGCAAGGCAGGAACCAGTACAAGTAGACAAAATTGCCAGCACCAAATACAGTGAAAAGCATCAAATGAGGCTAATAAATTGAATACATAAGTATTTAATTATTTAAATGTAATAAACAACCCAGACCGGTTTCAGCCAACAGGCTTTCCTCAGTGGGAATGAAAGTAATAGCAACTTTGAAGTGACACACACACACACATATATATATATATATATATATATATATGTATGTATATATATATATATATATATATATATATATATATATATATATATATATATATATATATATATATATATATATATATATATATATATATATATATATATATATATATATAATTGAATGTTGGGAAGATCACTTTGGGAAGAAACCTATTGGATGATTTATGATATATATATATATATATATATATATATATATATATATATATATATATATATATATATATATGTGTGTGTGTGTGTGTGTGTGTGTGTGTGTGTGTGTGTGTGTGTGTGTGTGTGTGTGTGTGTGTCACTTCAAAGTTGCTATTACTTTCATTCCCACTGAGGAAAGCCTGTTGGCTGAAACCGGTCTGGGTTGTTTATTATATTTAAATAATAAAATACTTATGTATTCAATTTATTAGCCTCATTTGATGCTCTTCACTGTATTTGGTGCTGGCAATTTTGTCTACTTGTACTGGTTCCTGCCTTGCTCCTGGGTCCTACTTGCAGAGAGTTTTTTTCTGACCTTAACTTCCTGCACTCTGCTGTGGACTTTCCAATGTTAGCACAATCAGTGCCTGTAGTGGAGGTACTCTCTGCTACTCAGGACTATCCCAGGTTTCCCATAGATTGCTTGTACTCACAGTGAGTTTTGGATGATTTTGGATCTATTCACCATATTATTCCACAAGTTGGTTGAACAGAGTTTTACTTGGTAAAAACTACAACAAATGTCTTTCACTTTATGTTTGGAAGAGACGCCATGTTGATTCTCAAACACAAGATACTGTTTCAATAATTATTTGGGCTGGAATCATTCTACTAAGGGCTTTTTGATTTGCTTGTGTATACTGGGTCTCTTGACTCACATATGCCTGCATTTGGACAAGCTTCACAGTGCTATTTTTATGGCTCCTTTTGGGTTTTTCATTGAGGGCGTATACCACATTGTGCAAACATCTATATATGAACAAGGGTTTTCGTTTTGGATGTGTAGCTGTTTTTTTGCCAACAATCAGTGTTTTTTTGGGCAGATAGAGAAACGGAACTGGTTTTGGCGATAACATACTGTTGGGAAACCTTATTTTTTCATGCCTCAACCTAATTTTCTATGCTCCAACCGTATTCTCATTATCTCAAGAATGGAAGCGGACGCCATGTTGCCACATAAATATATGATACTGTTTCTCTAATATTTGGGCTATAAATATCCTAAGGTTTTTTTTGTCAGTATGTTCATATGATTAATATCAGATTACAAACGCCTGCATTTGGAGAAGCCTCACAGTATTTTTTGACGGCTACCTTGGTTTTTCCTGCTGACGGCACCAACCTTATGGCAGGAATAGTTATATGTGATTAGATGTGTCAACGGGTGCTTTTCTGATGGATATGTAGCTGTTTTATGCCAACAATCAGTGTGGTCTGTCAGATGGAAATACGGAACCTATCTTGGCTAAAACAAGGTTGTGGAATTACAAATTTCCTTATGGAAGTATTCGAATTAGCTTACTTGGATGCATTTATTGGGAACTGAACTAATTCTGGACATTGTTGTTACTATCTATATGGTTTTGATAAACCAGATATATATGTTGGGGTTTATGTTGGACTCCAGATACTAAATTAAGAACTTTGGAGCCATTCTTGCATGGAACTGGATGTGGCAACATCATGTTTGGAACAAAGCTGGGATATTACTTGGTTTCTCATCAGTGGGACAAATGTTGGTCTTTTTACAGATGTGGAATGTTATAACTACATTTAATAGCCTCTATAGTTAATTAATATATAAGAGCCATCATCCATATTGTTGGGCTTTTTACAAATGTAGAATGTTATAATTATATTTAATAGCTTCTACAGTTATCTAAAATATAAGAACCATCATTTCATGTACTTTCAAGCTGCATGTTTATACTGTTATGATTGGCCTACACACATTCACTGCCATGGTGTGATTAAGAGATTGGTCAAACTAGATATAAAGTGACAGACTGTTTTGATAGTTCGAGATCAGAATAGATACCACTAGAACCGGATTGACTAGCATTGAGCTAACTTGCAATATTGTTTTACAGGGTTGGACAACATGCTTGTTTTTCTATTTTCATGTTTGATGATTGCATATGAATGTTTACACCTTTGGATTACCACATGAATAATACTTACCACCCTGCTCTAGGTTGATGGTTATTGCTATATTCTGGCACCCACTCAGTTTGAGTAACCTCTATAGGCCAAATTGACCACATTTATATTATGGCTGAATAATATCAGCATTTTGGAACTAGATTGTAGTACTGATCAGAAAATTCCAAGAGCCTCTTAATAATTATAAGGTTTTATTTTTACCTTGATGAGACACTACACCTAGAATATTCAAATGCAGAATACATGAAACAGTTTTTTAAACATAATAACAACAATAAGCCTTTTGGAACCATTTTTTGGTATTAATTAGAGCATCTTAAGGTTCACCAAATCATTAATATTTTTATTACATGATGTTGTACCACCAGTTCAACAAGAACACTCCAATCACCTATGCTTGTATATTTATAATTTCCTATCAGGATTCCAGCTGAAGTCAACTACTTTAGTATATTGTATTCTCTATTCGTATCAGTTTGTGGCCTTGTTTATTGGTCACTACTACATATAACCAGATTTACTGGCACCATTTTTTGGTAGGTACTAGGACTGCCTCTCTGATAAGTCAGTTTATTTTATTAGACTGGCTATATAGGGATATTTTGCCCAGCACTTTTGACAGCTTACAGCATGTACCACTCTTCTGACTTGCTCCTACAAACAACCACATTTTCTGTGGTCTGAAAAGACCCATTACTCTACAGCTTATTGTCATGGATCTAGAAACAATACTTCAAGGGCTTTGTGCCTACAAAAATGACATTGGTGTCTTCAGTATACCAAATGAGGATGGTATTCCACAACTAACAGATCCAGTTGATGGCTGCAACAGTGCTTTTCATAAACTTAGCAAAAGTATGAAAAGTTTGAGATCAAAAATATGGCATTTGAGGCTCTTTAAAGCCTATATGAACAAGGAAATAACCCCCAGGGGTTTGAAAATTAAAACTCAACCTCCAGTAAGTAAAATTGATGAAACTTTGACCAATGAAATGGTATCTAGCCCAACAACAGGCATCTATGAACTTTGTTCAAATATTAAGTTCATATTATAAACAAACTATTGAAACCAACATTAAAGAAGTTGGTGATCTGTGTGGGGAAGTCAAAGTTTATGAGGGACACTCACAATTTTGTATATGCCTCAACAAGCTGTCAAAAGAACTACTGGTGTTTGAAAAAACAAATTAAGGACAAAAAAATTTAAAAAATTCAACAGAGACTTAACCAGTTATCAAAGGGGATGACCTTTTGACACTACCAACAATGTTAGATTTATGGATACCAGACAGAACCCTGGTAGGAATTAAAAAAAAAGACCCAGATCCATATAGAAGGGGTCTCACATGTACAGCAGTACATCAGCAGATGATTTGTCCACTACAGACACTGAAGGGACTAACACTGGGGAATCCCCAGTTCCCAAAAAATCCAAGAACCAGACCCACCCTTTAAACACATTAGGAGGAGGGGTGGGAGAAATCATAGAAGGTACAAAGATAGACACAATCGAGGGTTTTATACAAACACTTATGAGACAATTGATAGTAATATTTTGAATATTTTTCAAACTGTTTTAACAGAGGACCAAAAGAAACTTTTGAATAAAGGTTTGAATTTTGTTCCTGGGTTTTTTGTCGATGAATCTGACATAGTTAATGACATTAATGATTTTTGCCACAGGATTAACCTCAAACTTTTCTTTGGGTCTAGATCTGATTCTCAAATATCTAATGAATTCAAATTTTATAAATCTAACTTTGTACCACCCATGAACCGAAATGTAGCTGTTTTTCAACAAACAGTAGTTAGGGATATACATTTCAAGTTGGATCAGTTTTCGCCCTTGAAACACAGTCTAACTAATACTGAACAACAAGCACTGCAACAACTTAGGGACAATAAAATCATTGTCATTACTCAGGCTGACAAGGGTGGGGTGATAGTTATCATGGACACGGATTATATTCAGGGGGAGGGAAATTGACAACTTTCCAACCCTTCCCATTACATGAAGATGCCTATTGACCCCACTCCTAATTTCAAGCGGGAAATTGATAACTTTTTGGACCTGGCTGTCTCTGAGGGTATGATATCCAATACAGTTAAGACACATCTCACGGTCCATGATCCACAGAAACAAACACTATACCTGTTACCCAAGATACACAAATGCCTTAACAAACCTCCTGGAATACGAATTGTATCTGGTATGGGTTCGTTGATGGAACCATTATCTCAAACCACTACTAAGCCTGATTCATGCTAGAATACAGGACACCACACAATTTCTAGACATTATTGCGGGCAACCAACTAGACCCTGACAGGCTACTCTGCACCCTGGATGTCAAGGCTCAATACACTAACATACCACATTGGGCTGGATTGGAAACCCTTAAGTTTTAGTTAGACAAAGCCCAACTCTATCCCATAGGCTTTAACATACTTTTGGACTGTATGGCTGAACATGTTCTCAATAAAAATATTTTTTATTTTCAGGGAGAATGCTACTGGCAGCTCAAGGGCACTGCTATGGGAGCATCTTTTGCTCCCATATATACAGACTTATTTATGGGATACATTGAGGAGCATCTCATCTATGATTCTACACAAAATCTATATCTTGAATAACTTGACATTTGGCGTATGTATTTGGATGATTGTTGGTTGGTTTGGCATTCGGATGAGGAATATTTGGCAGAATTTGTACTATACCTCAATCAGAACAAATGGGGTATTGATTTTACTTCTACCCATGATAAAAATGAGATTAACTTTCTGGATGTGACCATAATTCAGAATCCAGATGACACTTTACAAAGTAAAACATTTCGTAAATACCTCCAGTATAACAACTTACTACATGCAACAAGCATGCACCCCAACCACATCATCCGAAACATACCCAAATCTCAATTCCTCAGGATTCACAGAATCTGTTCCTCAGAAAATGATTATGAAGAATCCCAACAGGATCTGGCCAACAGGTTTAGAGCTAGGGGTTACAAGGAGCCAGACATCCAAGGTTCATAGGTCCATTGGTTCATAGGTTGATACCAGGCTATCTGCCCTAGGGCATTTATAAGCCTAGCCAGAGTGTGTTTTACTTTCGCCATCCTTTTAGATTAGTTGACTGTGTCTCTTGTTAGTAGGTCACAGAAGATAGCCCTTTTAAGGTTAGTTTACTTTGCCTCTGTCTAGCAGGGACACAGAAGAGATCCCAGGGGTAAACTTACGATCTCCCAACAAGTTGCTCTCAACTCCACCAGAACCTCCCTTCTTACATACTGTGAAAGGACTCAGATTGAACAGGATGAATCCATCCGGTTCATAGGTTCATAGGTTCATAGGTAGATACTAGGCTATCTGCCCTAGGGCATTTATATGCCTAGCCAGAGTGTATTTGGCTTCCACCTCACTATTAGATTAGCCTACTGTGCCTCTGTAAAGTAGGTCACAGAAGGTACCCTTTTAAGATTAGTTTACTGTGCCTCTGTCTAGCAGGGACACAGGAGAGATCCCAGGGGTGAATTTGCAATTTCCCATCCACGCGTCCAAATTTCGCTTGAAGAGGGTCAGCGAGGGGCTATGTCTAACATGAATTGGAATTCTATTCCAGAGTGAGGGGAGCCTTTGGGAAATTAATCTGTCCCTCCAGGATGTCCTACTTATTTTTGTGCTGAGGTTTAGGTCCCTGGAGTATGTAGCTCTAAGGGACTTGGATTTTTTGAGGTGGAGCATGTCCATTAATTCTGGGTTTGACATGGCTTTGTATGTCAGGCATAGATCGCCTCTGAGTAGGCGGTAAGCAACTGAGTAGAGCTGGAGTTTCTTTAGTCGAGCTGCATTGGACATCTGTTTGTAGCCCATGATCCTCTTGGTGAGGTACTTTTGGGATCTCTCCAGTTGCTGCAGGTGTCAGGTAAGGTACATCCCAAATGGGGCACTGTATTCAATTATGGGCCTGATGAGTGATGAGTAGAGGGGCACAATGACCTCTCTTGATCTAGATGCGAACCCTTTCATGATAAGGTGGGCTATATAGAAGGTCTTTCTAACCACTTTGGCAACGTGATTATCAAAGGAGAGATTACTATCTACGTTGGTCCCCAAATTTCTAATTACTTCTTCCGTACTTAATGGATTACCACCTATGTGGTAATTTGTGGGCACCTTGTTTTTCCCAAAGGGGATGACTATGCACTTTTTAGCATTTAGCTTGAGGCCTTGGCTCTGGCACCAAGCATCCCTCTCTGTGAGACCCTTTTGGAGGATGCTTGTGTCAGCTGGAGATTCAATTATGGCTCCCAGTTTGCAGTCATCTGCAAACTTTGTCAGCCATAATCCTCCCATGTTAGCCTGAACCTCAGAGAAGTATATACCGAACAAGAGAGGTCCCAGAACTGAGCCCTGTAGGATGCCACTTGTAACTGGTTTGGATTCGGACATGGCACCTGCGATTCTGACCTTGTGGGTTCTATCTCTGAGCCAGTTTGCAATCCATCTTGTGATATAGGGGTTGATATTTAAGCTGGTAAGCTTATTTATGATGCCTGAGTGAGGTATTGTGTCGAAGGCTTTTGCGAGGTCCAGGTAGGCTGTGTGGACTACCTTGCCCTCATCTATGCCTTTGGTAACTGTTTCAAAGAAATCAACTAGGTTTAAGAGGCAAGATCTGCCCTTAACAAAGCCAAACTGGGTAGGGTCCAGTGTCTGGAGGCTCCCAATGTCTTTGTTTATGAGTTCCATGATAATACGCTCCATAGCTTTACAGACCAGACTAGTCAGGCTTATGGGGCGATAGTTTCCGGGGTCCGTTGTGGCACCAACTTTGTGGAGTGGGACCACTGTAGCTGTATGCCATTCTTTGGGTACATATCCTGTAGTAAGGCTAAGTTTGAACAGTGACTTAATGTGAGGGTTCAGTTCTTCTTGGAGCTCGTGTAAGACACAGCCTGGGACACCGTCAGGTCCCATAGATGCTGTGTATTTTGCTTTGGAGAGGGCAGCTTTCACCTGTGCATCTGTGATGTCAGGGAGGTTACATTCGCTTGGGATAGGCGTTTGCTCCTTTGGGGGGGAAGGGGGGGGTTTGCGCTGAATCTGTCTGCCAGGATGTTGGCTATGTCTGTAGGTTTGGTATATTTTGTACCGTTATGCAACAATTCAGCGCATATCTGGGAGTTTCCGCCCATGTTTCTGACATAACTAAAGAAGGCCTTGTGATTATCTTTAGTGTCTAGGGCAATTTTTCTTTCGAAATTGGCCTTTGATGATTTTATGAGGGATCGAAGTTTCTTGCTAATACTGATCAGAGATGCCTTCCCTTTTTGGGATTTTGCTCTGTCATGTAGTAGCTTCCTCCTTCTGTTGTATAGCTTATTTATGGCCAGGATCCACCAGACCGGTCTCCTGTTTTTGGAGGAGTGAGTCTTGGTTTTATTTGGGAGAGCACAATCCATGCATTCCTGCAGGTGCTCATAGAATGCATTTGTAAAGGATTCTGTGGATTGGGCTGTATTATCTTCTGGCCCAGGGGCTTTGAAGGATTCCACCTCAGTCTTGAGAAGTGCAAAGCTGGCTTTGGAGAAATTCTTTATAGTGATTTCTTTGGCTGGGGGTAGGGATGGGATATGGATGTCCAGGGAAATTTATTTATGGTCTGATCTTACCAATGAGGGGTTTACCTCTGGTGTGGAACATAGAGTCCCCATGTTGGTGATGACCAGGTCCAATATGTTGTTCCCTCTTGTGGGAGTGGTGACCAGTTGTTCCATTGCGTTAGAGTTTATAAATTCAAGGAACCGTTGGGTGAGGGTGTTTGGGCTTGAGTAGTTTTCCCAGTCAATGTTTGGGTAGTTGAAGTCACCCAATAACATAGTGTTTGGAGAGACCTTCATATTCTCCAGTGTTCTCAGGAATGCCAAGTGGGGTTCCTGTAATAGGGAGGGTGTTCTGTAGCAGGCTACAAACTGAAAGGCAGTTTTGCCCACTGTTAGTTGCACATGGATGGTTTCCGATGCTTCGTGCAGTGCCACTAACCTGGAGGTGTAGGTATCTTTGATGAATATAGATACTTTCCCTCCTTTTGTGCTTCGGTCCGAGTTTTGGGGCCGAAACGCATGGTATGAGTTATAACCTGGTAGTGCTGGGGTGCTCTCAGGAGTCTTGAACCAGGTTTCTGTTACTGCACAGACATCGATTTTCTCCATACTGAGGAGAATTTCGAGTGCGTGCATCTTGAGGTTTAGACTTCTGGCATTGAGTAGCATTACCTTTAGTTTTTTTATCTTTGGGTTGTCTATGGAGGTGGGTTGGTCCTTTGAGCCTTGCCTAAAAAAGGCACTATGGGGGTGGCAAGAGCCTTGGCCAGTATACGAAAGCTTAAGGGTGACAGGTGCAAGCCGTCCCTAGTGAAGCAACATGGTTTGTCGAGCATGTCATCCCAGGCTGACAGACACTGGATCCCCTTTGAATGACACCAGTACTTTAGCCAATTGTTGAAACTGATCATTTTGTCTTTATCCTGTGGCATCCTTCTTGGTGAGGGCAAGATGCTACTCAAGGTCAGGGACATACCAGCCTGGGCTACATGGTCAGAGAGCTCCTCTATGTCTCTTTTCATGTAGCCAAGGGAGGTACGTCTCAGGTCATTCACACCAGCATGGACAATGATGGAGTCATACTTGTACTTGCTTTGGAGTGACCTGAGTGCTTGTGTTATGTGGCGGATCCTGGTACCTTACAGGCAGCTTACAGTGACATTCTCCTTGTTCAGTGTGGTGAGTGGGATGTCAGTGTGCCGGACAATAGAGTCCCCTATAACAAGTGTATTTGGTGTGTTGTTTGGCCTTATGGGCTGTAACTGTGAGGCACACTGATTTTGTGAGGTATGTGATTTGTGGGTATTGTTGAGGGGTGGCTGTTGCTTGGATATCTGCTTAGGAGGTCTTTGCTGTTTAGGCAGATTTTTATTTAGAGCCTCCAAGTATGTTTTTGTGTGTTTATGTGTTGGGTATGCAGATGCAATAGGTCTGTGTGAGATGGGATTTGTGGTGTGGGTGGTTACCTTTTCCTCCTGACTGACTGTGCCAGTCTTGGGTTGAGAGAGCTCTGCCTCCAGTTTGGCTGTGTAACTGCATCTATCACATGTATTAGAGTTTGTTGGAAGGAGGAGTGGGTTGTCTGTGTACATAAAGCAATTGTAACATTGCCTCAAAATTCCCAGATTCACCAGCTGGACTGGAGAGTAACCTTGAAACTGACCCTTGGACATACCAGATTAGAATAGGGAACTGTTTTTTTACTGATAAGATTAGGGAAGGGAACTGATTTTTCACTTGATCAGGAAGGACCAATCGGGAGTCTAATACTTATGAGAAGTCAAGGAGGGTGTAGTGCTTTAGTTAGTTAGTGTTTCCTTATAAGAGCTGAGCAAGCACAGGGCATAAGAAAGAGAATAGAGTGATTACTTTGAGAGTTTGAACAGTTGTAAGGGAAAAAGTGAAGAGCAGACTTTGTGGAGCCTGGAATAGTTTAAACCTGTTTAGGCGGCGCTGCCCGACACTGCTCAGTGCGCAAAACCGCGCAAAAAGAGAGTTGTAGGGTTTTAAGAGAGAGAGATCAAGGAGTTTAGAATTGACCCAAAATGGCCAATAAAACTACAGCTTCTAGGTAGTAACCACTCCTCCAGAGACAGGCAGGCTGTACAGTGTTAACCACTCCCACTGGTGAACACAGAGACTTCCCTTTAGCCCAAACAAGCACTGGCCTTCTAGAAACTTCCAAACAGTTCAGAACAGCAAGTCTGTAACTGAACTTTCTTAACTTTCAGAAAGTGGGGAAAAAGCAAGATTTTTTAGTTTTTTTTTCATCACATCATTTGGATGTAACATCAACCTAATCAGGAATGTTATGTCCAAACATTTTTCATCACATCATTTGGATGTAACATCAACCTAATCAGGAATGTTATGTCCAAACATTGGAACATTCTCACTGCCAATGAGGAGATTACACCTTGGAGTGATGTATGGGAAGAGCACTTTGGGAAGAATCCTATTGGATGATTTATGCTATATATATATATATATATATATATATATATATATATATATATATATATATATATCTATATATATATATATATATATATATATATGTGTGTGTGTGTGTGTGTGTGTGTGTGTCACTTCAAAGTTGCTATTACTTTCATTCCCACTAAGGAAAGCCTGTTGGCTGAAACCGGTCTGGGTTGTTTATTATATTTAAATAATAAAATACTTATGTATTCAATTTATTAGCCTCATTTGATGCTTTTCACTGTATTTGGTGCTGGCAATTTTGTCTACTTAGAGGATGAAGTACAAGGTTTTATTGAATTTTTAAATAAAAGCATGGAATTTTTAAAGTTCACTTATAATTATTCCCCTGATAAGTTACAATATCTTGATGTGGAAGTTTATAAAGAAAACAGCACTTGTCACTCTAAGATATTTAGGAAAAAAACACACTGCAATGCATATTTACATTTTAATAGTGCCCATCTCAAAACAATCAAAAGTATCTGCTGGTTTAGACATCACAGCTCTGAGTTTGAGATTAAACATTTATGCAAGGCTTGACCTATCAGCTTTCTTCCAGAAGAGTGCACTGTTGTTACATTTTTGACATTCAACATTTAACACCATTTTCTTCCATTTAAGAGAACAAGAATGTGGCTTATATTAATATTTACAAATGACAGAATTATCTATAAAATTGTATTTGGCTAGGCTGGCAGCCTTCACAGATCTTCACAAATACTGCTAACCATTGCTCACTTTTCAGTTTTAGGAAATATCAAAATAATGACTTAATTAATCATTACTGACATATTAGTAAGTGTATATGATTTACTTTACATGACATCCCTCTATGTGCTTTCATTACATTACCATGGGGTGTGACTATACTGTATGGGACACTTGTGCATATATAGATGATTTCACATGTTATATGCACTCACACTTCCATTTTAGATCAGCTACATTACCCTGGTTGAAAAATATCAATTAGTACATAATTTAATATAAAATAATAATTTTAACACTGCTTTCCCATGTAAAAATAAAGTGCCTGCTTTGGTACGTGAACCATGAGCTCCTGCATGCAAAGCCAGGACTCTAACCACTACGTTATCTCAGCATTAGAATTTTGTATATTTTTACTTATCTCCATGGGGATGTTTAAGCAATGCTGAGCAGAGGGCCATAATGTGCACACCTGCTCATCTATGCTTAGACATACATTAGAATGGAAAATATAAGATAAATTAATAAACCCACTTTATTTACATGTATCTGTACTCCTTGTCAGTCACAGTAAGGGAAATTGTAAGGGGACACATGAGGCAGATTTTAAATATTGCTCTTACAAACTTAGAAAGTGTGACTGTGGTTCTCTAGCAAATCATTGGCAAATCACTCAGGGTTTAAGTCAGAACATAATGACAGAAATTTGGGTTTCAGACTTCATACCCTTCAGAAAATCCATGCTAATGCACAACCTGTTATTCTATCTCCTTTCCAAGTTTTTGGGCCTTTGTCCTCCCCATTGTTTATGGCTTTGTACAGATTTCTTGCTCTAGGAGGTTGAGAGGTATGTGAGGCAGGCATCTGGGCATTCTGTGAAAACCTGTACAGTTGAGGAGTATGGCCGTATGGCTCTTTCACAATGCAGGGGGTGTGTGACAGTACCTGTCACTCCCCCGCATTACTTCCTATCCAGACTTCCTGCTTTCAGTGTCCATGGACACTGAAAGCACTTGCAAAGTGCTGTATGGCACTTTGACAATGCAGGGGGCATGTGACAGAACCTGTCACATACCCCCTGCATTACTTTATTGATCCTCTATCTATTTCAGTGTCCATGGATACTATTTTACTATTTTATTTGATTTCAGTGCTCACGGACACTGAAATGCTTTTAAAAAATGCCGCACTTTCTGAGTGCAGGGGGTGTGTTAGATATGCGTGCACTACTTAAACACACCCCCTGCACTCAGTAGTGTTCATGTCAGTTTAGCCTAAGCAGTATCACGCCTTCATGAATATGCAAGGCGTGATACTGCTTAGGCTAAGCAGTATCACGCCTTCATGAATATGCAAGGCGCGTTTCTGTTAAAGCTAAGGGTAAATGGACATGGTTCACTCCATGCAGGAATAGTGCTATTCCTGCACGGAGTTTATTGAATCCAGGGGACAGTATAAAAGTAGGCAGCAGGCAATAAAAATGTGCAGTAAATAGTACAAATAAGCAAACAAACACAATTGGCTAAGATGCTATCTCTTGTGGTGAGCTTTGTTATTTCAAGGGTGGAGTTGCTTGTCTTGGATGGGCCAAAACCAGCTGCACTTGCCCACCAAGCATGAGAAAATTTAAGCAAAAGATTACACATTGTAACTTCTTGATAGGTTTAGAGTGGACAGGGACATTATAAGGGTCTTAGTGGGCATGTTTGACCACCATAGGAGTAGTGTAGGAATCCGTGGACTTACTATTTCTGTGGACACCAAAGTATGTATAGCCCTCACTATACTTGCTACAGGATCTGCCAGAGACAAACTGGGGACACATTGGACATCTCACAGGCTTCTTCCTCAAGGATAGTGCAAAAGTTCCTGGATGTACTCTTCATACATGTGAATCAGTACATCCATTTCCTGGCATCACATCAGGACCAAGTCAGGACTATGTGTGCTTTTACAGGTTGGCACACTTCCCTAAGGTACTTGGTGCAATAGAATGCACCCATGCTGCCATTAGGGCCCCATCAGGACTGCATCATCCTGGTTGGTTGGTGAGGGGTGAATAAAGAGCCTTGCCCTGCTGGGCAATCAGTGTCAGGGTATATTAGTGCTTGATATTAGGTCTGAGCAAGTGCTGGGCTGTGAGATGCTTTTTGAGTGCTTAGGTTGACAGTTAGACTAGTTTCAAGGGAAAAACTGAAGAGGAGAATTAGTGGAGCCGGGAATAATTTAACTGCAGCTAGCTGGCACTGCCCAGTGCGCAAAACCGTGCAAAAGTGGTTTTTATAGTAGGGAAATGAAAGAGATAGAAATTAGCCCAAAATGGTCAATAAACTACTAACTTCTGGGCTGGAACCACTCCTCCAGGGGCAGATAGGTTGCTCAAAGCTCCCCTCTCTCACAGATGAACAGAGAAACGTCCTTCTATCCAAGTAAGGTATGGGCAACTCAGAAACTAGTATCACAGCCCTGAATTCAGCACTAGCCTGAAAACTGGACTATACTAGCTTAGAAATGCGGGAAACAAGGTTTTTTTTTTTGTATATCATCCAAGAATCTCTTATACATACTCCAACTATTTTTATATATGGAGTCTAAAGTATATTTTTCCTCCCATTTCGCTAAAACTAGGTTTGCATATGTGGGTGCACAAACTGCACCCATAGCCATATGTTTTGCATGAATTAAGGGATGATGCATCCATTAGAGTAATGAAACCTGATAAAGGTGGGGGATTGTAATAATGGATACACTGATTTATGAATCTAAAATGAATGAAGTATTAATGGATACGAGTAAATATGTGGTTGTCTCTAAGAATGAGATTAGCATATCCTATAGTAGAATAGATATGGTATTGGAAGATTTATTCATGGAAGAGCTTATTGATTCTAAAACCAAAGGTTTCTTAACAGTGGAAAAAACAAAGATTCCCACAATTTTTGGCATACCCAAGTTACATAAGGATGAGAGAGATCCCCCTTTAAGTGTAATTATATCTGCCGATGGATCCAAAACCATGCCTTTGGCAAAGTTAGTTGACATCTGTGCAGTGACAGAGACCTGGTTCAAGGCTCCAGAGAGTACCCCTGCATTATCAGGCTATAATTCATACCACACCTTTCGGCCACCAAACCTGGACTGAAACACTAAAGGCGGAGGCGTGTCCATATTCATTAAGGATATCCACACCTCCAGGCTAGTTGCTCAGCATAATGCATCCAAGATTATCCAAGTGCAACTTACTCTGGGCAAGACCGCAAACCAAATTGAAGCTTGCTACAGATCCCCCACCATGCCCCAGGATTCCCACTCCTCATTTCTTAATACACTGGAAAATATTAGGGTACAACCTAACTCCCTAATAATGGGCAATTTCAACTACCCTACCATTAACTGGGAAAACTACTCATGTACCAACTCTTGTGCTCAACGTTTTCTGGAATTCATAAATTCCAATGCCATGGATCAACTTATCCACACCCCCACCAGGGGCCGCAATATCCTAGACCTGGTTATTACCAACATGGGCAACCCGTGCTCCACACCAGAGGTCAATTCCTCATTGGTTAGATCCGACCATAAGCTAATCACCCTAGACATCCACATCCCTCCCCCACCCCCCATTAGGGAAACCACAGTAAAAAATTTCTCCAAAGCCAACTTCAAGCTTCTTAAGAGAGAACTGGCAAACTTCACGACACCCATGCTGACGGACAATAGAGGTATGACTGCTGAATCCTACACAAATGCACTTTATAAGCACTTACATGAGTGCATGGATCGTGCAATCCCTAACAGAACCAAGATGCTATCCTCCAAAAAAAAGGAAGCCAATCTGGTGGTCCCCTGCCATTAACAAACTCTACAACAGAAGAAAGAAACTGTTGCAAAAAAGAGTAAAATCCCATGATTGGAGAAACTCCCTGGTCAGCTTCAGTAAGAAGCTGAGATCCCTCATAAAATTCTCCAAAGCTAGTTATGAAAACAAAATCGCCACTGACTCTAAAGACAATCACAAAGCATTCTATAGCTATGTTAAGAATCTCAATGGCAACACTCAGATCTGCTCTGAGTTACAGCACAATGGCACTAAATATACAGAACTAACGGATATTGCCAACATCCTGGCAGATAGGTTCAGTACTAACTTTACCTCTCTGTCATCCCCTAAAGGGCCCATCTCTATTCCAGAAGAATGCAAAGTTCCTGTAATCACGGCTGTACAGGTAAAAAACACACTATCCAAAGCCAAGAACACAGCATCCATGGGACCTGACGACATCCCAGGCTGTTTTCTACATGAACTGCAGAATGAACTGGCACCCCACCTAAGTACCATGTTCAATCATAGCCTCACCTCAGGCTATGTGCCCACTGAATGGTGCACAGCAACAGTTATCCCACTCCACAAAAGGGGAGCCACCACAAAACCCAGAAACTACTGCCTTATTAGCCTAATGAGCCCGGTCTGCAAGGCTATGGAGCGTATCATCATGGAACTTATAAACAATGACATTGGTAATCTCCAAACTCAGGACCCCACCCGGTTTGGGTTTGTAAAAGGCAGATCATGTCTCCTAAACCTGATAGACTTCTTTGAAGCAGTCACCAAAGCCGTAGATGAGGGTAAGGTGGTTCACACAGCCTATCTAGATCTCGCCAAGGCTTTTGACACCATCCCCCACTCTGGAATTATAGATAAACTCACTAAACTAGGTATAAATCCCTATGTCACAAAATGGGTTGCCAACTGGCTCACTGACAGAACCCACACTGTGAAAGTAGCAGACTCTAAATCCAGCTTCAGACCAGTGACAAGTGGAGTACCACAGAGTTCATTCCTGGGTCCTCTCCTGTTTGGTATCTACTTCTCTGAAGTACAGGCCAACACAGAAGGTCTTTGGCTAATGAAGTTCGCAGATGACTGCAAACTAGGAGCCATAATCAAAACTCCAAAAGATGTGGACATCCTACAAAAGGGCCTCACTGAGACAGATGCCTGGTGTCAAAGCCATGGCCTCAAGCTCAATGCCAAAAAGTGCATTGACATTCCTTTTGGTAAAAACTCAGTACCCATGAACTACCACATAGGCGGTAGTCTACTTAACACTGAAAGTGTGATAAGAGACCTTGGGACACAGGTGGACAGTAGTCTCTCCTTTGATAATCACATCACCACAGTAGTCAGGAAATCCTTCTATGTGGCACACCTCATCACAAAAGGTTTCTCATCCAGGAAAAAAGAGGTCATTGTTCCCCTCTAGTCATCACTCATTAGACCCATTATAGAGTACAATGCCCCTTTTGGTATGTACCTCACAAGACATCTACAACAACTGGAAAGGCCACAGAAATACCTTCCAAAGAGGATTACCGGCCTCAAACAGATGCCCTATGCAGACCTTCTCAAAAAACTGCAGCTTTACTCCATTGCATATCGCCTACTCAGAGGTGATCTCTGCCTAACACACAAAGCTATGTCAAACCCAGAGCTTTTAGACATGATCCACTTAAAGAAATCCCATTCCCTATGAGCTACACGCTCTAGGGACCTAAACCTCGTCACCACAATAAACAGAACATGCTGGAGGGATTGATTCCTGTCCCAGAGACTTCCCACACTCTGGAACAAACTACCTATCTATATCAAACAAAGCTCCTTATTAGCACTGTTCAAGAAAAATCTTGCTGTTTGGATGGGAGATAGGAAATTCACCCCAGGGATCACTTCTGTGGCTCTGCTCGACAGTGGCACAGGAAAATAATTTTCTTGGGTGGCAAAAGCCAGGGTCCCTTTGGCTAGGCTTATATAGGTCCTAGGGCCAATAGCCTAGTACCTACCTATGAAGCTATGAACATGAAACTTAAAGGTTTATGGTTAAAGAGACAAAGTATTTTAAGGGATTTGTGGGACCTGTTAAGAAACCTTAAACATGAATTGGTCAAAGATAATTTAGGCTTTTTAACCATTGATATTGTTGATTTATTTACATGTATACCGCACCATGAAGGTTTGTCTTTATTGGAAGAAATCATTTATGACGATGGGACATTGTCAAGTGATGAATGTACCTTGATAATGCATTTAATTGAATTGGTATCACAATACAACTTCATTTATTTTAATGGTGAATTTTTTCACCAAATCAAAGGTGCGGCTATGGGTGCAGTCTGTGTACCCACATATGCAAACCTAGTTTTAGCAAAATGGGAGGAAAAATATATTTTAGACTCCATATATAAAAATAGTTGGAGTATGTATAAGAGATTCTTGGATGATATATGCATTATTTGGACTGGGTTAGAGGATGAAGTCAAGGTCAGAAAAAAACTCTCTGCAAGTAGGACCCAGGTGCAAGGCAGGAACCAGTACAAGTAGACAAAATTGCCAGCACCAAATACAGTGAAAAGCATCAAATGAGGCTAATAAATTGAATACATAAGTATTTAATTATTTAAATGTAATAAACAACCAAGACCAGTTTCAGCCAAAAGGCTTTCCTCAGTGGGAATGAAAGTAATAGCAACTTTGAAGTCACACACACACACACACACACACACACACACACACACACACACACACACACATATATATATATATATATATATATATATATAGCATAAATCATCCAATAGGATTCTCCCAAAGTGATCTTCCCAACATTCAAATTGTTTCCTGTATGGAAAATAAAGAGAAAATAAAAAGTTATGCAATAAATCAACCATATAGTTATTGTCCATTGTAATTAGTAAAGGTAAAATAAAACATATAATATTATTATAAATGATCATTCAAACCGGGTGAAAACAAAGCACCCAGTTTAATGATCCAATACTTCTCTTTTTTGGTGAGACTTGAATGCCATCCTTGTTTATTGGATCTATCACCAAGAATTCTGTCAATAATGATGAACTGGAATCTGGCTGAATTGTGTTGTATACAGTGTCTAAATAGGGCATTGGTCTCCCTCTTAGTTCGTATGTCACTGTGGTGCTCAGACATGCATAATCGAAGTGGTTGTGATGTCTGTCCAACATAAAATTAACCACATGTACACATTGCAAGGTACACCACCCAATCACTATTGCAATTGCCAAAGAATTTCATATCAAAAATCCTATCAGTGTTTTTTCTGGTGAAGTGTTTTGATGTAAAAATAAATGGACATGATGAACAATGACCACAATGGTAGGTATCCATCACCTGTCATGGTTAGTTGGTGGTGTATGGCTCCAGCTGAACTGATCCTCTTGAAGTGTGAAAAAAATGACCCAGGTGTCCTCCCTCTTCTGTACCCATACTTACATACATCACCAATCCAAGGTGTAAACTCCTCATTGGCAGTGCGAATGTTCCAATGTTTGGACATAACATTCCTGATTAGGTTGATGTTATGTCCAAATGTTGTGATGAACCGGATGGATTCATCCTGTTCAATCCGAGTCCCTTCACGGTATGTAAGAAGGGAGGTTCTGGTGGAGTTGAGAGCAACTTGTTGGGCACCCTAGAAGTCTGCTCCTGCAGTATCACATGAAATCCGCCATACAAAATGCAATCTATTTTGCAGAATATGCTGAATTACCTATATGTGCTTTGTCTCTTGTACAGTGCTGCCAGCACTGCATTCACACTCTTGTATACTGCATTATGACCATAACAATTTGTTTTTGCATCTGGTTATATATTTTTTAGTCCTTTGACTGATATGCATCAATTTCTTATCAGTCTTATAGGTCTCTCCCTACTGTAGCCCCTCATTTTGTACATTTGCTTTGTATTAGTATATTTCAAATATATTTAACTATTGTTATTTTGCTATCAGTTATAATTCTGCAATGTTTGTATAGGTTCATAGGTTCATAGGTTCATACTAGGCTATCTGCCCTAGGGCATTTATAAGCCTAGCCAGAGTGTGTTTGGCTTTCGCCACCCATTTTAAATGAATTTTGCTATGCCCTTTTAAGAGGTTAGTATACTGTGCCTCTGTATAACAGTGACACAGAAGTGATACCCGGGGTAAACCTACTATCTCCCATCCACTCATCAAGATTCCTCTTGAAGAGAGTCAATGAGGGACTCTGCCTAACCTGGACTGGGATTTTATTCCAGAGTATGTTTTGGGGGTTCCCCCTAGTCACTTTAGAAAATGGGCATGATCGCAACACATTAATTTTATTGCTATTTTATTTATTTTATTTTATTTTACATTTGTTAGCTGCATACATGAATTGTTAGAAAGATCATTTTCAGTTATGACATAGCCTACAAGGTACAAAAACAATGTAATGAATATTTTTAAAGTTGCTGCTATCAGTCAGTCAGGAAAAAAAAAACATAGTAAATGCATAAAACAGACATGCAGTGAAACTAATAATTGAGATAACATATCAATAGCCATGAATTAAATAAAAGAATGGCTATCTCGAAAGATGAGAATGCAGTCATACTATTTACATACACAGCATACAGATAGCCAAGATTAAAAACAGAATGGCTATCTGAGAAAAATGTGATTATAAAAATAGTATTATATTAGACATGATTATATTCATTTAAAGTTAAGTAATATTGCAAATTATGAAGAAATCATCCTTTAATTAGTATTTAGTAAGAAATGAAGATTCCCTTCTAAGAATTGAGAGGAGAAATCATGCAACTGCTTAAATTCGCCTTTTATGTGAAATTGTAGTAGCACACTGCAGCAATGGATAGGATGTTAATGTGCAGCATTGTACTTACAGTGTGACAGTGAGAACACTAATAAAAGTCACATATAATTTGTCAAGCTATTAGTGATGGAAAAAGTATGGTCATAACATTATTGTAATGCATACAGTGCTATTATTAAACTCAAATATCAGTTAAATGACAACCCGGTTCAGCGCTACTGTAGTGTGAGACCCAACATTAACAATGCTAAGAAGACTTCTTAACAACTTTTAATCAACCTCTATGCTTTTAAGATCACATCTGGCTCTACAGTAGTCTGATATTTGAGTGTAAATAGGATCAGAACAGAACATGAAACGGGTTAATTTTAATTCCGTTTCTCTCTGCTAACTACTACATTATACTCACTAAAAATATATTTGAGAACCATCTGCTTCTCTTAAACAGGGAATACATAAATCCAGCCTAATACTTCAAATATTTTATTATTTTTTTAATTTAATTTTTCTGTAGCTTGTAGTATGTGGAACAGACATGCATTACAAAGAATTATGACTGGATCTCCGATCATAACTTAAAATAATATATTCTTGAAACAGACGCCAAGATTTACCTCTTGAGCTTTGCTGTTGGGGTGAATTTCTTGGCATCCATGCCCTGAGCACATAATAAGCAAGTTATAATCAGTTACCCGATCATAATCCTCTATACTATAAAATTGTATGGGGCTAGGCAGAACTTATCACACAATAAATAAATACAAACATACATATATACTTATTACTGTCATTTATGTGTCACTGTGATCTGTAAGTCAGGCAGTTGTCCATATTAAATGTCCTTCTGACCACAGTACATCTATTAGTAACTGTATATTTTCTAAATGTACATTTTACTACTGCAGACTTCTCATCTGCACAAAAGCTGGCAGGAATTTGGTGCCTCTCATAGTGAATTCATATGAAGCATCTCAGCTTGTTTCAGTGCAAAACATGGTGGGGTTTTAAGCTTCCTACAGATACTAAAGATGTGAAAGCAACCCATTTTAGAACTCTATAACTTGGAATGTCATTTCACTGGCAGTGTCTACTGACTTCTTAATTGAGGCACTGTGATTAGAGGAATAAATCTTAGAAGTTTTATACATGGTCTGTGGCATCTGGTATAGTGCTTTTTTTAAACTGCTATGATTTTTGTATTTTTTCCAGGATGTATCATTATATAGTGTATATAAATTTTTGCAAACTAGCGAAGTGAAACAAGTGAAGTGAAAATGCCCCTAATGCATTATGAATGAATTTGTAACATTTGTTTCTGCTGCACGTATGAAGCATAATAAAGCTGTTATTTGATGGTTTATGCACAGTTTGATTTGTGAAAGGAATTCAGTTCTTCCTTGAGCTGCTGTTTAATATTCTACACTCACTACCATTGCAGACATATTTTACTGCTGTTTTAATTTACTTTAATTAGTAAAAGTATATTGATGTAACATGAATTTCTATAGATAATGTAGAACTGGTAGATGGTTAAGAATTAAATCTGGCATTACTTAATTGACTGGAACTAGAGGAAGCCAATGGAAATCTTGCCACCTTAATTTAGTTTCTTGCTGACACTATCACACAATCATTGCATGTTACTGTATCATTCCTGACTGACCACTGCCTTTACTCCCATTATCTTCTTATACCTTGGTTTTCATATAATCATTCCTAGCCTCCAGATTCTGAATCTCTGTAAAGATATGCTTAAATGTACCTTGCTTTAGTATTCATTCCATAATATAGCCATTTCACCTTATCCCTATATATCCTACATTTCTTTTTTTGTCTTTTCTGCCTCCGCAAAGTATCATTCACAAATTGTACTACTCCTATGCTTTTCTTTCTTTTTCCCAAACCTCTAATTCTGTCTGTACTGATACTCCATGGTTTGGTCTCTCCCTCTCTCTCTCTTTTTTACATCTTGAAAAAAAAAAAACTACTCGTATTCTATGCAATAATTATTTGGTGTGCATATTGGAAACATTTTCCAGAAAAACAGGTAATCTGTGAGAACATTACTCCTTGCTAAGTATGCCTGGTAGCTTATAGTTTTAATAGCAGATTACAAATTGTTAAAGCGGAGTTACAGGAGATGTGGCAGGACCTGTTATAAACATCAGTGCAGAGGTTACAACACATCAGGCTACATATTTTGAGACTACAAGGTAGGAGAGATGGTTAGAATAGGGCAGTTGAGGTAAAACTGTGCAACAGAAAAAATGAAACACTGACAGTTGAATGATGCAGAAAGGAAACTGTTGAACACATTTAGTTGAGGAGAAGGTAAAAGAGACAGAAGCATTAAATGCCCTAGTGCTGGATTATACACTTTACAATTAGACAAAAGATGAGTGAAAGGAAATGCTGTTGTGGAATTTTGTTGTTTAATGGCACCAGCAACATAACAGAGGTCATAATATGTCTGCAAAGTAAAAGGGGAAAACACTGGAAAATGTGGGATTAGGACATTATTGGTACATTATTGCAATTGAATTACTAAATGTTATACAAAACAAATTCGAAGTTATGCTTTAAGACACGTTGATACTATTCC
The DNA here is from genome assembly GCF_019279795.1 of Protopterus annectens. NCBI lineage: Eukaryota > Metazoa > Chordata > Ceratodontiformes > Protopteridae > Protopterus > Protopterus annectens. The sequence continues at coordinate 169,826,893 of NC_056729.1, read as the reverse complement.
AAACCGAAGTCATTAGATGTGAGAAGGGAAAAGAGTTGCATGTACATGCCTGCTTACAGTGCTATGAATACTTTATGAAGCATTATGGGTAGATACTGAACATGCATCATAGGCAGGCAGGCAGGCAGGTAGGCAGATGATGGCATCAGTTTAGTGTGATTTTGTTGTTGATGTCTGCTGCCAGAAGGGGTAATAGACATGCAGTGTGTATATCAGTGGTATTAGTGGAGTTTGTGTGACATTTACCTGGATAGAGCAGGCTGAGGGATTCTCTGAACCGTTCTGAGCACAATGTGTTTAGTGAAGTGATATTCAATATCTTTTACATCTATAAGTGCATGAGGCAGGGATGACAGTAGCTATTATTGTTTTGTGTTATTTTTGGAGCCATTAGCTATGAATACAAGGCTTGACAGTAAAGCTTTGGGACTAGCATGTACTTCCATGAAAATAAAATGATGTTGCGTGCTGGTGGCATGCTGCTAATGTTGATTAAACCCAGATGTTCTATAGGCAGCAATCATTGTGTGTTATTGTGGGGTTCAGTCAGATGGAGGGTACGGGTGTAATCTGAAAAGGCACATGTGCCACTATTCAAATATTATCCCTCAAAACTGATTGACAGCAAAGTCGGGTGACACACTAAGGAGATGAATTACTTGGGAATTCTGCTGATGCTAATGATATAATATATTATTATATTCAGTTATGCTAGGATGATGAAATGTCTGGTATAAATTCCATTCTGTCAGAATATGGGTTATAGCTTTATGAATAGAAGCATTATAATTCAAGAAGAGTTACACTTAGGCAGCTATATATGATACAGGTGATTGTGTTTCAGGTGAGAAAATAGATTTCTGAACTTTAGCTAAAATTATCAGAGGGATTGTGGGCTCAGTATAACTGAACAGAATAAGGAAAATATGGGTATGGAAATTCTAAAAATTGATAATTTATTACTGGCAATCAGTTGAGGATACTACATCTAACAGTGCATAGGAGAGCACACTTAGCAAAACAAGACTAGAACTGATTTATGCATGCGTGTGTAGATTAATGGTGGTAACATACTATGCAGTCAGGGAATATTAGATACTGAGAAGAAAAATATCCTGCACAATAATTTTTTTTGGAGGTGGAGGGCAGGTGGATAGGGGGAGTAGTCTCTAGGGGAGATGATATATGAGTTTCAAACTTCCAAATAGGAATACAGGGGAGTAAATCAAATGGGGAGGCTATTGGAAATAGGCTTCTCCACATGGGAAAGGATGAAATACATACATGAGACTGAGAAACTGAAAAGAAAATATTACCTAAAATTACAGACGTGTGTGTTTGTGTGTATTTAATATAGTGTATAAATCTTAAGGAACAGAAGGGTAAGCTAAAATGTTACAGACAGGAAGTTAAAGAGATGATGAGCAAACTGATGAAAAATGCTGACAGAGATAGGTAGGCGGAATAATATTTTCAGACATAAGACTTAGTCATGTTGGACTGGTAAACAAAAAAGTAGATTGTTTATGACCCGGAAGTAAAACCTTGATGGGGCAATGAAGCTGTAGAAGGAATTTGGGGAAAGAAAGGGTTACTCCTGCCATATGTGATGTGTACATTCTGAAGATAATCTTCGTAGGAGAAGGGAACCCAAATAGTAGTAGTAACCTGTGTGTTTTGGTGGACTCCTGGGATTTCTTATATAAATATGTATGCATATAATTTCTCAGCCCCCCCATTAAAGAGGCAGACAGACACACACACACACACACACACACACACACACACACACACACACACACACACACACACACACACACACTCACACACGTGTATATATCATGGTATTTTGATGACAATGGGCACGAAAGTAACTGAAAATACAGCTTTTATTCAGATAAATAGTCATTTAATCCAATGTTGTAAAGCATATGTTGGAACAGTTTTTTTAACAGAAAGCTTCCATGCACAGATTTCTCCAACATTCAAGTAAACAATTCTAGTAAGATGAAATGATTGTAGGTTCCAAATGAACTTGAAACATGTCACTCCAGGTACATGGCTACTTAGTCTCCTGAGAACTTCCTAGTCTATGACGTTGGAGACCACCTTTCTTCATGGGAATCTCTCTCCAGGTATAATGACTGCCTTCTTTACAAAGGCAGTCTCAGCTTGAACTCCAATCCAGGGTGATGAACTTCCTCTTGAGAATCTAATGGATCTGGTCCACAGGACAATGCATCTGTACTATACTACAATAATTCTGAATGCAAGGACTTCAGACAGGACAATATACTTCTGCTTTACTACAATAATTCTGAATCTAAGGACTTCAAATGGACACACCTTACTACACTTTATGACAAATTATCACATTTCACTTGCAACATCACCAGACCCAACAATGAGACAGCTGCTAACTATACCAATGAGTTCTATGCCCATATAAACAAGTCTGTAGACCTGACTCATACACCAAATATAATGGGAAGTTTATGCATGAAGTCACCCAGGTTGTCTACTGGTATAAACACACCTTATAACAAAAGAAAAAAAATCATACAATAACTCTAAAAATGAAAAAAATCATATAGTAAATCTAAGACTTCTCATATGAAAGATCAAAGCAAAACTATCAACAAGATACTACAGTCAATATTAGTGCAAATCATGAACTTAAATTAGCCTGTGAAGCAAAGTTTAAACGTTTATTTTAGAAAATAAAGAAAATAACACCCAGCAGTGTTAAGAACTAACCTGACCCAACTGACACAGCAAATATACTAGCAGATAAATTTAGTGCAAATATTACTCCAGAGGTAATTATCCATTCTCTATCAGTTCCTGTATGTCTTACACCTCCTAGCATAACAAAGGCATATGTGCTAAAGGTACTTCTTAAGACCAGCACTATTACTTCTGTGGGCCAAGATAACTTACCTGGATGCCTGACAAACAGTACTAAACATGTCCTTTCTGAATCCCTCCTTAAAGAACTCTGTAATCCATCTGAATAGTGTTTCCTGTTATTCCTAGGTCTTCTTAACAATGCCAAGTAGAATTCTTGGATGATTACTGATCCAGTTCTTGCTACTGGCTTAAATTTCTTTTCTTTATAAGAATGTCAACGTTTTATTGAAATTCTCAACTAAATATTGAGTCTGTGAGTGGTAAACTGGCATTTTAACAGTTTAAGCTGAAAGCACTGCTGCCACTGTTGCATAACCCTTGACATACATGGTATGCCTTGGTTGGTAAGTATCTCATAGGTTCATAGGTTCATAGGTAGGTACTAGGCTATCTGACCAAGGGCATTTATAAGTCTAGCCAAAGTGTGTCGGCTTTCGCTGCCTCATTGATTAATTAACTGAGCCTCTGTCAAGCAGAGCCAATGAAGTGATCCCAGGGGTGTATTTTCTGTTACCCATCTACTCGTCAAGGTTTCTCTTGAAGAGTGTTAGTGAGGGGCTCTGCCTAATGTAGATAGGAAGTTTGTTCCAAAGCATGGGGAGTCTCTGTGACAGGAATCTATCCCTCCAGCATGTTCTATTTATTGTTGTGGCTTTTAGCTCACTAGAGCACGTGGCTCGCAGTGACTTGGATTTCTTTAGGTGGAGCATGTCCATCAATTCTGAGTTGGACATGGCTTTGTAAGTCAGGCAGAGATCACCTCTGAGTAAGCAATATGCCACCGAGTACAGCCAGAGTTTTTTCAGTCGGTCTACATAGGACGTATGTTTGAGGCCAGTTATCCTCTTGGTGAGGTACTTTTGTGGTCTTTCCAGCTGTTGGAAGTGTTTTGTGAGGTACATCCCAAATGGGGCATTGCACTCTATGATGGGTCTGATGAATGACAAGTAGAGGGGCACTATAACCTCTTTATTTCTAGATGTGAACCCTTTAGTAATTAGATGGGCCACATAGAAGGATTTCCTAACTACTTTGGCAATATTATTGTCAAATGAGAGATTACTATCTACCTGGGTCCCCAGATCTCTTATTACCTCTTCTGTATTAAGGGGGCTGCCACCTATGTGGTAATTTGTGGGTGTTTTGTTTTTCCCAAATGGGATGATTATGCATTTTTTGGCATTTAGTTTGAGGCCATGACTTTGACACCAGGTGTCCGTCTCAGTAAGGCCTTTTTGGAGGATGTCCGTGTCAACTGGAGAGTCAATTATGGCTCCCAGTTTGCAGTCATAGGTGAACTTGGTAGCCATAGTCCTCCTGTGTTTGCCTGCACATCTGAGAAGTATATGCCAAACAGTAGGGGTCCCAGGACCGAGCCTTGTGGGACACCACTTGTGACTGGTTTAGAGTTGGACTTAGAGCCTGCTATTCTTACCACGTGAGTTCTGTCTGTAAGCCAGTTGGCAACCCATCTTGTGACGTAGGGGTTTATGTTCGGGCTGGTGAGTTTTTCTATAATACCTGAGTGAGGAATGGTGTTGAACACCTTGGCGAGGTCAAGGTAGGCTGTGTGAACCACCTTTCCCTTGTCTATGACCTTGGCGACTGTCTCAAAGAAGTCAACAAGGTTTAGTAGGCATGATCTGCCCGTAACAAAGCTGAACTGGGTTGGGTCAAGTGTTTGGAGGTTCCCAATGTCTTTGTTAATGAGTTCCATGATGATGTGCTCCATAGCCTTGCAGACCAGGCTAGTCAATCTTATGGGGCAATAGTTACCAGGGTCAGTTGTGGCCCCTCCTTTGTGGAGTGGAATAACCATTGCTACACCATTGGTGCTGTGTTTTTGGCTTTTGAAAGAGCTGTTTTCACTTGTGCATCTGTGATTTCTGGGACACTACACTTTTCCGGTATTGTTGTGGGCCCTTTTGGAGGTGAGAGGGGGGTGAAGTTTGCACTGAATCTATCTGCCAGGATTTTGGCAATATCAGTAGGTTCAGTATATTTTGTGCTATTCTGCACTAGCTCAGAGCATGTCTGTGAGTTGCCACTTAGATACTTGACATAGCTAAAGAAGGCTTTGTGGCTATCTTTCGAATCCTTGGCTATGTTTCTTTCGAAGTTAGTGTTGGAGGATTTTATGAAGGACCTTGTTTCTTACTGATACTGATCAGGGATGTCTTTCCTTCTTGGGATTTGCTTTTTTTTTAACTAGTTTCCTCCTTTTATTGTACAGCCTGTTTATGGCAGGGGTCCACCAGACTGGTTTCTTTCTCTTAGGGGAGTGAGTCTTGACATGATCCATGCATCCTTGTAGGTGCTCATAGAGTTCATTTGTAAAGAATTCTGCATCTTGGGCAGTGTTATCCTGTAGTGTGTGGGCTGAGAAACTTACCACCTCTGTCTTAAGTAAGGTGAAGTTTGCTTTAGAAAAGTTTTTCACTGTGGTTTCCATGGTTGGGGTTGTTGGTGGGGTGTGGACATCCAGAGTGATTAGTTTATGGTCTGATCTAACCAGTGACAGGTTGACCTCCGGTGCGGATCACCTGTCGCCCATGTTGGTGATGACCAGGTCCAATATGTTTTCACTTCTGGTAAGGGAGTTTACCAGCTGATCCAGGGCGTTTGAGTTGATAAATTCCAGGAAGCGCTGGGCCTGGGAGTTTGTACTCAAGTAGTTTTCCCAGTTAATGGTAGGGTAATTGAATCTCATTAGTAATAGTCTACAGAATATTAACACCAATTCTCTGACAATAGGCTACAATGGTACAGCTTCTGGAAATTTTATGGTGTAGTCTTCTATGACCAAGATATACTGATACCTACTGCTAGATCCTACCAATGGCCTAAAAGTCCTCACTAGTAATGTGTGCAAATGGAAAATTATAACAGGCATTAGAATCAAATTATTTGTAAATCCAGGTTTTGTAGCTGTTTTATAGTATTCTAGACAGGATGAATGGGATTTCTCTATTTAGTTCATAACTCCTGATCAATAAAACCTGGCTGATACTTCAGAAAGTTATATCCATTCCCACATGACCTCCAGGTACATGACTATATGCAAATTTCACAACTAAGTTTTGTACACATACCTGATGTACAGTATCTACTTTATTCTTACATGCTGTGTATAAAATATCTTTGTTTAGTTCAAAATATGGTCAGAAATGAATCTGATCTTGCTCTTTGCTATCTCCTACTTTCACCTCTGTAGTCTTGCTTCTTCCAACTAAGGTAACATCTTTCCTGTAAAGTTTTTTAAAGTTAATATGGCTTAAATCAAATCTTCAAAATGTGATCCATTCTCCTAACTGGCTTTCTTCCTCTACTTCACATACTAGTATAGTTTCTTTCATATCTAAGTCCATATCTGCAAATGACAGCTCTAAACAAAAAAATATTTTCAGTTTTACTTTTTTTCTCACTCACACATACAGTTGCCCAGAGTCCCCCCTTTACTTGAGTTTTCTGTCTTAAACTGACAGAAATGGAAAGAAGACTCTGGCCAGATTGCATTTCTTTCCTTTTTTATTGCATATATTTCCAGTTGTGTAACCCTTTCGGATTGGCTCTCCTCCTGTTGACTGTTCTGCCATAAGACATGTGTCTACTATTTCTTTATATAAGTCTGCTTCAATGCCTATCTCTGTTTCACAGTCTGGTGTTTTACACATGCGGCTTTTAATTTTTAGGTCTGTTCTTGTACCACCATTTTATGCTGGTAACTACTTTGTATTTAGCTCAGCATCTTCCATTTTTAATTTCTCCAAATCTTTTGGGTTTCTAATACCATGATGGGAATGGACCCCATTCCTAAGTCAAAATATGATCAAAGATCATGAAATTAGTATTGTTTTAATCTTTGATATCAGCCAGAAGTGCTCTTTGCAGTAACCACAATGTGCTCAGTAATCACTCCTTTTGCAATTTGTACGGAGTTACATGTATCAGTAACATATCTAAATACTATTGTAGATTCTTTTTTAAAGACCTGTTGCTCTTACTACTATTGAAACTGTCTGGGTATCTTTCTCCCACATTGCTCTCATTTCTACCTGCAAATCCTGATATTTTATGACTTTGTGTCTCTCTGTACGCAAGACAGTGTAGTCACTGGGTGCAGTGATTTCAATGATCAATGCTACTTTTGTCTTCTTTTCATGGGCCACTATATCTGGTTTTCTCGCATCTATCTTTTGAACTCTTGGCAATGGATGATCCCGTGTGATATAGACTTCATTTTCTATGATGCTTTGTGGGTCATGTTTCCAGTGTTTTTCAGCTACTTCAATATCATAATGTTTGCACAATTCCCAGTGCAACAGTCTTGCCACATTATTATGCATTTCACTGTACAGTCCTTCTGCCATTAGTATGTCACAACCAGCAACAAGGTGTGCAACTGTTTCCACTTCATTTGTCTGTTTCTCTCACATGTTCAATGGACCTTGTAAACCAATGCGTACGTAGTCCACTATCTTGGGCCCCCAATATTACCACCTTTCATCTTTTGGCTTGAATTCGCCTCTCCTTAACCATTCCTACATTTGATCCTGATCAACAAGAGGTTGTTCCAGGAGTTTTCTATACTTGCAACTACATTTATGCATTTTACACATTTCTTGCCTTCTTGTCTGATCCTTCACCTTATATTCTTTCTTTTGTTTTTTGGCACATTCAGTTGCTACATGATTTTTATCTACTTCTGGTTTGATTTCCATTCATGCGTGATGCTGATATCCTTCTACTAGACTAAGAAGGGAAGTCATCTTAGATTTAGTCCCTTCATGTTTCAAAACTTTCACTATGTTTAAGTCTTGTGAGGTCAGCAGATATGTATGCAGTCCAATGATTGCAGATCTATACATGTAATAAATTTCAAGGAGGCCTATACCTCCCTTGGAACAGGGAATATAAATCTTGGTATGCACTGATTTTTATAAATCATTCGATGAGCATGAAGCATCCTTCTTGTTTTCCTGTCTAATCTATTCATCACCTTTTGTGGCCAGTCAGTCACTCCAAAACTGTAAGTTAGGACAGGAAGAGCAAATTGGTTTACAGCTTGAACTTTGTTCCTAGATGTCAACACTGTTTTCAAGATTAGTTTAAGTCTTCTAAAATATTCCTTACTGAGTTTTATTTGCATTTGTTCATATTTTATTGTTGATCCTTCATCATTTCCCAAATATTTATATACTCCCTTTTGCTCAAGTTCTTCATATCACATTCTTGTCCCAAACTGATGTTTCTGATGTTTTCTTGGTGCTGCAGTTTTCCTGCTTTAAAGGTTGCTTTTGCACATTTATCAAGACTGAATGACATTCTTATATCATCTGAAAACATTTTGACTACTTGCAATTGTGCTTTCAGTTCCTCATCTGATGTGTTGTACAGTTTTAAATAATTGACAAAGAGAAGATGAGAAGTCTTTACACTTTGTTGTTTTCTGGGAGCCAAATTATAGCTATGTCCTTATCTGTTAAGCAGACAGCTTAATGGGTTACGGGCAAGACAAAGGAGCAGCAGTGACAGAGATTTACCCTGGAATATCCCCCTTTGGATTTTTATCCCTGTAATAATAATTTGTCTTTTATCATGGCTTAACTGTAAAGTGGTTTGCCACTGTTTTATGGTTGCTGTGATGTAGTTTATCAGTGTGGGGTGTATCTTATACATTTTTAAGCACTCTTTTATTCATGAATATGGGATACTGTCATATTCATTTTTGTAGTCTGTTGTTCATACCATACTTAGATTCTTCCCCTTTTTACAGTTTTCCACCATGACTTTATTTAACAACAACTGATCCTTTGTTCAATATGTTTTTTTTTATTACCGTTTTGTTCTATTGCCATAATTGAGTTTTCTTCTAAATGACTATAAACTCTGTCAGTATAATTTCCAGTGTATAGTTTATATGTCGTTAGAAGGCACGTTATTGGTCTATAATTTTTAGGGTAGCTTGCAGATTCACTTTTAAGTAGAAGCATTGTTTTTCCTGTCATTAGCCAGGCTGGTGTCTGCTCTGCTTGAGGTGTGCATATAAATAGTCCTTACTCATGGCTAAATTTTCATGCAAAGAAGTTACTACTTCAGCCATAAGTTAGGTACTGTATCTAGGCCTGGGATTTTCCAATTAAAGACTTTTCTTAACTTTGTTTCAATCTCTCTGGCCATTACGTCATCCCATTTCATACCCTTTATGTTTAAACTTCTTATTCTTTCTTTTACTTCTATTTAGTATCTTTGTTATGTTCCACAGGATCTTCACAAATACTGCTCCAAAATGTATTTATTTCTTCTTTTTTTGGTGGTCTTTCAATTCCTTTTACCTTGTTTCCCAATTCTGTATAAAACTTTTTTGGGACATCAATCAATTGCTTATTTTGTACATTTCCTTTATATTAAACTGTGTCTTCTAAGTTTTTCTGCCTGTGCTGATATTTTTAGTTTATTATTTGTGATAGTACATGATAAATCCTGATCCATTATGATACAGTGCATTGCTTTTATCTCGTCTTTCTGAGCATTTTTGTTGATCTGTTCCCTCTTCTATATTCTTCTTACAGTGACAGTTCTTGTTTTAATTGCTTTATAGTTTTCTCTATTTGATATTTCCATGATGGTATTTGATTTCTCCCTGTCCTTTCCCTTACTACCCTGTGTTCTTGTGGTCGGACTTTATCTGTTATTAATTTGTCTGCACAGTACTGTATCCTATTTACTTCTGCTATATTGCATGAATCTCTATGGACAGTCCTAATTACTGTATTTATTTGTTTTACAAAACTTCTAACTTTTGAGGTTTTATTGAACTTCTGCAGTCTATTTCTTTCATTGATCTTAATATGTCTATCCGTCTGTATTAAATCAAGTAATTCTTCTCTTAGATCATTTTCTTCTAAACTAAGGGCACATTCTTTCTTCACCATTTCCTGCAGGCATTCTATAGAAATTTCCAGAGTTTCTTTCTGTGCCACATTCTCTCAGTTTCATCCCGTGTCGCCCGTTGCTCTTTCATATGGGAACTCACTGGCCTATCACTCTACAGCATTGACTGTGTCAGAGTTGCCACAGTTTCCTGTTCTTTTCTTTGCTGTATGGGAGGCTCCAAAGTAGCTTCATATGTCAACTGATTACATGCTTCCTGCTCCACTGGTTTCTCCGTAATTTGGGTGTCCATTGCTCTATCCTGTTGTGGTGCTATCTGAGCTACATTTTCTGCACTAAATCCATCACTTTGCCGGTAATCCATAACCTCACTTTCTATTTCTTTAACTTCTCCTCCATTACTAATCCTCTTTTCTATTTTTCCTCTTTGTTTTCTTATTTTTTTGTATTATAAGATTTTCCATATCTGGATGTCTTTGCCTGTATTTCTCTTCAGATATCTTTGGTGCATCTCTTTTTGTATTGATTCATTTTGCATTCTCCTTTGCATAAATATTGCACCACATTAAATCTCTTTTTCTTTCCCATGTCCATATTTCTTCTTCAGATGTCTCCTGCTCCTCTTGTTTCTCCTTACTTTGGGGACTAGTTGTTCCATCATGCTGTGATATGACCTGTGTTAGACTTTCTACTCTGAACCTTTTACTTTGCAAATATTCAATAACTTCAGCTTCTATTTTTTTTAACTTCTACACGACTAATCTTCCATTCTACATTCTCACTTTGTGATCTTTTTTTTATTGTGAAATTTTCCATATCTGGATGCCTTTGCCTATATTTCTCTTTGAATATCTTTGGGGCTGCCTTTTTTGTGTTGAATAATTTGGTTTTCTTCTTTGCATAAATATTGCACCACACGTGATATCTCTTTCTTTCCCATGTCCATATTTCTTTTTTATACCCTTCAAACATCTTTAAACTTTGTTCTTCCAATTTTTGCACTTCCTCAGTCACTTCTTTTTCCAAACGGCACAAGGTTTCTTGGTATATATAGTGTTTTTCATGGATCTGTTGTATTAACGAACACAAATTTTTATTTGAAACTTCTGACAGTTTTTCTTGTGGAAATCTTTTTCTTTCCTCTAATTTCTCTCTTAATCTTTTCCCATATCTTTTTTCAGGAAATTCTAGGCTTCTTGCATAATAGTAACAATACAGAATTTCTTTCTTATCCTCAGTAGTCCACTCTGTCGTCTATATGGTTCTTTTTTGGCCTATCAGTTTTTGTGATTTTTCTGTACTTCTACTTCCTTCTACAACAGGGGGGCCATCCTGGTAAGTGCTTTGTACTTAGCTCAGCATCTTGCACTGTATACTATTTGATATTAATACTGAGATCTGTGCTGCCATAATACATGGAGTAGTCTAGTATGTTCTTATTTTGGGAATCTTACAACATATCATTACCATCTACAACATATCATTACCATAATACATGGAGTAGTTTAGTATGTTCTTATTTTGGGATTCTTACAACATATCATTACCATAATACATGGAGTAGTTTAGTATGTTCTTATTTTGGGATTCTTACAACATATCATTACCATAATACATGGAGTAGTTTAGTATGTTCTTATTTTGGGATTCTTACAACATATCATTACCATAATACATGGAGTAGTTTAGTATGTTCTTATTTTGGGATTGGATTCTTGGGCAATATATCATTACTTACCATAATACATGGAGTAGTAGTAGTTCTTATTTTGGGATTCTTACAACATATCATTACCATAATACATGGAGTAGTTTAGTATGTTCTTATTTTGGGATTCTTACAACATATCATTATCATTATTATTTTTTTAGTTAGACATACACATATTGTATTTACCTTAGCAGCTCCTGAGGTAACTTATTTTTCTGTGTTTTGATCTAATATTTCTAAGTGCCTGTCAGAAGCACAGTTCACTCTTAGATTGACCCCATCCCCAGTTTTACTTAAAGATAATGTTTGGCTGGATGGTTTCTGATAATCCTAGTTTTCTGGTACAAATAATTAAAACATTTCCCTTCTTCTCACCAATTCCAGAGGGTATTAATCTGGGAAACATTTTTCCTAATATTATAGTTCACGTATGCCTGCTACAGAATATACTAGTTTTTAAAGATGATCTAAGACTACATATTTAGTTTGATATTCTTTTTTATGTCCGTGAACACAAAAATTACCTATGCATTCTGCTTTTCATTAAGTTTATGCTTGCACATAGATGCACTTTTCTCTGAAGTGACTATGCTGACCTAGTCCAGTAAATGTCATCCCTTGCCTTCTACAACTACCATGCATTGCATTCATTTTGTCATTGCACAGTGGCAGAATGCAGATTCTATAAGTTTAGTATCTATTTGATCATAGTCTATGTATATTTCTTTCATAGCAGGAATTTCAGACCTGTGCATTTTACTAGTACTAACACTTTACTGATATGAATTTCAGCTACATATGCTTTGTTTGCACAGCTGTAACAAGTTATCACAGTAATAGGTGCATTGTGTTTTAAATGTAACTTTAACTTGTTGAGTACTGGTTTGCATTTAGATACACACATTTCAGTTTCAAACAAAAAAATATTTGCTAGAATGCATTCAGTTGTAGACTTGAGTTCACCAGAACTTTTGGGAACACTTTGATATGCCTACTTTCTTACAAACAAAGCTGTTTTCAAAAGTAAGCAATTCTTTCATGTCTTCTTTACTATTAGTATCAAGCCCTAAGCACAGTTTAACAGTTTGTTTAAGATCACACATCTGCGGTCTTATCATCTTGCAATCATTAAAGCATCCAAATGTGAAATTTATTAGCTTATATTTTGAAAGTAACACCTGCTCTTGACAAACATTTTTTTTTCAGTTTATTATGTATCAAAGTCCAAGTGATCTGTAGCCCCCATTTCCATGCCTGCTTTTACAGCATCGTCAGTCAGTTTTGAACAGAGGATTTTTGATCATTCATTATTATTCCAGTTCTCTAGCATTGCATATCATTCAAAATTACCCAAGTATGACTATATCGTGTCTCTTGGACAGAATCATTAAATGGTAGTCTATGGCCAGCCCTCTCTGCATTTACAGTTGTAACAAATTTTTCCATAGTTTTTTTCTTTGTTTTTTTATCTATCTGTCCATCTATCTATCTATCCATCTATCTATCTGCCTATCTGCCTGTCTGTCTATCTATTGTGCACACACACACACACACACACACACACACACACACACACACACACACACACACACACACACACACACACACACACACATGCACACACACGCACACACGCACACACGCACACACACACACACACACACACACACACACACACACACACACACACACACACACACACACACACACACATACTCCCTCCACACACGCATGGAATATGTGATGCTTAATGTTAGGAATATGTTACTGTATGGGTATGGGGAACATGCTTCATGATGTGTGGCTATGTGTTTGGAAACATATTTCTTGATGAGTGGTCAAGCCAGTCATCAAGACATGCCTTCTCTAACCCAGCTGTATAAGATATTTTATATATCTAGCACCTGACCCCCACATATTCCATTTATCGCTTTTTTTTCCATTACATTTAAGTTTCTTATTGATTTCAATATATCTGTAGCTATGTAATATGTTATTTACTGAGCAGCACTAAGTGAAGTAGTAGGCCATTGTTATTAATATATTTTTCTGGGAAGGTTCTGAGGTCATTATAAGTTATATTATATTAGTATAGGGGATTTTCAATTATTTGACCATATGCATTTCTTTTTTTTAATTAGTTGGTTTTGGAGAGACTTTTTCATTTTTTTTTTTACTTTTAGTCTAGATTTTGGAGAGATTGTGAAAAGACAAGTTTAGCTTTTTATTTTTATTAGTTAACATATATTTATTTTTACTTTTGTGAGATTATTTTATTATTTGCACTGAGGATTGGTAAACTGAGGTTAGTTTGAGTAATGAATTCATTACTAAGGGCAGGTTTCTCTTTGGTTATTGGAGTAGCATGTATTTGATATCAGGTCATGTTTCAGAGTTTTGGGAACTAGGTTGGTGCATGCACTGAGGGTAATGAGAGGACAGATGTCTGCAACGAAGACAGTGACTGTTGGAAAGCTTGATGGAATGTGTTGCTGTGTTGCATTCTTCTTTTTCACATCTATGTGTAACTTTTATAAACTCAGAAAAAATGGCAAAATTAAAACTTTGAACACTTTAATAATAAGACTTCAGATAAAACATTTGATAAAAATAACAGCTGGTAATCACTTTCGTTCTTTACAAACTTCATCAGACCAGATTGTTTGGATCCATCTCCAGCTTATATCCTCCCACAAATCACATGACCACCAAACGCTAGTGCATTAGCCCTTTCCTTTTTAAAACCACTTTAAAAATTTCTCTGTCATTAATTCCTGGACTTGTACAAGGATTCACCTTAATTTGCCAACAGTATTCTCTCCAATCCAAATTTTCTTTGGCATCCCAACTTACATTGAAATTATGTACCTGATCTATAATTACAAATTTAAAATCTACTATCTCACTTTTGCCTGCATGACACTGATTTAATGCTTTGCTAAAGCATCTGACAGATGTTCATCGTGCATAGAGCTGCAGTCATTACAGATGGGTTATCCTGCCGTCAGGCGGGTCCTCGGTCGGCCGAATTCCAAAGTCAAGGTCCGGCGTCGGTTGTCGTCGCTTCTTCCCTGACGTCAGTGTGGCAGGGGTATAAAAGAGGCAGTCGACGCCATTTTCTTCAGTCTTTCTTGCCGCACGGTGCCCGAAGCAGAAGTAGTTCGCAAGTGCCGGTCGGCCAGCTCCTGAGATTTATGAAAGTATTTCAGCCAAAGTCTTCTTTAAAGTTAAGTACCCCATTGGGGAAACTTTTCTTGCCTCAGACCGATGTCAGACAAAGTTAATAATTGCATTTCTTGTGGGAAGCAAATACCGCATAAGGATTTCCACTCTTTCTGTATACCTTGCTTAGGCCCAGACCACGATGTCTTGGCCTGCCGTTTTTGTGCTAGGTTCAACAAGCGCACTATTAAGTGCCGGACGGAGTTCACCCAACATTATTTTGGCAAAAAAATTAATTACATCATGTCGTCGAATACTCCGACACCAGTTTTAGGCAAAAAATGCAAAGATAAGGACCGCCATCCGAGGTCCGCACCGAGTACTGAGACCACGCTTAGGCTGACTACTGGTTCTCCGGTTCTCAGCGAAGCGCCTACGCAGCCCCTGACTACCGATGAATCTATTTTACCGGTGACTTCAGTACCCGAGGACGCAGGATCCTCGGTCTCCATTCCTACTACATATACCGACGCCATTCTTGGCGGGGAAACTCAAAATTTAGTCAGGCCCACCATTTCTGAAGATGTCTTCAGGCCTTCCACCTTCTCTATTAAATCCTTCACCAAATCTAAAGCAGCCATGAAAACTAAAAAACAGGGTCCTCAGACCTCCTCCCAAGGCCCTATGCCTAAAAAACAGATGCTTAAAATGGCTGAGGATTTGATATCTCTCATCAGGGGTTCCCAACCCCCCTTCTGACAAAAGACCCAAATTGGAGGAAGACTACCCTTCCTCAGACCAGGCCTCTATTACCTCAGAACATTCTGAGGACCAGGATTATGCCTATTCGTCTTTCAAAGACTCTGATGCTGAAGAGTCTATTCCCTCGGTCTCCCCCCCGAGGACTACTCTTTTGGGGAACCCTGCATACTTTGAGGGAACACTTTCACTGGGAAGGTCAAGATTACTCAGACTCCAAGAAAAGGCTCAGGGAATTTCTACTGCTCCCCCAGCATAGGCCCCTGGCTATCCCTCCTGTTTTAGATATATTGGAGGATGTGTACGCAGAAGCCAGCCTTAATCCAGATTCTTTACCTCCAGCCCCTGTTAAACCAGACAGGTATTACCGGGTCCCTGATTCTCACCAGTTCCTTTATAAAAGCCATACTGCTGACCCAGAAACTATTTCACAGAGTCCCAAGGGAATAAAAGCCTCTACTGCTAAAAACCCTTTACCTTCAGAGAGAGATTCCAGAGCATTAGAAAGGTGGGGGGAAAAGGTGTATACATCTGCCACTTTAACCATGAGGGCATTAAACTGTCAATTCCATATGTTAAAGTACCAACAGTTTTTGTTATCCCACTTAAAAAGCAAAATGACACAAACAGAAAAAACAGATTTGAAAGAGTTGCAGGATTTGTTGCATGGTGCAGAGCAAGTGGGTAAACATACCTTGCAGTGTGGTTTTGATGCTTTAGAGGCCTCATGTAGAGCTGCAGTCATGGGGTCTGTTATACGTAGACATGCCTGGCTCAAAGAGCAAACCTTACCAGATCATGTCAAAGCAAAATTATTAGATGCACCACTTCAAAAAGATGTATTGTTTGGTGTTAAAGCTGAGGAGGTACTAAAGAAAATGGAGGAAAAAGCAAAATCTATGCAAACAGTGAAAGATTTCTTGTAGGTACAACCTCCATGCTTCAGCAGAAACTGGCCTACAAAAATTGGTCCTTTCCAGCCACGAACAGACCTCAAAGGGGCAGATGCAGACGCCCAAGGGGTAGAGGACAACCTCAAGGATCTTACAGAGCAAGACAGTGGCAAGCACCAACCCCAAGAGGTGGAGAAGATAGATCACAGTCATTTAGAAAACAGACACAATGACTTCCCCTTATGCCTGCCAAGCAAAGCTTTGATGGCAGCACCTTTGGGCGGAAAACTGGCATTATTTTCAAAAAACTGGCATATTGTTACAAAAGACAAATGGATTCTGGACATTATAGACAGAGGCTACAGGTTCCACTTTCACACCCTTCCAAAAATGAGAGGCATGCCAAACCTGCCACAAAATCAAAGGGCAGAGGCACAAAGACAAATTTCCGCTCTCATGGATATGAAAGCAATTCAAGAGGTACCTGCAAAAGAACAAGGCCAAGGTTTTTATTCCAGGCTATTCCTGGTACCAAGGAAAGACAAAGATTGGAGACCTATCTTAGACCTATCCATCCTAAACACATATCTACAGGTGCCAAAATTCAAGATGCTCACATTACAGCAGCTTCTTCCCATGCTGGGCAAGGAGTCTTGTCTGGTAACATTGGACCTCAAGGAGGCATACCTGCATGTCCCTATCAGACAAGATTGCAGAAGATACCTCAGATTTCTTGCAGGTTCAACCCATTACCAATTCTCTGCATTGCCCTTTGGCTTATCTACTGTGCCCGGAGTGTTTACAAAATGCCTGGCATCAGTAATCGCCTTCTGCAGACTACAAGGAATTTAAATCTACCCATATCTGGACGACTGCCTGATCCAAGCAGACAGCAAGGACATTCTATTGCAGCATCTGGCGTTTGTAATAAAACTGTTAAACTTCCTGGGATACACAGTGAACAAAAAGAAATCAAAACTGATACCTTCTCAACAGATAATTTTCCTGGGGGCCAGCTTAAATACAACCACCCAGATGGCCTACCTCACGCCAGACAAACAAGGGCAACTGTCTCTATACTTCAGCAAAATGGCAACTCTCACCAGACTAACTGCAAGGAAAGTCCTGCAGACACTGGGATTCATGGCATCTTGCATCCTACTAATCCCATGTGCAAAGCTGTATATGAGGAAACTACAATGGCACCTAAAAAACTTATGGTCTCAACACAGCCACAGCTTGGAAACAATTATACCACTCATTCCATGCCTTCAAAAGGAATTTTTGTGGTGGGCTCAAGCATGCCAAAGGAACACAGGTCTCCCTTTCTCTGTACCTCAGGCAACTCAAATCATCACAACGGACGTCTCAGACTACGCCTGGGGAGCACACATGGCAGATCAGTGCATTCAGGGAAAATGGTCCCAAAAAGAGAGGCACCTACACATCAACCAAAAGGAGATGCTAGCCGTGCAAAATGCTCTTATAACTTTCAAAGACCTACTGAATCCAGGCCAGCTATTGATAAGGACAGACAACACCACAGTCATGTGGTATATCAACAAACAAGGGGGAACTCATTCATACCCCCTGTGCAGGCAAGCCATGACCCTATGGAACACAGCTCTGGAATTGCAAATTCAACTACAGGCACAATTCCTGCCAGGGAAGGAAAACACACTGGCAGACAACCTAAGCAGAAATATGACAGATCTATACGAATGGAAGTTGCATCCTCAAGTTTTCTCAAAGATAACTCAGGCATGGGGACAGCCAGACATAGATCTATTTGCTACCCACAGAAATTACCAGTTGAAGAAATTTTGCTCAAGG
>NC_056729.1:169783731-169803731 GCF_019279795.1 Protopterus annectens | reverse complement strand
GGCAACAATGCTACTGCTGCACCACTGTGGATATCAGAGAAATATATGCTAAAACAGAGATGGCCCAATGCTGACCCCTGCAGGACATCACCGATAAACTTTTTATATTCCTAGAAAGTTACTGCAATTTTTACTAAATGGATAGTGAGACAAAAATCACATGAGATTTAGGGTTATTATGTATCACATGTGGTAGATGGCAGCTATGTGCTTTCAGTAAGGAATTTTTCTCCACCATCTTTCTATGTAGACGTATCACATTGTTTCTGTCTGATATTATTGTCAGAAATAGTCTAAATGCAGTATTTGTGCTTGACTGTCATGTGCTTCATATTTAGATACTGCATAACACATTTGTATTATGTAAGAAACATCTTTCTAATTTGCCTCCCCCATAATATATTATCTAGCAATCTATCCACAAGTTCATCCTAGCCAAAATATTTCTTTCTTATATTGAAACATTATCTCTGCTACTTCATAACAATATTTAAATAAGTTGATGCTACTGTAGTCCCACCAGTAGTGCACCTTATTTAAACTAGAAAATATTTATAGTTAATACATGCTTCAGCATTTTAATTACAATACATTATCACTATCAGTGTGTAAACCTACCTTTATTAGCTTTTTTCTATTTATCTATGCATCTACTGACTAACTAAGTGAGCTGGACCATGGATTATTTCAGCCGTGTCTCCGTCTATATGCAATTCTAGTTACAATGCAGTGAATCATAACATTATACATACATCTGAATGCTTGAATAGGAAGATGTCATTATGTTATGTTGTTATGACTATGTGTGTGACTTACAGGGATCAGTTGCAGTGGATCATCTGAAATTACATTAAGTTGGAATAATTTACAGCAATCATTTGACATGTATGATTTACATGAAAGTGTGAGAATTTGTAGGAAGGAGATTATTAGTTACAGTGTTGTTTTATCTGTCTTTCTATTTATATATCTTCCTTTACATTTCCATTCTTACCCTATGGAGGGCTGGAGGTTTGACTGAATCCTGAGTTAACCATGTAGGTGGACCCCCTTTTCTGGGAGAGAATGACTTTTGTGATCCTACGAAATCTAAGACTGCCATTACCCCTTTAACAAGCATGAAAGCTAGGAGGGTAGGCATCACATTTGAAGCTGGAGGTTGGGATTTTTAGGCATGCAGGGAAGGGGAAGCCTTAACTGGGTAGATTGATTAGTGCAATGCAAAAATCCTGTATGCCCAGCATACAGTAATGTCAACTTGTTCATAACAACCCCAGCTGCCAAATTAATAGCAGCTGTCTACAGCCAAATAGCAATACCTCATCCTCCAACTCAGTGTGCCTTGTCTATAAGTAGAATCTTAGTCCCTCCCCTGGGGTAGGTAAGATAATGGAAACCACTCACTCACTACCCTCCTTTCCTGTCCGGGTTCCTCAAGTGACTAAGCCACTAACTAAATTTCCATTGACTGGGCCATGGTCAGGGCTCTATTCTTTCATGATTGGAGCCAAGACAGTTATACTGCTGTTTTATGCTGCTGTGGATTGTCATTGGTGGCAGTCGATTTGAGCAGTTGTTGGGATTTTTGTAGTTATTCACTGTCTGTGGTACAGTTAAGCAGTCCCTTACTTCTCAGAAACCGGTCATATTCTGCAGTACTGTATATAGAAACTCTATCCAATCTAATACTATAATCTCCAGCATGTTTTTTGAATATTATCTGCATTCTGTAACAGATCTGTTGCATCTGTAATACTTGATCTTACAGCTAACATAACTGTCAATTTAATATATGAAAACATCATTGCCTGATGACCACAATCATGATGCATGCACTTTAAGTACTACAAATGAAGAAAAGACGACCATCATTACCAATAACCAGTAAATAACAAAGATTTAATCTATAATGGTCATCTCATAAGCATGATTTATAAATATTGCACTCTATCATGCACTTCTAATATAGATCTTCTATCTTACTGCAATGTGTTTCATTACTAACATGGTCATGTAATGTTTTCAGACACTGAACTATATATTGTGAATCACAAGTGAAACCATTCTATCATCTTTATTACCAACAATCAAATTTTCAGTTTCAGTATTTTTAGTAGTACTGTTTCCAGCATAGATTTCTTTCTCTAACATCAGGTAGCAATGTCTTGTGATATTGTAGTTTTGACAGTACTGTTTCTTCAAATATACTTAATGAAAGGTAAATTGGTGGGATGGAAATTGAAAGATTCATTAAATAGTTAACATTAACATTTTAATCATCTTCCCAGCTTAAAATCACACATTCAATGTGAGTTTCCAAGACAGCATTTGTAAAGTCTGAACTCAATGAACAGTCATTGATATGAGGTTGGAATGGAAGCTGGTGCCTGTAAAATCACTGATACCTCATTTTATGGAAACAGTCTTCGACTGTTAGTTGCATTATCCATACTTTGCTCATTCATACTTTATTCTGCTATGTTTTATTCCTCTCTGTTTATAGTGATTTTTTCTTTCTTCTTTTTACGTTAGCAAAATTAACTATTTTGCTCTTTTTTCTCAGGAGAAGGGTATACCAAATGCACTCTCCCATAATTTAAACTCTCAAGAATTAGTTATCTATCACATATTCATGTGCTAGAATTAATGTATCAGATTCAGTAATGTTTTCATTCTTATGTTTCACAGAGGATTGTGGATGCATGTTTATTTTATTTTAATTTTTGAAATTCATTTTCTAATAAACTTGTATAAACAGCCCAAATTATCTTGATTAGATTACTGAAACTTGTCTTAATCTAGTGTCATAGGAAGAATATACTTGCCTTACTAACATTAGTGTATACCATTTATGATGTCCAAATGATGAAAAAGCTTTCCTCTAATTTGCTGTGCAAATTGCCATTATAGGTTCATAGGTTTTTACTAGGCTAACAGCTGCAAGGGTCTTTTTAAGCCTAGCCATGCATGCCAAATCCCTGACAACTTCTGATACCCTTGATAAGTGTAAGCATGGGCCTGGGAGATGAACCATTTATAGGATACCTGTTTGCATGAGAGATATAAGTGCCAAACCATTGATGAATTTCCGTTTTCCCCATCCAATTGTCCAAGTTGCACTTGAACTGGATTAGGTTCTTGATTCTAAAATGGTTAGATCATGCACCCTATACATACCACATTGCTTAAGTGTTACACATTCATACAACAGCTTCCAGTTCCTTGTTAATCTCACTGAAGCTGGGAAAGTAAGGCCTTGCAATGCTTTGCTATATGCCAACAGTGTATGCAGGTGCAGGAAGTCAATTTTTACCGATTTGACATTTCATCCAAGTCTGAAAAAGAGTCCACCGAGTCACACATACTTAATTCCTGTGTGGAAACCTTCATCCAGACTTCCACATCCAGACAATAACAATCTGAAAATATTCATGCCTTTGGATTTGATTTCAACATATGAGAAGTTCTATCATTTCATCCTTTCAGCTTCTACTTCAGGTGAGAATAGGTTCATAGGTTCATAGATAGGTACTAGACTATCTGCCCGAGGGCATTTATAAGCCTAGCCAGAGTGTGTCAGCTTTCGCCACACCATTGATTAATTAACTGACCCTCTGTCAAGAAGAACCAAAGAAGTGATCCCAGGGGTGTATTTTCTGTTACCCATCCACTCGTCAAAGTTTCTCTTGAAGAGTGTTAGTGAGGGGCTCTGCCTAATGTAATTAGGAATTTTGTTCCAAAGCATGGGAAGTCTCTGTGACAGGAATCTTTCCCTCCAGCATGTTCTATTTATTGTTGTGGCAAGGTTTAGCTCACTAGAGCGAGTGGCTCGCAGTAACTTGGATTTCTTTAGGTGGAGCATGTCCATCAATTCTGAGTTGGACATGGCTTTGTAAGTCAGGCAGAGATCACCTCTGAGTAAGCGATATGCCACTGAGTACAGCTGGAGTTTTTCCAGTCAGGCTGCATAGGATATATGTTTGAGGTCAGTAATCCTCTTGGTGAGGTACTTTTGTGGTCTTTCCAGCTGTTGGAAGTGTCTTGTGAGGTACATCCCAAATGGGGCATTGTACTCTATGATGGGTCTGATGAGTGATGAGTAGAGGGGCACTATAACCTCTTTATTTCTAGATGCGAACCCTTTAGTAATTAGATGGGCTACATAGAAGGATTTCCTAACTACTTTGGCAATATGATTTTCAAAGGAGAGATTACTATCTACCTGGGTTCCCAGATCTCTTATTACCTCTTCTGTATTAAGAGGGCTGCCACCTATGTGGTAATTCATGGGTGTTTTGTTTTTCCCAAATGGGATGACTATGCATTTTTGGCATTTAGCTTGAGACCATGACTTTGACACCAGGTGTCCATCTCAGTAAGGCCCTTTTGGAGAATGCCCGTGTCAGCCGGAGAGTCAACTATGGCTCCCAGTTTGGAGTCATCAGCGAACTCGGTTAGCCATAGTTCTCCTGTGTTTGCCTGTACTTCTGAAAAGTATATGCTGAACAATAGGGGTCCCAGGACAGAGCCTTGCAGGACACCACTTGTGACTGGTTTAGAGATGGACCTGGAGCCCGCTATTCTTACCGTGTGAGTTCTGTCTATAAGCCAGTTGGCAACCCATCTCGTGACGTAGTGTTTTATGTTCAGGCTGGTGAGCTTTTCTATAATTCCTGAGTGGGGAATGGTGTCAAAAGCCTTGGCGAGGTCAAGGTAGGCTGTGTGAACCACCTTCCTCTCATCTATGGCCTTGGTGACTGTCTCGAAAAAGTCAATCACATTTAGTAGGCATGATCTGCCCTTAACAAAGCCGAACTGGGTCGGGTCAAGTGTTTAGAGGTTCCCAATGTCTTTGTTAATGAGTTCCATAATGATGCGCTCCATAGCCTTGCAGACCAGGCTAGTCAGGCTTATGGGGTGATAGTTACCAGGGTCTGTTGTGGCCCCTCCTTTGTGGAGCGGAATAACCATTCCTGTGTGCATTCTATGGGCACATAGCCTGTGGAGAGGCTGAGGTTGAACAGTGTGTTTAGGTGGAGGGGGGGTTAGTTCATTCTGTAGTCCATGGAAGACACAGCCTGGGACACCATTTGGCCCCATTGACACTGTGCTTTTGGCTTTTGAAAGGGCTGTTTTCACCTGTGTGTCTCTGATTTCCGGGACACTACACTTTTCCGGTATTGTTGTGGAGCCTTTTGGGGGTGAGAGGGGGGGGTGAAGTTTGCACTGAATCTATTTGCCAGGATGATGGCAATATCAGTAGGTTCAGTATATTTTGTGCTATTTTGCACTAGCTCAGAGCATATCTGTGAGTTGCCACTAAGATTCTTGACATGGCTGAAGAAGGCTTTGTGGTTATCTTTTGAATCCTTGGCTATGTTTCTTTCGAAGTTAGCCTTGGATGATTTTATGAAGGACCTTAGTTTCTTACTGATACTGATCAGGGATGTCTTTACTTCTTGGGATTTGCTTTTTTTCTGAACTAGTTTCCTCCTTCTATTGTCTAGCTTGTTTATGGCAGGGGTCCACCAGACTGGTTTCCTTCTCTTAGGGGAGTGAGTCTTGGTTTTGCTAGGGATGGCACGATCCATGCATCCTTGTAGGTGCTCATAGAGTGCATTTGTAAAGGTTCCTGCATCTTGGACACTGTTATCCTGTAACATGGGGGCTGTGAAACTTACCACCTCTGTCTTAAGTAAGGTGAAGTTTGCTACAGAAAAGTTTTTCACTGTGGTTTCCTTGGTTGGGGGAGGTGGTGTGGTGTGGACATCCAGAGTGATGAGTTTATGGTCTGATCTAACCAGTGATGGGTTGACCTCTGGTGCGGAACACCTGTCGCCCATGTTGGTGATGACCAGGTCCAATATGTTTTCACCTCTGGTAGGGGAGTTTACCAGCTGATCCAAGGCATTTGAGTTGATAAATTCCAGGAAGTGCTGGACCTGTGAGTTTGTACTTGAGTAGTTTTCCCAGTTAACAGTAGGGTAATTGAAATCACCCAATATCAGGGTGTTCAGTAGGACCTTCATGTTTTCCAGTGTCTCCAGAAAGGCAGAGTGGTGGTCCTGGGTCATGGAGGGTGATCTGTAGCAGTTGCACATGGATGATGGCAGAGCTATCATGCTGCGCCACTAGCCTGGAGGTGTAGGTATCCTTGATGAATATGGATACTCCCCCTACTTTTGTGTTTCAGTCCATGTTATGTGGCCGAAATATGTGGTATGAGTTGTAGCCCGGTAGTGCTGGGGTGCTCTGTGGAGCCTTGAACTAGGTTTCAGTTACTGCTCAGATGTCGACGTTCTCCATACTGAGGAGTGCTCCCAGCGCGTGTGTTTTGAGATTTAAACTCCTGGCATTGAGTAGCATAACCCTCATTTTTTTATTTGTGCTGTTTATGGAGGTGGGTTTGACTTTTGAGTCTTGCCTAAAAAAGGCACTATGGGGGCAGCAAGAGCCTTGGCCAGTATTCAAAAGCCTAGGGGTGACAGGTGCAAGCTGTCTCTTGCAGCAACGAGGCATGTCAAGCATGTCGTCCCAGGCTGACAGACACTGGATCCCCTTTGAATGACAACAGAAGCTTAGCCAATTGTTGAAATTGATAATTTTTTCTTTATACTGTGGTATCATGCTTGGTGAGGGCAGGATGCTACTCAGGGTCAGGGTCATACCCGCCTGGGCTACATGATCAGAGAGCTCTTCCATGTCTCTTTTCATGTAGTCCAAGGAGATACATCTCAGGTCATTCACACCAACATGAACAATGACAGAGTCATATTTGTACTTGTTGTGGAGTGACCTGAGTGCTTGTGTTATGAGGTGGATTCTGGCTCCTGACAGGCAGCTAACAGTAACCTTCTCCTTGTCCAGCCTAGTGAGTGGGATGTCAGTGTACCTGACTATAGAGTCACCTATTACTAGTGTGTTAGGTATGTTATTTCACCTTAAGGGCTGTGATTGTGCGGCACACTAATTTTGTGTTTTATGTGGTGTCTGGTTTTGACGGGAGGTGCAGGTTTTTTGGGTGTCTGCTTTGGGAGGTCTCTGATGCTTTTGCAGGTGTTTATTTAGAGCCTCCAGGTATGATTTTGTCTATTTATGTATATTTTTTGTCAGTGCTGGATTAGTATATCTATGTAAGGCTGGAGGTGTGGTGCAAGTGTTAACCTTCTCCTCATGACTGCCTGTTCCAGTCTTTGGTGGAGAGAGCTTAGCCTCCAATTTAGCTATATAATTGCATCTCTCACATATGTTAATGTTTTGTGGTAGGAGGAGGGGGTTGTCTGTGTACATGAGGCAGTTGTAACATTGCCTGAGGATACCCAGGTTCACCAGCTGGACTGGAGAGTATACTTGAAATTGCCCTTTGGTCATGCCTGAATAGTAGGGTGAGCTGCTTAGTCACTTGGTTGGCAAGGGGTGAATAATGAGCCTTGCCCTGCTGGGCAATCAAGTGTTGGGTATATTAGTGCTTGCTATTAGGTCTGAGCAAGTGCTGGACTGTAGGATGCTTTTTAAGTGCTTAGGTTGAGAGTTAGACTACTTTCAAGGGCAAAACTGAAGAGGAGACTAGGTGATGCCGGGAATAATTTAGCCCTAGCTAACCGGCACTGCCCAGTGTGAAAAACTGTTCAAACACGTTTTTTACAGCAGGGAAATGAAAGAGATAGAAATTAGCCCAAAATGACCTATAAACTATTAACTTCTGGGTTGGAACCACTCCTCCAGGGACAGATGGCCGCTCAAAGCTCCCTCTCTCACAGGTGAACAGGGAAACCTCCTTCTATCCAAGTAAGGTATGGACGACTCAGAAACTTGTAACACAGCCCTGAATTCAGCACTAGCCTGAAAACTCGACTATACTAGCTTAGAAAAGTGGGAAACAAGGAAACATTTTTTTTTTGAAAAGATGAGGCAAAAACAGTAAAAATACACTTAAAACAGCTTTAAACAATTACAAACAGTACAAAATACACTTAAAACAGAAATATATGACTACAAGCAATCAGAAAAGGCTTTTAAACAAATTACCCAATTAACCAGTAAAAAAATCTCAAAACTGAGCCCTGTTCCTGTAGTCTTCAATCAGACAAGTTATAACTGCACACTCCCAAGTCTATCTCCAAGTCCAACTCTCAAGTTCCAGTTTCTTAGAATAAAACGTATTTGTTCAAAGGATAACAGTTATGAACTTCATAAGCAGGACCTTATATCGAGATTTAGGGGCAGGGGTTATGCAATGGGGGATGTTTTGACTGCTAGCAATTCTGTCTCCACTATGGATAGGGAAGAGACATTACAATATAAACCAAAAATCTGTGAATAACCAGGCAGGTACCCGCTTAGTGACCACTTGTGGCAGAAATACGATCTCCTGCTTAATAGCGTGCAGAGACATTGGAATATATTACAGGCAGATGAATATCTTTCTACGATTTTGGGTGAAAGGTGTTTGTTTTCATTTCATAGGGGGAGGAATATTGGTTCCCAGCTAAGTCATTATAAGCACATACTCAGAGGCCCTAATAATCTTTGACAGAGAACATTGACTGGGGATCCTCTAGTAAGTTGTGTGCCTTGTGGGCATTGTATTCACTGTAAGAATGTTAGCAAAGCAAAGGATTTAACCAGTCATAATATAGGCAAGGTTTTTGATATCCACTTTTTTGCTAACTGTGGGTCTGACTGGCTGGTTTACTTTAGCCACCTGTACTTGCTCTGCATTCTATGTTGGCTAGACATCGAGGCATTTAAGGATCCATATCTCTGAAAATCTAAGTGAAATCAGGAATATAAAACCTACTAATGCATTATTTAAACATACATATAAACATGCCAGTGCTTCTTTTAAATTCACAGTCATAGATAAAATCTTGGGCAATTGGGCTAATAAAGCGGCTTGTCATAGCCTTTTAAATGTGAAGGTGGATTAACCCGCGGTAGTGGTGCTGCGG
The DNA here is from genome assembly GCF_019279795.1 of Protopterus annectens. NCBI lineage: Eukaryota > Metazoa > Chordata > Ceratodontiformes > Protopteridae > Protopterus > Protopterus annectens. Next base: position 169,794,780 of record NC_056729.1, on the reverse strand, counting down.
TAGCATTGTCGCCTCACAGTAAGACACTGTCCGGTTCAATTCTCAGCTAGAGCGTCTTCTGCATGGAGACATGCGTGAATGGGCATACCTTCATTAAAGGTTGTGCGTCAGGCCTGGCAAGCCGGTACGTAAAATCAACTGCCAATCATTAGCGGACCTGAGTTCCGCTGTGGTGACCCCTAACTGGGAAAAGCCAAAAGACACAAAAATTTTCACCTGGGTTAAATGAAAATTTGTGAGGAACCAATGGTTGTTGCACATGCATTTATATGAATGGTATTTAAATGCTTTCTAAATCATTCATTGTTTACACTGATGAAGGCTAAGTAACAGTGTTAGCCAAAACCGGTTTGTTGTTTTTGACTACCTTTGTTTTCAAAGGAGTTTAATAAATTCACAGTTTGCCATTGTCTGCTGGCTTTGCTTTTTTTGAATTATGCTTTTGGTGTTTTGAAGCCTTGCAGTTGCCGTACGTGCAAGAAGTATCTTCACTTTTGGCTTTTCTTTTCCATACCTCTAAGGTTGTCAAACAGGATGACATGCTGAAGTTACTCCAAATGCAGAACACCATAGACAAAATCATGTACCATATTCTAGTCAGTTATAGGTCTTCTTTCATGTACCAAGAAGTGCACAATGCATACATGGACCTACTGGAGACACTTACCATCCAACCTAACACCCTACTCATGGGAGATTTTAATTATCCCTCTATAGACTGAGAATCCTACACAGCCTCAGATTTGCAGGCACAGAAATTCCAGGACTTTGTAAATAAACACCCTTGATCAAATAGTGAATACACCCAACATACTGGACGTCATGCTTACAAATATGGGAGAATGCTGCACCCTCCCCCCAATATCTTATCCTCCCTGGTAAGGTCTGACTATAAAGATGTTTCCTTCAAAATCAACATCAACATTATAATCCTATTATAGGTTCATAAGTTTATAGGTGTTTACTAGGCTAATGACCACAAGAGCCTTTTTAAGCCTGGCCATGCATCCCAAGTCTCTGACAAGTTCTGATACCCTTAATAAGTGTAAGCATGGGCCTGGGACATGAATCATTTACAGGTTACCTGTATCCATTAGAGACATAGGTGCCCAACCATGGATGATTTTCCTGTTTCCCATCCAATTGTCCAAGTTGCACTTGAAATGGGTTAGGGAGGAATTCTGCTTCACATGAATGGGGAGCCTGTTCCATAGACGGGGTAGTCTCTGGGATAATACCTATCTCTCAAGCAGGTCCTATTTATATCACAGGTGAAGTTTAAGTCTTTAGAATGGGTAATTCTGGTGCTGTTAGTTTTTTGGATATGAAGGAGACCCATTAGAGTGGGGTCTGACAATGCTTTGTATGCCAGGCATAGATCCCCCCTCAAAAGCCTGTAGGAGACAGAATACAGGGATATGGCCTTGAGGTGGTCTGCATAGGACATTTTACTTATGCCCTGTATTCTTTTAGTGAGAAACCTCTGTGGACATTCCAATTGTTGGATTGTCTGGTTAGGTACATACGAAAGGGGGCACTTTGCTCAGTGATAGGTCTAATGAATGCTGAATACAGTGGAACAATGACTTCCTTGGACTTAGATGTCATACCGTTGTTTATAAGTTGCGCAGCATAGAATGATTTCCTCACCACTGTAGACACTTGATGATCAAAGGCTAGATTACTATCTATGTGTGGCCCTAAGTCCCTGACTACTAGGTCAACTCTAAGTGGTGCGTTGTCAATATGATAGTTACCAGGGATGGAGGACTTCCTAAAGGATACTATTATGCATTTCTTGGTATTTAGTTTTAGTTCATGGCTCTGACACCAGTTGTTTGTCCATGTCAGCCTCTCCTGGAGAACATTTGTGTCAGTGTGAGATTCAATGACAGCTCATAATTTGCAATCATCTGAAAATGTATTCAGCCAGAGATCACTGACATTGGCCTTGACTTCTGAGAAGTAAATTCCAAAAAGGAGCGGTCCAAAGACTGATCCCTGAGGGAGTCAACTTGTGACTAGTCGTTTTGTAGAGGTGGACCCCCCAATTCTAACTTCCTAGGTCCTGTTTGTAAGCCAGTTGGCTATCCACCAGGTGACATTTGAGTTTGTAAGTAACCTCTTGAGTTTGTCAACAATGCCTAAGTGAAATATTGTGTCAAATGCATTGGCCAGGTCAAGGTAGGCTGTGTGAATGATTTTGCCCTCATCCATTGCTTTGGTGACCTTCTCAAACCCAGAAACAGTTAGGAACTATTCCAATCACTATTCCAAGGAAATGTAACTTTTATTAAGTGATGGATTGTCAAGATTAAATGCCCCTCCAAACAGAAAGAACACAGCAGCTTATGCTGAATTTCTCACAGAACCTCTGTACAACCATGGAATCCCAAATTAAACAGGATATACAACAAAAGGAAAAAAAATATGGCAAAGATCAGGAAGGGTAATTTCCATAAAGACAGAAACTTCTCATCAAGATAAATAGGCAACTAAGAGGACCAGTTTAAGTCAGGAAAAGCCAACTTCGTGGTTAAGAAAGCCTACCAGGTAAAAGATAACCATTAGACCTTCTACAATTATGTTAGAAACCTCAAGGGCCGTACACAGCAATGTGGTAAACTGGTGGTTAATGTTACCACATTCACTGAGCCTGGTGATATAGCAAACCTCTTAGTGGACAAATTCAGTTCCAACTTTAACCCCTCTAGCCCCAACCATCCCCTCAAAAATACCCCAAAATACAACTACTCTAGCTATAACTAGGAAGCATACACTAGTTGCATTCACTAAAACCAAGAACGCAGACATAATGGGCCTTGATAACATCCACGGATGCCTCCTGAATATTGTAAAATATGACTTATTGGGACCCCTGGAGTCATTATTTAATTACAGTCTTAAAACAGGCTTTGTGCCACATGAATGGAGGCCTATAATGGTCATCACCCTTCATAAGGGAGGACCTTCAAAAGATCCTGAAAACTACAGACCCATCAGTTTGACTAGTCTTATTTGCAAAGCCATGGAAAGAATTATCATGGAAATCTACATCTACATAAGACAGAGCCCCTCACTATCACTCTTCAAGAGGAACCTTGATGAGTGGATGGGTAACAGAAAGGTCACACCGGGGATCACACCAACAGCACTACTAGATAGGGGCCAAGTGTACTAGCTGCTAGTACAAGGGTCTAGGGAACTACTAAAGGGGCGGTGAATACCGCACAACATGGCTCGGCTAATATATGCCTTCAGGCAGACAGCCCAGTACCAACCTATGAACCTATGAACCTATAAATTATCAACAAGGACATAAAAGACCTCCAGACACTAGATTCATCTCAGTTTGGCTTTGTCAAAGGAAAGTCATGCTTCTTGAATCTGGTGGACTTCTTTAAAAAGGTACTAATAACCATCAATAAGAATCCCTTGAAGCTTTATGTTCTACACCACAACATGCACAATTCAGTTAAGCACAAAAGGGATATATAATAATCTTATAGTTATACTTTTGAGGATTGTTACAAATACCAGAACAGCAGATTTTTAGTTTAAAGCTTTAGAGCAAGCTTGCTATAATAAACTAACTATCCAGTTTTTGTTAAAAGAAGTTAGTCTTCAGGTAAAGAACTTGAAGATATGCCACCAGTTGTCATATATCCTTCCTGAGAGATATTTCTGCATGAGCAGATCAGTATTTGAGAAAGAACTCATCTTCAGATACCACAAGATTCCAACACCATGTCAGATACCACAGGATTCCAACAGCATGTCAGATACCACAGGATTCCAACAGCAAGTCAGATACCACAGGATTCCAACAGCAAGTCAGATTCCACAGGATTCCAATGGCAAGTCAGATATCACAGGATTCCAACAGCACATCAGATACCACAGGATTCCACCAGCACGTCAGACACCACAGGATTCCAACAGCACGTCAGATACCATAGGATTCCAACAGCACGTCAGATACAACAGGATTCCAATAGCAAGTCAGGTACCACAGGATTCCAACAGCACATCAGATACCACAGGATTCCAACAACAAGTCAGATACCACAGGATTCCAACAGCATGTCAGATACCACAGGATTCCAACAGCAAGTCAGATATCACAGGATTCCAACAGCACGTCAGATACCACAGGATTCCAACAACACGTCAGATATCACAGGATTCCAACAGCATATCAGATACCACAGGATTCCAACAGCATGTCAGATACCACAGGATTCCAAAAGCAAGTCAGATATCACAGGATTCCAACAGCACATCAGATACCACAGGATTCCAACAACAAGTCAGATACCACAGGATTCCAACAGCATGTCAGATACCACAGGATTCCAACAGCACGTCAGGTACCACAGGATTCCAACAGCAAGGATGTTTTAGTTCTGATGAAGTCATGTTCCTTGAAAGTGCATTGATTAATTTTAAATTGTGCTTAACTGAATTGTGCATGTTGTGGTGTAGAAAATAAACTTTGCAGTTTGCTGTGGAAATTTATCATGAAGTCTTTACTTCTGTGGGTTGTAGACTTCTTGGAGTTCTTGTTGCTAATTATTATTGTTCATGGAATCCCTCAGGCCATTTTTTGCTCTTTATAAAGGTCACTAAGGGAATGGATGAGGGCAAAATAATGCATATTCCTTACCCAGATTTGGATAAAGTGTTTGATACAATAGCACACTCTGGCATTGTCAACACCGTATGGAACTATAAACCCCTTTATAACATGCTGGATAGCCATCTGGCTCACTATTAGGACCCATGAGCTTAGAATCAATGAGGCCACCTCCACAAAGAAGCTGGTCACCAGTGGAGTCCCTCAGGCTCTGTGCTGGGCCCACTTCTCTTTGGCATCTACTTCTCAGATGTCAAAGCCAATGTCAAAAGCCTTTGGCTGACCAAGTTCAGAGATGATTGCAAACTAGGGTTAGTAAATGAATCCCCCAAAGATGAGAACACCCTTCAGGAAGGTCTAATACAAACCAATACTTGGTGTCAATGCCATGGCTTAAAACTCAATATGAAGAAATGCATTGTAGTACCTTTTGGGAAGTCTACCATCCTGGGTAATAAAATACCCTTAAAAGTTGATTCATTAGTCAGGGATCTGAGAACTCATGTAGACGGTAATCTTGCCTTTGACCAGTATGTGTCCAAGGTAGTAAGAAAATCCTTCTGTGTTTCTCAAATTATAAGCAAAAGCATGGCATCTAGGTCCAAAGAACTCATCATACCACTGTATTCAGTCGTAATCAGACCCATTATAGAGTATAATGCCTCCTTCAGTATGTACCTGACTAGACACATGCAGCAACTGTAATGCCCACAAAGGTTTCTTAATAAAAGAATACAGGGAGTAAACACAATGTCTTACACTGACTACTTCAAAGCCCTGTGTCTTTACTAGGTATCATACAGGCTTCTGAGAGGTGATCTTTGCCTGGCATACAGGGCATCCATGGACCCTGTGTTGATGAACCCTTTGTACATCTGCAAAACAAACAACATCAGAACTACTATTTTAAAAGACAGACATTTTGCTTATGACATAAATGGGACATGTTAGAGAGACAGATATGTTTTTCAGAGAATTTTCATTCTCTGGAACAGCCTCCTCATACATGCAAAGCAGAGTTTCTCCCTATCCCTTTTTAAACGCAACTTGGACCAATAGATGGGTAATCAGAAATTCACCCCTGATCTAGCTCCTATGTCCCTGAGGGACAGAAGCAGTCAGTAAATCACCACCTACATAAATCATATTTGTGGATCACATTTGGATTGCAAGGTTAGGCTTGTAAGGCCCTAGTGGTCATTAGCCTAGTATACATCTATGAACCTATAATGAGGAGTGAGTAAAGGGGAACAATGGCATCCCTAGATCTGGAAAAAATCCCTTTGTTTATAAACTGTGCAATATAGAAGGACTTTCTTATGACAATGGACACATGTTGGTCAAACGTTAGGTCATTGTCCACATAAGTCCTCAAATACAAAACAACTGGGTCAGTTCTTAGTGAGTATTGCTAGTCTGGTAGATCCTGGGGTAGATGACTTCCTGAAGGTTATAATGATGCATTTATTGGCATTTAGTTTCAGTCCATGATTTTGGCACCAGTAACTTGTTTGGGGCAAACCTTCCTGCAGGATGGCTACATCATTTGGGGATTCAATGACTTCTCCTAGCTTGCAGTCATCTTAAAATTTAGTTAGCCATAGCCCTTTGGTATTTGCTTTTATTTCAGAGAAGTAGATATCAAACAGGAGAAGTCTCAGCACAGAACCCTGGTCTGTGAGCCAGTTGACAGTCCACTGGGTGACAGGGGGGGTGATTCTCAGTTTATTTAGCTTTTCTACTATGCCTGAGTGGGGGATTGGGTCAAAAGCTTTGGCTACATTGAGGTATATGGTGTGTACTGTTTCACCTTCATCCATTGTTTTGGTGACCTTTGCAAAAAAGTCCACCAGGATGAGTAATCATGATCAGCCCATGACGAATCCAAACTGAGATTGGTTCAGTTAATCTTAATATCTTCTACAGCTTAAATAGAACATGCAGGAGGGATAGATATGTTTCACAGTGCATACCACTTCTCTGGAATCATCTTCTTCTGCATGTAAAGCAGACTGTATTTCTTATTCTATTCAGGTATAATCTGAACCAGTGGATGGGAAACTGCAGGTTCACCCATGGCTTAGCACCCTTGTCCATTGTAGATAGAGATAACATAATGTCTGCCAGCTCTAGTTATTCAAACTTAAAATGCAAAGGGCTGTGGGTTAAAATATAAAGGATCTGGGTTAATCATACTTGCAATAAATAGTAGGGCAAATAAAGCTATTGAGAATGTATATATTGGCTTTTGAAGATCATCACAGATTGATAGCATATTATGAAACTGTGAACCTATGAACTTGTGATGAAAGGAGGTACTGCCAGCACAGCTAGCTGGAGTTTTGTAAATAATTTTATGTCATTTGTGAATATCAAACTAATTTATATAAGATGCTTGTGTTACAAATGTATTAGAGCTGTATGTCATGTGTATATCAAACTGCTCTGTACAGATGTTTGTGTTGAAAAGGTATTTGTAAAGTGCTTGTGGTTAAAATGCATCCACTGTGTGCCCTACTGGAAGAGAACCGAAATGTACATGCACTATTGTAACTGTCTAAGTGTATATATTAACAGAGGAAACTGGAGGGTTTCCTCTGCAGCAAACTTTAGAAAAATATTTGAAATTAAATCACTTTATAGACGAGGCCATAAAAAGGCTATGTGCCAGGTTTCAATGCAGCTAAAGGCACCAAGTCTGTACTAGAAAGCTTTCTGTATTGTCTTTGGGGTGAACTAATTGCTACTTAGGAAGTATGAAGGAATGCAATTGTTGTATGACATCCAGCGCCTGCCAAAGATCTGAGAAAAAGCCCGTGTCTATGTATTTTTACAGGTAGATGCTAAATGCTACCAGCTGTCAGCAATCAGGGTTTTGCCTGGGAACTAATTATGTCATTCTACAAGCTATCCCAGCAGTAATATTTTAGATATTATTTTGAGAAATCTCACAGTGACACAGGACATTCTGCATTCTGTCTTGGACCTGACAACAACAAGAACCCTTCACCACATCTGTCTTGCTCTAAGTAAGTTATTAGGGTGTTGTAACACTCTTGGATACAGTCAGAAATATAGTGAAGCTTAGTTTAGATTTTGTTTTTATTTATTTGTGTGAGCCTGTATTGCAATGTTATTTTAAATATTTCCTGTGGTTTTAAACTCTGATGTCACTGTGAATATATATTTAGAATTGTCTTGTTCTTTTATTAATTATTATTAAATATATTTAAACCTTCCATTGTGGCTGATCTGTGTACAGATATTTAAGTTTTGAGAGTACTTGCATATTTATTTGGTGACACTGTGTGGGCCACTCCTAATAGCCTTGTTATTGGTCAAACTACCATTTGTATTAATATTAACATTGCACAGTAAAATTGGACACCCTGTGTTAAAGGCCCTAATGTAGCTAATAAGGAGTAATTGGTGACAGTGGTAACTACCTAATAGTCTGGGCAGAAAGGGGCATAGCAAGTAAACCTTTGCCAGCCTTTCCCAGGTGTGTGTGTGTGTGCGTGTGTGTGTGTGTGTGTGTGTGTGTGTGTGTGTGTGTGTGTGTGTGTGTAAATCAAACCTCAAAAAGTGTGTGTGTCAGCCACTTGGGCAGGGACACAAAGCATTGGTTGGACAGAGAGGGTGCTGGAGGTCTTGTCTTGGTCACTTAGCTGAGATCTCAGCTCTATAGCTGTGCCAGTGGGGAGTCTTATTGAGGATCTGGAGAAAGAGGGAGAAACCAGCCCCAGACTGACTGTAGTCTTTGTGTGCTCCTTTGGGAAATTGTACTTGAAGCAGGTTGCTGCATCTGGAAATACTATGTGTGTACTTGTTATCCTCCCAGTGAATAGCCCCCAACAGATGCTACTGATGAGGATTGATCCTTGATTACTGGTCCAGTGGAGGGTCATCACAGAACTTATGGAACTGCTGAACTTCATCCTGACCACTTTACACTCAAAAATAAATAATTCAATTGCATGACAGTAATCACGATAATGTGAAGCTAAGAAGGCAGCATTTGCAAACAAAATCACTCAAACCTAATGCCTCTAAACTATCTCTCTCCAATCCTCAACTGCATTTGATATTTGATATTTTAACTATGACATTCACTAACAGGAATGGAGACAGGCTAGGTAATACATGTAATCTATTAAACGTATACGATTTAGTGGTGAAGATTCAGACACACCTCTCTCCACAAGTGTAGTTGCACTTTCTACAAGGCACTCTAATATGCATTGTCTGATGTCTTCTCCAAGCCCACAAAACACATATAGACAGTACTGGGAAAACCCCATTATTCCTTTACTATCCATGTAAAGACACAGACGTTATGCACTCCACTATTCCACAGTCACATGTAACCTGTATCACTTATCCTGAATCAGAGGTGCCATTCAACTCTGACAGGATGAAGTAAAAATACTTACATGAAAGAATATAGCATAGAAGTAAACACATTGTAGTGTCAGTCACAAATTGAATTATGGGGCTTTTCATTAAAAAAATAACATTCTGCAGGTTTACTGACACTTAAAAGAAAACTCTTCAATTTATAAGCTACAACACAGAGCAACATGTCTCATTAATCGTAGAAATGCACCTCAGCAGTTACCCATAGTCCTTTGCTAGTGTATAGCCCATAATGAGGATTTCTACACCATTTACATAACCAGAAGAGCTTAGCTGCTCAGAAAATATCCAAGATGGGGGTTCAGTTAGACTTCAAGAACTCCAAAATATACCTTTTGTTTATTCAGTTGCACTCAAAACTTTTATTATTATTATTATTATTATTGTTATTATTATTATTATTTTAAGCATGGAATATGAGGAGTCTAATCTAGTTGCAACTAAAATTCTTTCTTGTCACCATTTTTAAAAACGTGGACCACAACCTAGCTTATGAATCCAAAAGTAGTGTCCCATCTTCCACACAAGTCTGAAATGGAGCATTAATCACAAAACCCTAAAAAATTCTCAAAGCTTTCAACACTTCTTTCAGGGACTTATACAGTCCTACAGCCAGCCATCATGGAATTGAAATGCAAATGGACAAATGACAAGTGCAGATACTCAGCCCTTAAGTGTCAGTGAGCTGTCAAATACCACCCACACATGACAACAACCCCTTTTTATTCTCAATACAAAGCACAACAACAGAAAGGTGGAGGTCTAGGAAGGACACGCTGTGGCATGTACTAGCATTACCCAAATATTGGAGGAGTTACCTTTTAAAGTACTGAAATCTATCCAAAACTGTATGCTCTCTAGACAGTCTTTGGAGGTACTAAAACCAGATATATGCTGCTAAAAGAAAAAAAATAGGTGCAGGAGAGTGAAGAGTAATTAAAAATGCTTCCATTTAAATGACACCTTTTAAGGGTAACATACCCAGTGAGTAACACCAAAGAGCTCAGCCCTATGATACATTGCATATCAGTGGTTAGCTACCCAAAGTGTTAATAGCTGAAACAATCCACTAAGAGCAGCATGAGTGAAGAGGTGACCCATCTAAGTGCTGTAGAAGTAAGAGAACAGAGGATGCATAGATGACTGATCAGAACATCATGACCACCATGTCAAATGCAGGTAAGATGTCAAGGTGGAACAAGATCAGATGTAACCTTTGATCCCTCACCAGTAAGAAGCCATTAACCACCCTAGGAATGGTAGTCTCAAATTTGGGCTGAGGTTTAAAACCAGGTGGACAAGAATCAAGAACATCATGGGATGTGAGGTTTGAATACAAGTGCATGTAACTGACTTTCTAAATATTTAAAGTTCAAGAAACACAAAATATTCTGGAGTAGAATTTGTGGGTGATCATCCAGTGGTGACAAGGGTGCTACACTGCTTGGCTTACAGTGGGAGTTTGTTCCATAGGTGGGGTATATGTTGGTATGCAAATCTATGGGTTCATAGGTTCAGAGGTGTATACTAGGCTAATGCCCACAAAGGCTATTTTAAGCCTAGTTATGCTTCCCAAAGCTCTGACAAGTTCTGGTTACCTTGATAAGTGCAAGCAGGGAGTTGGGAGAGGAAGGGAGTGTCATCTAAGCCAAATCCCACCTCTCAGGGAGGAGTATTCTTCAACCATTGATATACATATGGCTATAACCCTTAGCTATGAATTGTAATTCTCAATACATAATGCTTGCATCAAGCTCATGGCCATACCAAAAACATGTTGCATCAATAAAATATTCCTATAATATGCCTTGCACGTGCATATGTATGTCATGTCTTCAAGGTCTCAGTGATCTATGCAGTGCACTGCTGTCCTTGAAAATGTCGCCGTGCTTTGCTGGCATTTGTTACCATGCCCAGCTTGCTTATATTACTTCTATCATACTTTTTAATGGATGTTATTGTGACCCTGCCATTCACTGCTTTGCATCACTGACCTA
>NC_056729.1:169583731-169781231 GCF_019279795.1 Protopterus annectens | reverse complement strand
CAGCACTAAGACCTGCATTCCACAACTGGCACCTTCTAGTACTCAAAACAGAAGGATTGTCGTAGCCTCTTGCACAACTACCTTACTCGGAAGCTTACATGGGACAACTTCAGGCACTTATCTGCTTCTTCTTCAATTTACATCTAACCTTGTGTTTCTTCCTACCACAAATGAAAGTCCTCATGTTTCTCAGCATCTCCCCCATGTAGTGATCCCCTGGAGATGCAAAATGAAATTATTAAACAGTAGGCATGTAATGATGCCATCATTTTGATTACTCACCCTCATCTTAAGAGGAAAACTAAAATTGTAAGCTATCTCTTAAGCATCTTTTTAGGTCTAATCTAATAGGATAAATAATTTGTTTTGCCTAAATAAAATATGCAGCTATTTTTATACATTGTTTGTTAGTGAGATTGGGGCCGTGGTGGTGCAGTAGTTACCATTGTCACCTCACAGCAAGAAGTTCTTCAGTTTGATTCTCAGCTGCAGCGCCTTCTGTGTGGAGTCTGTATGTCCTCCCCACGGTCCAGTGACATTTAAAGACATGTAGGTAGGTGCGAGTATGAATGGGTGCGCCTCCTTTGGAAGGTTGGGCATCAGGCTGGCAACTCAGCACCGTAAAAATCAACTGCCAATCATTAGCGGACCGGAGTTGCACTGTGGCAACCCCTAACTGGGAAAAGCCGAAACACACAAGTTTGTTAGTGAGATTAGATAATGGAGGGCCTGTCCTCATATGTTCGTCAAATCATAACCATACATGTTTTCACTTGTATGATCCCAGATCTAAGAACCACCCTGACTAGTCTAGCACTTCTTTCATTTTTAAAAAAAGTTCTAGTGCTAGTCTAGTCTAGCACGTCTCCCATTTTATAGACGTTCTAGTGCTAAACTAATCTGGCACTTCTCTCATTTATAGGAATTCTAGTGCTAGACTAGTCTAGCACTTGTCTCATTTTATAGAAGTTGTTATTGAAATGCCATGTAGAAATTAAATAGTCATCTGCACAGTGAAGAAGGTTAGGCTAATCTAGTATCTTAGAGATCGTCTTTGAAAATACCTTTTCTGGTATCCTAGCTGTCAGGGGTGCTAGTGCCAACATTAATAAGAAGAGGGATGTATTTCAAATCTAATATCATTTGCAAGTATAGTTAGAGTGTGGAACTGGAGATTACCCATATAATGGAAGCTGAATAAAACAGTGAAACCCACTGCATAAGGCCCTTCCGAAAGTGGAAAGCATCCAGATCTTGTCTTAGAAAAATCCACTTGAAAAATTTAAAATATTTAATTGAAATTCACTAAGATGTGTCCTGTAGATCATTAAGTATAGAGGGATAAAGTCTGACTTTGATTAGTGGCTCAGACACCTGTTAGAGCTGACATGGAGGAGAAGAGATTATAAGGATTAGCCTGCTCAGCTTTTCTTAGAGGACAGGAGGGAAACATGTGTCTGTGGGAGAATGGGGCTCATGTGATGGCTGCAGCCTACAAGAGGGGAAATACCAATTGATTATACTGCAGAGAGAGGTATGGACATACATTACTAAGATGCATTATGTACTTACACCTAGGACATGACCAGACATTATCGCGGGACACTACAGTATAGACTGAAAATCGAAGTCACATGGTATGTAGGTAAAGGGTCTCACTCTCAAGTAGCCTGACTCTTGCCCCTGGGAATGAATAGCCAGTAAGACTGTTGCTGAGCAGGAACTAACTTGTCATTTGGTTGTTAGGAGGGAACAGCTTGATTGTTATCATGCAGCCAGTATAAAAAAGAAAAGAATATCTGTACCCCAGTATAACCTGGTCTAAGGCAAATTAAGCTTAGAAACATTTTATAGTCAACCTGAGTCAATGCTTTCAACAAAGATAATTTGACAGCAATATATTAATTCTAGAGTCTCTAGCTGCAGTCTTGCTAGCAAATGCATTCTGGGCATGATATTACATTGCTATTGATTAATGAAATGGCTGTATAGCTGTCTGTAGATTCCAGACTTAAGCAGGACTTTTCCATCTTTGGAAATGCAGTCATCCTTGACCCCAATTCATCATCTAACAGGTCCTTGAGATAAAAGTTTCATGGATACATTCTTACATGTCATTCCATTAAAATATATATTACTGTGACTTATAAAATTCAGTTTAAGACCTAGAAACTAAAGAATACTAGTACTATAAAAAAGCTTGTGGTAAGTGTTCGCCATTTATACTTCTTTCATAACCCCTATGGTTCCAAAGAAATAAAAATTTGTTTGAAATCTGGGGATATAATTTGATTCTGTCAAAAAGCTTAGGCTCCGCCCATTGGAAGTTACGGTGCAAACTTCCTGAGCTCCATTGGAGTGAATGAGTTAAGTGAAAGGGAGGTTAACCAATCCCATTAAAAAAACAAACAAAAAAAAACATACATGTACCATCTATACCTGAAGAGCTGGCAAGTAGGGTGGGAAATGAAGTGGCATTTTACTGGCTTAACTATCAGCATAGGAAGATAGTTCCTAGTGGAGAAACTGAGACTATTTATCTTAACTTAACAATACTGGAGCATGCACTGACAAATGTTCTTGGTATGAATGGCCTTACATCCCAGAGAAGCAGGTTATGATAATCTTCTTTATGGGAAAGCATTAGAAAAAAAATCTTATAGCAGTAAGTATGATGTTGTATTGTAATACCCCAGTCTCGCCTTAGAACATTGGCAGGCAATATTGGATTAGTGTGGGGGAAATCAGGTGACCTTGGACATCCGAGATCAAAGAGAGGCACTAAAACGGTAAGCTGCAGAGAGGCCAAAAGTATCACTAAAAATGTGGCCTGTTGGCTCAGAAACATCTTTTACACTTATTGAGCAAGAGGTCATGGGTTCATATCCTGGGCAATCCCAGCATTTATAGGGAGATGTAGCTTAATGGTAGAGTGCATGTATAAGATCCAGGAGTTAGTCCCCAGCACATCACTACTAGTTTTTTTTTACTGTTTCAATAACTGAGTGGTACAGCAGCCAGATTTGTGAATTGAATCATCTGAGCTCATGCCCTAGCCAAACCACTATCTCCTTTTAACACAAAATATAACAGTTGATTGGTTAAGGTTTGTCTGCCAGCAACAGGTTATAAGGTTCAATACTGTCCTCTAGACATTATGTGTGTGTTTTTTCATGTTCTCTTTTAGCTGTTTTAATAGTTAAATGATTAGAGCAGTGACTACAGTAACACCAGAGGGAATGCACTGAAGTCCTGTTTGAAACACATACTTCTGTGTGCTGTTGTGGCGTTGTGCTTGTCCATGGGGCTGGCCACAAGAAGAGAGTGGATTGAGGTCAGCTATTTGCCTACCATACAATGGTGGTTATGCTATGGACTTCAGTACAGAGTGTGTGACCTATGATTTTCATGTCTTGCAGTTAGCACAATGGATTAAAACTATTAACTGCTAATGAACTGCTTCCTGTAGTCCAGAGTTTGATCTCAGTCACAGTTTACTTGCTGTCTGACTCTGAGCAAGTTACTTAACCAGGCAATGTTTTGAGAAAATGGGCTAGGCTCCTTGATGGTTTCCTTGACCACATGGCTGGTAACTATCTATTAACCATGATGCTCATTCTGTCCTCCCACTCTATTCTCACCTCATAACTTAACTCTAAGGTATCCGTGTTAGACTATCCCTTATCTCACTTCTCGTTCTCTATCATGCAACCTTTTCCACACTATCCATCCCACCTTCCACCACTTCCCCATCCTCATAGTATCCATTTCCCTCTATTGCACTTCACTCACTGGTTTACCTGTCCTCTACCAGCTACCTCAACATTATGTCACTGCAGCATAAATAAACCTCCAATTACTCTATAAGTAGAATTATATGTACTTTGGTATGAGATAGAGCCCTACTTTGTTAGGCAGACTTCTACTTTACTGTTGTAATATTTTGCATATTGGATAATGTATTAGATAGACTCCCCCTGTTTTAGGTAGACTTCTACATGATTTTCTTTCATACTTTTTCATCTGTACAGTAAACTATTTTTTTGTCTACTTTTACTTTGTACTTGCTTTTCCCAGGCTAATCCTGTAAACGTTCATCTTGGATCAGTGCTCTATGCCAGTCAACAAATGGTAGTTAACTAACCAGCTAACTAATTAACTAACTAACTTACTAACTAAACCTAAGTAAAAACAGTAGTGCACCAGGAACTGTTCCAAAAACAAGATAAAGTGTCCAGTGTAAATAGTCCTGTTAAATATTCTGGATGTTAAAGACCACTGAAAAAAGCATGCAGATATATAAACTGTGCAGTAGTTAAAATTGTGTAGGGCACTGACAAGTTTAATTTATTCATAGGCTTCATGGGAGTTTCAAGGCTGTTTTAGTCTTCTGACCATATGTGTCTTGCCAAAGCCTACCTTCCGGCTTTGTTTTCTTTTTCAAGGAGGAAGAGGTCAGTTAGTCCCAGGGTAAATTTGAGCACCTATCCAGTCATTCAAGATATGTTTGAAAGAGGATATTAAATTATATTGCTTAACCTGCAGAGGAAGTTAATTCTAGAGAAGAGGAAGGTGCTGAGTGATGAATCTGTCAGTTCATTATGTTCTGTTTTTCTGATGATGAAGGTTTATGTTTCTCATTGTTGTACTGTTAGCTAAGCTGGTTGGCTTGATGAGATATAGGAAGTTAACAACCACCAGGTCTGTCGTGGTGCAGTAATCAAGGCACAGATCTCCCCTCAGGAGTCTCTAATAAATAAGGTAAAGGGACAGCTCTTCTTATAGCCAGAGATCTTGTTAGTTAGAGACCTTTGGGGCTTTTCAAGTTTAATGATATTTTAATTAAGGTACATACCAAAGGCAGTGTTGTACTCTGTAATGGGTCTGATTAGTGATGGGTGCAGGGAATGACAACACTGCTTTGTATGAGATCAGGGTACAGCGGGAACTGTGGATTTGTTCATACACTTCTGCAATGTACAGTGCAGTGTATCTTTAGGTGTCTCATAAGGCTATAATATAAGCAGGGTGTTATGTGATTCTGTCTTGCTTCTTAATTTGCTGCCATGATACTAAAGTGTGATTGTCCACATATTGGCTTCTGGATATCTGTATTTCACCATTATGTGGGTTAACGTCTACAAAGAGAAACTGAATTCACCCTGCATGTCTCTGTCTTATTTAGTCACAGTCCACACACTGCTGGGGTATCCATATTCTTCTTCTTCTTCTTTCGGCTTTTCCCGGTTAGGGGTCGCCACAGCGGATCACCTTGTCCGCTCATGATTGGCAGTGGAGTTTTATGGTGTCGAGTTGCCAGCCCGGTTGGTTGACTTAATTCCCTCACACTGCAGTTATTTGTTCTGGCTTTGAGAATTATTAACAAGTTGAAGCATTTTACTGTGAATTTTAACAGTGAGGACCAAGAAACTGCCTGGAAGCATACCTCTCAATTTTTTTGTTCAAGAATTCTGGACAAAGCTAAAAGTAATGGAGCAGGGGTGGGAGTGGGGTGACACAGGGCCATAGTCATGGACAATTTTTAAATGTTACTTTTAACTCACTTAAAAAATAATAGAACAACATATTTTGCATCAGTACTCACTTTTTAAAGAATAAGCTGATTGAAATTCTAATATCTAGCATTATTGACTTATTGTAACCCTCAGTAATTAACCAGAAGATCAAAAACTTTATGAGGGACAAACTCAGAGACATTCTGTAAAATTATGGACACTTGAAATGTATGCCTGGGTGCCTTCAGTATTAGTTTTGATAGTACCAGTGAAGAGTCAGAGTATATTGTTCTGCATTATATTCCTCTTACATCTAAAGCCTCACTGCATTATGGTCAGACAATTTATGGTGGGACAGTTTATACATACACACCTCTGCACTGCTTTGTGCTGAAGAAAGAAAGCTATCAGTGGTGTTAAGATTCTGGCAATAAAGCAAGGATGTTGGTAACATATGGTTTCTGAATATTCAGCAGCTGATATAAGGGGAAATATACATGTTAATCTTAGGACTTGGCAGAGGAACTCCAGGAGGCATTTATTTAACTCTTTATTTATTTTTACAAATTGTTCATTTTAAAGACCTGGAATACTAAAATATTATGCAGTGCCTCCATTTTAAATATATAAATCTGAAAATAGAGATGGTCTAGTAAGCACTGGTCTCAAGAAAACATTTGCCTTCTGAATATCTCCTCCCTTTGTCTGCAGGCACTCTTTATTGTGAGGTTTGTATTGATGACCCTTTGTCTCAGTGCAGTGTTTCATATTCCTATGTTCTGTCACTAAGTCATGTTCCTCCTGAAATTCAACAGATCAGCTACTCTACCTTCATATGTACTCCATGACTCTGAGCCAGCTCTTCTGTGCTTTGTCTGCTCCTCATATGCATGTACTTCTCAGCTAACCTGCATCTTTTCTGCCACAGATCCTCTAAAATATATTTCTTCACTCCATTATTAGCTCCTTTGTCTTTTTGTCTTTAGAGCAGCCATAATTCCTTGATCTTCTCATTCATCAGGTGTATTCTTCATCAGACCTTGATCTTCCCCATACCCATATTTCCATGAGTCACACTTCTGCACCAATCGGTTTTATTTTACCACCCTACTAACTACCCTATTAAGAACATGCTTCAGAGCTCACTGGTCATGCTACTTCCTGTTCTACTGAGTTCAGAAAAATTATACTTGCAAGCTGGGTATGTTCATGTCTTCAATAAAACTGCCTGCAGTCCAGGAAGTAGTGTCAAAAAGTGATACAATGGAAACAGCTCATTTGGGGTTTATGGACTGAGGGAAAGAATGCATTGAAACTTCTTCCACATCTGCCAAGTCCAAAATAAAATTGTCATTGCTCTGAATTCATAATGTTCTGAACATACAATGAACGTCATGAAACGTACAACATTTATAAACCTAAAATTAGCTCTGCCTCCCAAATGGTGTAAGGGCAAACACATACAATAAATAAACAAAGAAATAGCCAAAAATAAATAAATAATATACATAATTAAAAAATAAATAAAAGCAATCTTTCTGAACTGAAAGTCTTAACCTATATACAAGTGTTACGTTTTAAGAGATAGTGTATGAACTTCTCTTCTCAGTTACAGGCAATTAGTTTTGTCTGTTCCAACTAAAAGGCATTGCTAAATTTACATTTTAATAAGTACAGAACAGAACAACATGTGCAGTAGCCCTCCACTCAAGCTGTACAGCTCTGAATATTTTTAATACATTCATCAACCAGTTAACCCTAGAAGGCACAAGTCCCTCCTTGCACCTGTGGTCGGAGACTTTGTTATAGTCAAGTGACTTGCTTGAAGTTACATAGTATCCAGTTTTGGGGGTGTATGGAATCAAACCGAGGGCTCAGAAATTAAGCTTGCTCACAGTACATGGCTGTAACTTTGTGTGTATAATTTCAGAGAGTAAAATTATACTGTTTTCTAAGTTCTTATTTTCCCCCTGTGCTTCTTGAAAGCAATGGCTGTGAATCATACATATTTTAAGAAGTTAGAAACTTTTCATATTTGCTGAAAGTTAGAATCTAAAATTATACATAGCTTTTTGAGTGGTAAATGTTCCCTCATCCACTGACATGCATTCTGAGTTATTTCATCAAAGAAATAGCTCCTTTAAACGACACAAAAACATTTATAGCAGTCTAGAAAAATAGATTTCAACTGCTGCTTATAAACTGAAGATCCATGAAACATATGTGATAGTATGTTTATTTATTTTTATACAGAATCAAGAAAAACCTCACTAAACCTATCTCAGTAATGTTAAACAAAAGGAAAACAAGTGGCCACATCCTGTACCTGTGGTGACAGACTGAAATAGTACCATTTCACAAAGTCAAGACTACATAACACCCAAACCCTTGTGGGCTCATCAGTCAGAACAATACTCTATGTAAAGTCAGAGAGATTTATAATGGAGCTTTTCCAAAATGGCACAGGAACCTACTTTTGTTACATATGGAATGAATTTTATCCTTTCGATTTGTGGCATTTGTAAATCAGTAATTGTTGCAAATAATGAAGGCCTGATTGTGACTACTGCTTATCTTGTTAAAGGTATTGACACCATTTCACATAAGGGAATATTGACAAATTAAAAACATTAAGTTGGTAAAACACATTTTAAGCTACAACTCTCATGTTATGGTGAAGGGTGTTACCTGTCCATCCTAGATAGCATTACCAGTGGAGTCCCACAGTTGTCTGTACTGGAACATTTTTGGACTATTCTTTTCAAATATAAATGCAGGAAATGAGCTGTAGACAATCAAATTATGATGATAAAGACTTCAGCTCCAGTGTTGTGGCGAGAGCTGACCAGGTATTGAAGACCTGAGTTTGATTAGTGACTTGGGTCCATGATGGATCTGGTCAGGGATAATGGGAGTGAGTGGCTTTTGCTGAATCACCTATCCTGGTAGGAGGAAAACAGCTTTGGCTATCCACTCTTGGGTGACTCCTACTGTGAGTACTAGGTGTTGCATGCATTCACATTGGTTGTGCATAAGCATATAGACAAGATAGAATAGACAGGCATGCTACCGGGGTAGACAACATGCAATGCAGCTTGAAAAAACCTGTCACAGGGGATAGGGGTACACCACAAGGGGTGGAGGCTCGGTCTCTTCACAGGGCTGCCAAGCTGGCCAACTTGCTTAGGCTATTTAAGCAGGAATTAATTGGCTGTAAACCTCTTGTCAAAGTCAATGATGCTCACCTCTTTTACCAGAGAAACAGACTAACTAGGTCCAGGTAGAGGATCTGCTAGGATGGTCCTGTAAGCGCAGAGAAAAAATATGCTGATGACTGGAGACTAGTTAACATAATTACTTCAATAAAAGTTCTCTAAGAAATTATATCAATAAAAGATGGGGAAGTTATGCAAGTTTGTCTACACTTCCACTTAGTGTCAGTAAATGAAGTATCATGACATTTGGAAAAAGAACATAAAGGATAATTATAAAAAAATTGTCATATTATAAAATAATGGTACCATCATTAATAATTCAGGGAACAGTAGATAACAATTTAAACTTAGAACCATTCATATGTACCAAATTCAGAAAGAAAATATATATTCCATATCCAGTCTAATTTTAAAAAGCCTGTTGGGTTACTCTAGGGTGTTCATTGTACCATTTTATACCTTAGTCACCTAACCCACTAATGAATTCAAATGATGTAGTTTTTAGTTCAAACAAGCCACCTGTAAGGGATTTAAAGTAAAAAAAGCTCCTTACCAGAAATATCATAGGGATGGAAATTTTGAACAACTCAGAAAGACTTCAGGAATTGTTATTATATTCATTTTCTTGCAGGTTACTGAGAGATGACCTCTGGTTGATTTTTAAGGCATTGTCTGGGCTGGTTCTATTTGAATGTTTATGCCTGGAATGAACTACAGGGGGTGCTAACATCAGATTGAAAAATCTAATATTAAACATAGCTACCAATAATAGAAAAAAAATGGGTGGCTACATTGCATAAATGGTGAAAGTTTTTCCTTACAATTAGAAAAAAGTCAGTCATTAACTTCTTTCAGACAGTAATTGTGTCTTGCACATGGAAAGTAGAATATAGAATACATTATGGAAATCGACCCTCTTGAAGGCCAATAGGTCATAATCTTGAAAGTCAAACGAATGAACCTTAGAACATAAGTTTACTTTTAAGTCATGCAGTACAGAACACTCGGGCAATTGCCATCCTTAGCAGCAGCCCTGTTATAAAGTAAAAGTATATCTACCTTCTTCGTGCCCATGGCTTAGTAACACAATATACCAGCAAACTTGTAAAACATGTAGTCTTTGGAAAAATAAATGTACAGATTTTAGGAATGTAAAGTTAGCTGCATTTCTTAAATGTGCTAAAATGTAAAAAATCTAAAACATAGCTTAGGTTTCTGAGTAAAACGTATTTATTCATTTATAGAGATCTAGTAAATGGAAGACAACAATACCCTATTCTATTGCATTCAAAATAATACTTTGCCACCTTATCTATTTAAATAATACAGTGCAGATCCTTTAGACAGTAACAATCCCAGCTCCATATACAAGCTTCTCATGTCTACATGTCAAGCTGAGTACCTCTTTGGTCCTCTTCAAAAGGAACCTTGACGATTGGATGGGAGAAAGGAAATTCACCCCGGGGATCACGTCAGTCGCCCTGCTAGACAGGGGTCCAGGGAAGTAAATAGTGTGGGAAGAAATAGCCAGGGAATTGTTATGGCTAGGCTTTTATAGGCCCTAGGGCTGATCGCCTAGTACCAACCTATGAACCTATTTATGAAAAACTGTTTCTTATGAAAATACTCTTAATAATAAAATTAATTTTAATTTTACAAATTAGACAAAACAAAAGCTTGGATTGATTTTGTGGAGCAGCAGGCCTTTACTTACATTTGGGTTACCCCCTAGATAGAGATTCCAAGACAGGAAGACATGAATACTATCTGTCAGTAAAGTAAGGAGATTCAAGCAGTGTGCCCTAGGATGACTTAGAAAGAACAATATGTTCAGCTATTTAAGGCAACATGTCAAATTATTGTCCTAACACATTTTAGATGGTTAACTTAAGACTATAAAATCGGTGGCATTTTAAGTGTTAAATGTTTTCTGGCTTGTGAATGATGGATCACTGCAAAAAAAAAAACAAAACAAAAAAAAAAACAGCATAAATAGTTGAAAGTAGATTCATTTCAGAGAAGACTTTTTGGGCAAGACAGAGGAACACAGTTGTTTTAAAGTGACTGAATGTCTTATCTTCTGAAAAAGTCTGTATGACAAGTAGGATACAAATCAATTTCAGAGAAACAATTCAAGCTTATAAAGGAAAATATTTACAGTGAAGTCCTGCTGGCTATGGTGATGGGTGATAGGACATTTAAAGTGAAGTTGAAGTATGGCTTACTTCTTTGTTTATTTTCTATCATATTTTATTGAGTGACTGGAACTGCTCATTGTGTGTAATGCAGCATTCAAGGGTACAACTAAATATAGCTTCTCTATGAATGTTTTGGTGGACACAGATACCCAAGAAACTTTCTTTGTTTTGATTTCATATTGCCATAGTTTTATACGTATTCCTATATGAAACTGGGACTAGGACACTATGGAATGCTTGCATAGTTTCGGCAGGTCATTTTACTTGTTACATTTGAATGCAATGATTAATTATAATTAAGACTCCATCAAGTTTTCAGAATTTACTATGTCTAAGCTGTGGGGTAGTGTTTAAATAACTTAAAGTTTGTGTTATACTTAGGTAACAGCAGAAAACACGGTGCACGCAAGTTATTGCAGTCAGACTGGGGAACAGACTCTAAATGAATAACTGATATACATATTTAGTTGGTATTACATCATTCAATGGCTTGCAATAATTGCACATAGTGCTTTCTTTCCATCATTTGTTGGAGTCAGTAGATAGGCAGGCAGCGTTTTAATTATATTTGTAATGACAAAACAATGTTTTATTTGCATTAGACAAAACAGTATTATTGATTTATGTTTTGCACATTGTTGTATATTAAAGAAATCAATCAAAATATTATAAAAAACAGAGTGATTTGAACAAAACTATGTGATAACCTCTTAAAAAACATTTATTGCACTGAAGAAGAAAGATAAAAGGACAAGCTGGTACTAACATTAAAAAATGCTTCCTCTTTGAGTTGGAAAAGGCTTGTGAATCTGTCCTGAATATTAAGCAACTTTTCTGTGCCGATACAAATCCATCAGCCTAGAATGTTCATGGAGTTCTGTGATTACACTTAAATTGATAAAAAGATAATCGGGAAAAAGATGCACGATACTGTAGCACGAGACCGGACTGTAACAGTGCTTTCAAAGGTGTGCAGCAAATGTTACACACCCCCTAAGTGCTGTTACAACAGGGTATAAGTGAAGGGATGCTCCTTCAGTCCCTAAATGTCTTTCCTCCAATGTCCACAGAGGTTTACAGGCATTAGTCTGCAAGTAACTTATTTAAATTAGGATTGTATTTAAAAACTGTCCCTGACTTTTTCCTTACTTGTCTATGCAACAGAACTCACAAGGTACTTTATTGGCTTTCAAAGCCAGTAAAACGCTTCATTTTGTTTTTCTTTTGTAACTGATAGTACATAGAGAAGATAATACACCATACAGTTATGATCAGGTTTTACTGATCATAACCCATTACTATCTGTTCTCGACATGGATGTCAGGATTCTCCTGTCAAGCTTCACACTACAGGTGACTTCCTTGTTATCCATGTCTCAAGCACATAATAAAGTGGTTAGAACTGGAGACCCAGTCATAACCCTCTATATTATGAAGTAATTCATGAGAATCACTGCAGCAGATTAACATTTCCATGTGGTATCCAGGTAGGTGAGCTTGTCTAACATGACAAAACAATCTGTGTCATACTGAAAGAGAGTATGAAAGAATAAAAATTAGAAGCAAATGCTCAGAAGAGCACACAAAGCAGCAGTTATGTAGCTAGGGCACAGTGAGAGGGGCAACACCCCTAGCTACAAAGGGTTGGGGAGCACAATCCTGATTGCTCTTTAATGTAATAATGTCTTTTAAAAGCTGGTATTGCATTTTCAGTCAAACCTGAGCACTATAGGAACTGCTTACTACATTGTAGCAAACAATTTGCTACAGTTTAAAAAAAAGAATAAAATATGTTAAAGGAATGCTGGGGAAGGCCACAGAAACTGGACCTGAATGGCTGGGGCTGGAGGGTGGTGTGTGTGTGTGTGTGTGTGTGTGTGTGTGTGTGTGTGTGTGTGTGTGTGTGCATATATGTGTGTGTGTGTGTGTGTGTGTGTGTGTGTGTGTGTGTGTGTGTGTGTGTGTTAGTGATGCATCTGGCCACCTGGTTGGTGTGCCAGTATAAAGTATGTTTTTTTTTTTTTTTTTTGCTGGGGGGCATAAATCTAATTGTCATGAGCCAGTCACTTATGGCTTGCTAGAATGAAATAGATACCACAGGATCACAAAGGCAGTTGCTGCTCCCAAAAATAGTCATGTAGTCCCAGGACAAATACTGTTCCGAAGAATTTTATTAAACAAGTTAAAGTAAGAGCTTTCATCTTGTCTTTACAAAACTTCATCAGATTAATCATTCTTATATAAAACCAATATTTAAATACTCTTACATCATATGATTTAGCCCGCCAAGAAAGAATATGTCAAAATCCCTTAAAGAAGTAGAACCATTAATTGACATATTTAAAACCAAGGTTTTGTAAACAGGAATACAAGACAGTAAAGGTATATTGGTAAAAACATTTTTTCATACATTCAGTCAAAAACAGTAGTAAAATTTGCTTTAAATTGTTAAATATTAAATAGTGAATAATCAGACTAAAATTCATCTAGTTAATGCCTTAAGTCTCAAGAGACAACTGATAGAGCAATATTCGTTTAGTCCCAGATAACTTGCATGTATTAAGATGCAGTTGCCAGTACAACTCCCTCTTTTCAAGGGATAGTGCCCATGGTCCCACCTCTTATTCATAGGAACTTTTTCCTAACTGTAACTTTAAAACCATATCCAGGATTATGTTGGATATGTTTAAAACATGCATTTGTTTTTTTTTTCTTTTTTATATCATAGAGATGTTCATATATGCATTCTTGTATTTTCCTCTTAGTTTTCTCAGTGTAGAATCCTGGACATGTTTGACACAGGGTAATGTAGATCACACCTCTTACTTCACAGTCAAATCTCCCTGTCAAGTTACATTCATTTCCATTCACTTCAAAAGTGTTTTCTGTTTTTATGTGCTTTAGTAGTTGCATTGTCCACATTTTTTCATATCACCATTCCCTTTTCTACTATTGTTTTTAATAGATCCTTTTTCTAATATAAACTTTAAATTAGTACCCCTCCTGTATACTGTAATGGGGTTTCCCCCAATTTTTTTTCTATTAGGGCTTGCTCCTCATTCAAAATCACCCAGTTCTTTTTTATAATTGTCCTAATTATGACACCATCCAAATTAAAAGTAGTAATGAGGGCATGGCTATAGCCTACCTGGTTCACAGTATTTACCCTCTCATTGTTCATAGAAATCATTCCCTCCTGGTGCTCAGTATTTTGAATTTCATTAGATAGGATAGTGATGAAGTGTTTATTATCTCTTTCGTTGTTCACTTCATACATCTAATTATTAATAAAGCCTTCAGGGTAACTCCTCCTTATGAACATGCCCTGTAAATTATTACATTCTTCTATAAAGTTCACATCCTCGGTGATCATATGTGCAGCCCTCACAAATTGGCCCTTGACCACCACTCTTTTTTGTGTTACAGGGGGTGCACTCTCAAAATGTAGGTGGGTGTTGGAATAGGTAGCCATATGGTATATACAGGAGTTGTATCTCCTGTTAATCCTATCTTTTTCTAGCAGAACATCCAGGTAAGCTATATATTCCACTCCTGTTTCATCTGAAAATTTCAAAAAATTAGTACTATTATTAATATATTCTAAAAAGGGGGGAAATACTTGTCTTTTTTCTGTTTGCTTTTAACTTTTTTATGCTGTTTTATTAAACCTTGGAACTGTGACTTTATTGGATTCTGCTGTGCTGACTGGTTATTCTTTCATTTGAATTATTTGGTTTGTGTTTAACCAGTCTTTATTCGCTTGCCCTGGTTTGCCTTTTTTCTGTTATAATATGTTCCATGGCCTTATTGATGAGATAAATTAAGCTAACAGGCCTATAGTGTCTGGAATCATTAGTAGGGTGGCACAATGCCAGGGCACTTCTCTGGGCTAGGCTTGTAAGGGCTCCAGGGCCATTAGCCTAGTAAGCACCGATGAATGCACCTATGAAGCTATTATGGTGCAGCATCTCCAGTGCGATGTGCCATATGTCTGGGACAGAGTCTGTATGTAGGCTCATGTTAAATAGTTTAAGGACTGGTTCCACCAAGGCATGTTTAATCAAGTTTAAGAAACAGTCTGGTATGTTATCTGGTTCCAAGGAGGAAGTGTCAGCACTTTCAGTAAATTTAGTGATGATGGAGGGTGAGAAATAAGGAGACTGAAGGGCTTTGGATACTCATCTCAGGAGTTAAATTTGCACTTAACTTATTTGCTAGTATATTGACATTGTCAACCTTGTCCAAGTAGGTTTTGCCATTTAGTTTGAGTTCTGTACATAGTTAAGTGTTATTTCTTAGTTTTCTAACAAAACCTAAAGAAGGATTTGTAATTGTCCTTGGCTTCAGATGCCAATCACAATTCAAGGAAATATGCAAAGTAATCTGTGAGTCAGATGTATACATAGCCAGAAGCGGTAGTGAACCCAATTTTATTGAAACCTTTGTTGATAAAAGTATAACTTAAAAGCACATATGCAAGTTAATAAATTAGATAACGACTTTCATCTCTTAATATAAACAAGGAATGAGACTTCATGAGGTAAAAGAATGAGTCACGCAACCCATTTTATACTACCATTGTCACATGATAAAATTTATAACTTGGAACCTGAGAAACCTTAAAGAAACTTTAAAGAAACATTGTATCCATTATAGCGCAGCCATGTACATATATAAAACTGCCTGTAAAATTGGGCTCACCACTGCTTGTGGCTGTGTATACATCTTAATCTGAGAGTCAAATAAGAAAACTAAACAATAGAAACAGAATTAGGATAGCTAGCATTTTTTTCTTTTATGGAGAGTTCATGTTATTCTCAGTTGGTCTTGCTTTTGTGTCACTGAGACTTACCTGAGCACATACTCCTCTCAGTTGTATGGCTTTATGCAAGTTTCATCCAGAATAACCCCTATGCTCCCAGGTTTCCAGCTTTCCTCTTAGTGCTGGTGAATGGCAAAATCTGACTGGATGGTGTGAGCCAGAAAACCAGCATTGCTGCTTGCAGAGATCTGTTTTTATTTCATAAGTACTATTTAATAAGCCACAGCCTGCAATTAGGTTCGAGAAGCATGTCTGTTCCCCATTAAATGCCACGTAATCCTGCCTTCTTACCTACTCTGGCTGCGGTACTAAACCATGGTCTCCACTGGAATTGCAAAAAGTAGATCCGCCTTCACCAGTCTGTAACCCTATTTCTTGCAATGAAGACAGACAAGCAGGTAAAGCTTCATCATTCCTCCACTCAGCTCCAACAGATGCCTGAGCTATTAATGGAAATTCATTCACCTGAGATGTAGTCAGGGTTTTATCTATGTATGCTAATTAAGGTGAGCATTGTAACCACAGTGAGGGTTTTAGCTGTGCATGCTGATGGAGGTGACCAATGTTACTATAGCCAGTGTTTTATTTATGTATGCTGATGGAGGTATAGGCAGGGTTTTATCTGTGTATGCTAATGGAGGTCATCTTTGTAACTACAGTCAGAGTTTTATCTGTGGATGCTGATGGGGTGGGCATGGTGACTATAGTCTGGATTTTATCTGTCTGTGCCAAATGAGGTAAGTATTGTCTCAGAGATAATGATGAACAAGAGATCTATCAGATGCACAGGAAGTATGGTACAGTTAAAATTCAAGCACTGGATAACAAGGCGTGCCCATAATATGGCAGGAAGACATGTTTTACATATGGTAGAGTCAATATTTGTTTCAAAGCTGTATACAAAAACTCAAGCACTCTCAAAATAATGTGCATGTTACTGAACAAAATATGAAAATGAGCAGTTTGTTGTTATTATTAAAGTGGCATAACCTGGCACAATAATATCCAAAAAAGTAACACAAACATTGAGACAAGGGTAGAATTTAGACTGCAGGTAGGAAATGCTGAACAAATGTGAAGAATATAATGTTATGTCTGCAGAAACAATTAAAGCGTTTAGCCTAAAAATCTCAGAAAAAAGCACTATTCCCATTATTATCACACTCAAGGCACCAGGTAGCTATGAGGTTAAAAACTGCTGATATGTGAATATAAAAAATTCAGATTGCAAGATCCTGTGTCAAATTACAGTACTCATAGAAGTAAATTCTCATAATATTCTAGGACATTTATTATGTGAGCAACTTTAAATGGTAAAAAAATTACAAGTTGAAATTAAATATAGATATGTTCTCCTAAACATTTAGGACAGTCATGCATTCATAGAGACATCTCAAATACTGTAAATGCCCATAGCACTGATATCTCTCACAACCCTGTTAATTTTTAAGTGGCTTACAACAGTCTGCCAAAAGAGAATCTTACATACAAATAAATCTTTATGGAATGGTAGTAACATGTGCTTCCAAAGTTAAAAAAAATAAAAAAAAAAAAAATATATATATATATATATATATATATATATATATATATATATAGATAGATAGATAAGTTATCTAAAGTGATAATTTGCAGGAAATAAATCAAACTGAAAGCTTGATTGTAATTTGCAAGCCATTCGAACCATTGTTACTCTTGTGAAACAAGATAACATTACCTACAAAACTAATACTCAATATATGAATAAAGTAATTAAATGAAAACATTTTCAACTTACTGTTGAAAAATTGTGTCATACATGTTATGTTCTATGTTCTTTTCCATATTAGATGCAAACCAGGGCTTTGCCAAATAAAACTAAATGAAAAAGTGCCAAATTGTGTACATCTAATTCTCCATTAAGAAACAATGAATTAATAGAACTTTTTGTCCCAGGTTTCATCAGCAGAAGAACTATTTTAAGGAACTGCCATTGAGGTAATTAAAGGATTGCTACAGGTTTTAGACATAACTGATTATCTGATTACATGGGCTTAGACTAAGAAGAACATGAAAAGGGACTAATACTGCTCATGCATAGATTAAGACAACATCATTTCAAATTAAATACAAGCAAAGATAAAATAAAAGTGACAAGTCTGACACTATGTGGATCACAGTCAAATAGTAGAGGGACTGAAGCCTGAGAAAAATGTAGAACAGCTGTGAAAATGTCATATCTAGAAAACAAGCAAGCATTACAGAGGTTTGATGGATTGATGCAATATACTGCAAAAAATTTGCTTACCTTTTAAGGATTTTGCTCTATCTTGTAGTAGCTTCCTCCTTTTGTTGTAGAGTTTGTTTATGGCTGGGGTCCACCAGACTGGGCGCTTGCCTTTGGTACAAAGAGTCTTTGTTTTGCTTGGGATTGCCTTATCCATGCAGTCCTGCAGGTGCTGGTAGAAGGCGTTTGTAAGTGATTCAGCGGCTTGAGTATTGTTTTCTGACCGCTCGGGGCCTGAAAGGAGACCACACTAGTCTTTAGAAGTGTGAAGTCGGCTTTTGAGAAGTTCTTTACTGTGGTCTTTTTATTTCAGGTGGGGTAGGATGAGGACCTCCAGCGAGATTAGTTTGTGATCTGATCTCACCAGTGAGGGGTATACTTCCAGTGTTGAACATTGTGCTCCCATGTTCGTGATGATGAGATCAAGTATGTTATCTCCTCTTGTGGGGATGGTGACTAGTTGTTCCATGGCATTTGAGTTTATGAATTCCAGGAACTTTTGGGCTAGGGTGTTTGGGCTTGAGTAGTGTTCCCAGTCTATATTAGGGTAATTGAAGTCACCTAGTATGATGGTGTTTGGTGATACATTTATCCTCTAGTGTTTCCAGGAAGGCCATGTGAGTTTCCTGAGTTTGTGAGGTGGCCTGTAACATGCTAAGCAATTTGCGAGCAGTCTTGCCTATGGTTAATTGCACCTGGATGGTCTCTGATGCATCGTGCGTTGCCACCAGTCTTGAGGTGTGGGTGTCCTTGATGAATATGGATGCCCCTCCTTTCTTGGTATTGTCCGGATTTTGGGGCGGAACGCATGATATGAGGTAAAACCTGATAGCGCTGGGGTGCTCTCAGGAGCCTTGAACCAGGTTTCTGTCACAGCACAGACATCGATGTTCTCCATACTGAGAAGGGCCTCGAAAAGTGCATTTTGAGATTTAGACTTCTGGCGTTGAGCAGCGTTACCCTTAGTTTTCCTTTTTGTGTTCTAGGGTGGTAGGTTTAGAATTTGAGCCTTGCCTAAAAAAGGCACTATGGGGTGGCAAGAGCCTTTGCCAATATCCGAGATCAGGGGTGACAGGTGCAGCCGTCCTGAAGCAGCGTGGCTTGTCCAGCATGTCATCCCAGGCAGACAGATACTGGATCCCCTTTGAATGACACCAGTGTTTAAGCCAATTGTTAAAGCTGATCATCTTATCTCTGTATTGTGGCATCATTCTTGGTGAAGGTAGGATACTGCTCAAGGTCAGGGTCATACCTGCCTGGGCTACATAATCAGAGAGCTCCTCAATGTCTCTTTTCATGTAGTCCAAGGAGGTGCGTCTCCAGGTCGTTTACACCAGCGTGGACAATGACTGAGTCATATTTGTACCTGCTGTTGAGAGACCTGAGTGCTTGCATTATGTGGCGGATTCTAGCGCCCGACAGGCAGCTTACTGTGACCTTCTCCTTACTCAGTCTGGTGAGCGGGACATCAGTGTGTCTGACTATGGAGTCACCAATGACTAGTGTGTCTGGTATTGTGTTTGGCCTTAAGGGCTGTGACTGTTTGACACTCTGACTGTGAGGTCTATGTGTTGCAGGTGTTGTGTTCTGAGGTGGTGGTTGTTTGGGTGTCTGCTTTGGTGGCCTCTGCTGTTTTGGTAGATTTTTGATCAGAGCCTCTGAGTATGTCTTTGTGTGTTTATGTGTATGATTTGAGGTTGTAATGGTACTATGTGAGACTGGGTCTATAGTGTGTGGTAACCTTCTCCTCCTGACTGGTCTTGCCAGTCCTATGTTGAGAGAGCTCAGCCTCCAGTTTGGCCGTATAGTTGCATCTCTCGCATGTATTTGTGTTTTGTGGGAGGAGGAAAGGGTTGTCTGTGTACATGAGGCAATTGAAACATTGCCTCAATATTCCCAGGTTCACCAGCTGAGCAGGAGAGGACACTAGCAACTGATCCCTCGACATGCTAGAAGGGTAGACAAAAACTTTAAAAAGATTCGGGGACGTGGGTGACCGAGAAATGGGGGTTGCCTTTTGGGGTACTATCTATGACAGGAGTGCCGTATCAAGGTAATAAGTACTGTAGGAGCAAGTGCTAGGTTTAATAGATAGAGAATAGTCTACTTGGAGTCAAGTAGAGTTGATCTTTTTAATTATAGGATACGCTGATTTGATCAGTAGTATAGTTCGAGGAAGGTAGTTTTAAGGGAAAATTTGAAGAGTGGACTTTAGGTAGCCCGAATAGTTTAAACCTGCTTAACCGGCACTGCCCTAGTGTGCAACAGTGGCAGCCACACAAATCGCTTAAATAGCTTAGCAGCTGCGTTAGCTGCTTTATACCAGGGGGCTGGAAAAAGCTAGAAACTGGCCCAAAACGACCAATAAACTACTAGTTACTGGCTGAAACCTCACAAAACTGGACAAAAGGCAGCACAATGCTTCCCACTCCCACTGGTAAGCAAGGTAGCTTCCCTTCCCTTCATAAGTACTATTTAATAAGCCACAGCCTGCAATTAGGTTCGAGAAGCATGTCTGTTCCCCCATTAAATGCAACGTAATCCTGCCTTCTTACCTACTCTGGCTGCGGTACTAAACCATGGTCTCCACTGGAATTGCAAAAAGTAGATCCGCCTTCACCAGTTTGTAACCCTATTTCTTGCAATGAAGACAGACAAGCAGGTAAAGCTTCATCATTCCTCCACTCAGCTCCAACAGATGCCTGAGCTATTAATGGAAATTCAGTCACCTGAGATGTAGTCAGGGTTTTATCTATGTATGCTAATTAAGGTGAGCATTGTAACCACAGTGAAGGTTTTAGCTGTGCATGCTGATGGAGGTGACCAATGTTACTATAGCCAGTGTTTTATTTATGTATGCTGATGGAGGTATAGGCAGGGTTTTATCTGTGTATGCTAATGGAGGTCATCTTTGTAACTACAGTCAGAGTTTTATCTGTGGATGCTGATGGGGTGGGCATTGTGACTATAGTCTGGATTTTATCTGTCTGTGCCAAATGAGGTAGGTATTGTCTCAGAGATAATGATGAACAAGAGATCTATCAGATGCACAGGAAGTATGGTACAGTTAAAATTCAAGCACTGGATAACAAGGCGTGCCCATAATATGGCAGGAAGACATGTTTTACATATGGTAGAGTCAATATTTGTTTCAAAGCTGTATACAAAAACTCAAGCACTCTCAAAATAATGTGCATGTTACTGAACAAAATATGAAAATGAGCAGTTTGTTGTTATTATTAAAGTGGCATAACCTGGCACAATAATATCCAAAAAAGTAACACAAACATTGAGACAAGGGTAGAATTTAGACTGCAGGTAGGAAATGCTGAACAAATGTGAAGAATATAATGTTATGTCTGCAGAAACAATTAAAGCGTTTAGCCTAAAAATCTCAGAAAAAAGCACTATTCCCATTATTATCACACTCAAGGCACCAGGTAGCTATGAGGTTAAAAACTGCT
Source organism: Protopterus annectens (assembly GCF_019279795.1). Lineage (NCBI taxonomy): Eukaryota > Metazoa > Chordata > Ceratodontiformes > Protopteridae > Protopterus > Protopterus annectens. The sequence continues at coordinate 169,759,751 of NC_056729.1, read as the reverse complement.
GATATGTGAATATAAAAAATTCAGATTGCAAGATCCTGTGTCAAATTACAGTACTCATAGAAGTAAATTCTCATAATATTCTAGGACATTTATTATGTGAGCAACTTTAAATGGTAAAAAAATTACAAGTTGAAATTAAATATAGATATGTTCTCCTAAACATTTAGGACAGTCATGCATTCATAGAGACATCTCAAATACTGTAAATGCCCATAGCACTGATATCTCTCACAACCCTGTTAATTTTTAAGTGGCTTACAACAGTCTGCCAAAAGAGAATCTTACATACAAATAAATCTTTATGGAATGGTAGTAACATGTGCTTCCAAAGTTAAAAATATATATATATATATATATATATATATATATATATATATATAGATAGATAGATAGATAAGTTATCTAAAGTGATAATTTGCAGGAAATAAATCAAACTGAAAGCTTGATTGTAATTTGCAAGCCATTCGAACCATTGTTACTCTTGTGAAACAAGATAACATTACCTACAAAACTAATACTCAATATATGAATAAAGTAATTAAATGAAAACATTTTCAACTTACTGTTGAAAAATTGTGTCATACATGTTATGTTCTATGTTCTTTTCCATATTAGATGCAAACCAGGGGCTTTGCCAAATAAAGCTAAATGAAAAAGTGCCAAATTGTGTACATCTAATTCTCCATTAAGAAACAATGAATTAATAGAACTTTTGTCCCAGGTTTCATCAGCAGAAGAACTATTTTAAGGAACTGCCATTGAGGTAATTAAAGGATTGCTACAGGTTTTAGACATAACTGATTATCTGATTACATGGGCTTAGACTAAGAAGAACATGAAAAGGGACTAATACTGCTCATGCATAGATTAAGACAACATCATTTCAAATTAAATACAAGCAAAGATAAAATAAAAGTGACAAGTCTGACACTATGTGGATCACAGTCAAATAGTAGAGGGACTGAAGCCTGAGAAAAATGTAGAACAGCTGTGAAAATGTCATATCTAGAAAACAAGCAAGCATTACAGAGGTTTGATGGATTGATGCAATATACTGCAAAAAATTTGCTTAGTATGTCTGATATAATTGTACCCCTTGGAAAGCCCTTAGAGCAATTTGTAGCCCCAGAATGGAACTTTGAACAAGAAAAGAGTTTTAAAATACTCAAAAATAGAATATTATAACACAAATAAGTCAGCTGTGTTATAAGTAAATACCAGTCAGAATTATACAGAAGCTGTGATCCTGCACAAGAACTGAACAGTTGCCTATATATCAAGAGAATTTACAAAGACCAAACAGAGATATAACCAGATAAAAAATCAGCAATCACGAAGAATTAAATATGTCTTACTTAGTCAAACAGTTCCAGATATCAGAAAAAAAAACATCCAGAGATGTACTGTCACTTCAGAAATGCAGTTACCGAAAGAAATTATAATGAAAGGTTGGTCTCAGTTAAAATATTACTAAGAAATACACTCAGTATTATTTTTTTTCCGATGAGATATAAGTTGTGTCTAGGGAATGAATGTGCAAACTTTGTAAAATAATAGTTTTTAATCAACTAAGAAAACAGATGAGGATAAATGAATTATTTCCGGAATAATAAAGTGCAAAACATAAGTGAAAAACATAAGTAAAATAAACATGGGCAATTTTTTACAATAAAAACAAAGCAATGGAAGAAATGATAGCATACCAATTCCAAGGTGTTCATCATGATTACAGATTTATTGAAATTTAAAGATTTTTTTCCTTACATGTATGGCTCTTATTATTCTAGGTTGCCTGAACTAATCAAACTGACAGACAACTGTAAATATGATTGCTGTATTAAAGTGTATATTCTAAAGATAGGGGAGAACAAATATTGAAATATTTGACAATGGCCACAAACATAAAGGTCAGGAATTCATAATTTTAGGTCTGAGTGGGAATTCAGGCATATAAGATCTCATCAACATTTTCCATGGTCTAATGGGCAAGTGGATTGAACTATCCAATAATGAAAAAAAAATTACAAGAAATAGTCACAGCAATCACTGTGAGGATTGCATCTTGTACCTGTGGAATATAGGAATTCTCTATTGCAGGGTCTCAATCTGTTATTTCAATTGTTAATAGAAGGCTGAAAGACAAATTAGCTACTTCTGTATTTTACTGATGCCTGAATATTAATTCAAGCAAAGAAAATGCTGGAATGAAATCATTTGAGGCAAAAATACCATTATGAAAGAGATTGCAGGAGACTGCAACTTTACATGTTATAGACAGAGATAAAATACAAAAGCCTTGTCCTGTGTAATATGTAAGGAAGTAGAATGATCAGGATCTCTAAAACTGCATCTGGGAATGTGCTGAGAAAGCATGTTGACCAAATGAGTCACATAATAGAATAGGGCATGTATTGAATAAGGGTGTCTTCATTCGTGGCAACAAGAACATTGCTGTACTATGAAGATTCCGTTGGTGGATATTTTAGTTACAGACAAGTCTTCAGCAATTTGTACTAAATTCTCTGAGAATATGATTAAATATGTGATATATATAGGGCCAAAAAGTTCACCTGGACCTGACTTAATACCACGCTGTTCTCTTAGCAATCATCAGGGCCACTTAATAAAGCCAATAACCATGCTATTTGATGTGATATTGGAAAATACTGTGGTTCCAGCCACCGGGAAGTCAGCTTATATCATGCCAATGTACAGGAATGGTACACATGATGTTATCTCCAACTATTGTCCATTTAGCTTGAACTCACATCTTGGCAAGTGTTTTGTAAGATGTATGCACACCCTATTAAGTAACAGTCAGAATGACTTAAACTTGCATATCTGAATCAATGTGGTCTTATTAAAAAATGTTCAACTCTAATTATTCTAGTACAGTTTTATGAACCAGACAGTGTTGCACTTGATAATAGCATTGGCTCTGGTGTGTTATATTTGGACATCTCAATTGCCTTTGATACCACTCCTAATACTGTAATAATATGATCTTTAATAAGGCAGAGAAAATGAACCCCTGCATTATTAAATTAGTAAAATGCTGGTTAACAAATGTATGTCAATGTGTGTGGTTAACAAATGTATGCCGATGCACTAAGTTGAATGGATAATATTTTAGTTTGTCAGCCGTTTCTTCTGGGGTACCACAGGAGCTGGTCCTGAGGCCTATTTTTGTAGCTATGTGATTCCTTTACTGTCTATTAGTATTAATTATTGGGTGTCCAGATGGTCGTTTATCTTTTCATGTGATTTTATGGCATTCATCTCTTATGTTTATGATGTATTTGTATGCCTAAACAAACATGGAATGCATGTTAATTATGCAAAAAATGTTATGATTTACACTGGCACTTTCAGACCAGACCAAGACCTTATCTTGAATGTTATTACAGTTTATGGACTCTATGGATACAAAAGAACAGTAGTACACATCATCCCAGATGTACAGTATAAGAATAATACTTGCATTGCTAAAACAAAGGCTGTACATATTATGGGATTATTATTATTAAACATTTTCAGCATTTTGTCAACATCTTTCTGGTAAAATTATTTACCACCTATGTTAGGCCCATTATGGACTACAGCTCCTCAATTTTCTCCTATTCTAAAGGGTAATTTGTTATTATTTGAAAGTGTCCAAGAAAGTTTGCAAAAAAAAATGTTTGCAAAAGATCATTATCTTACAGTGCAAAATTAATAAAATGTAGTCTATATTCAATAAATTATCACTGACTATGAGGCATATCATGTTTAGTATACAATGCTCTACGTGATGAAGAATTATGGATCTTATTGAATACTTATATGGTGCAGAACAATGAGTCATCTAGAGGATGCAAATATACTTTCCAAGTTCCTAAATATAAAATGGCCTTGCTATATAAATCCATATCTCCAGGCATATGTTATGTCATAGAACAGGCTACTTCCATATGTCAGGCACAGTAGTTCTTTAATCGTTTTTATGAAAAAGATACTTGGTTTGGGAGTACAATTTATTTCTGGAATCTGAAGCCTGCTTTCTGATAGTTTTGAGCCCAGTACAGTATAATCAAACCATGACACTATTAAACTGTATAATTCATAGGGAGAAATGGAAAGCTGTGTAGGAGGCAGGCAAACACCCTGCATTCAAGGGACGATGAACAACCAGAATTGTCCCAACCAGTGCAAGCATCAGAAAAAAGAGACTATGAGAACTGTGATAGTCAAGAGTTGCAAGGGATTCTCCTCAAATTGTGTCTACAAGAAAACCTGAAGTGCATCAAGAACCATCCCAAATGGAATCACATTCTCCATATCTAGATGACCACTGAAGAAAGCAAACAGATATATGTACAGTTTGAGAGTCTATCCTGATCCTAATGGTTGAAAATTGCATTCTTTAATGTCAGCTAAAAGTATCATTTGATGAAGATGCCAGGATATGTTCGGTATAACATTATGGGTCATTTAAATGATTACTATAATGCAAAACATGTTATCACACAGAATGTGCACAAACCATGTATAGGTTCATAGGTACTTACTAGGCTATTGATCTGTGTGGATCTTAAGAAACCTAGCCATGGATTACCATGGTAATGTTTAGCCTGTACATTTTGCAATATTAATCTCCATAAACAGGCCACAGAAATATGAATCTCCAAAGAGAAAAAGTACCCACAAATATATATATATATATATATATATATATATATATATATATATATATATATATATATATCTTGAGTCCTTACATGTTTACCCTATCCATGAGGGTTAATAAACTGGTTCATAGGTTCACAGCTTCAAAGGCAGTTACTAGGATTGCAGTACAGGGGACCATTGAGGAGCCTAACCCAAGTTCCCAGTTGCCCCAGCACTGTCTGGATAAGTGACTTGCTGAAGGTTACATTGTAGGCAAATGAGAGCTGAGGGAATCAAACCTCATGCCACAGGAAATAGTGATGGTAGGGAATAGTTACCAGTGTGAATCAATACATTTTATAGTTAGTAAACAGGGGATGTAACATATTAGGTTACATATTTTTAAAATGTATATTCTATAATTAGAAAAAGGGGGTTAGCATGTGAACTTGTATATCTTTAAATATGCTAACAGGCAACTACAGGAACTACAGGCTATGTGGTACATTTTTTCCTAGTACAAGTCTGAGTAAAGACAGTTATGGCCTCTTTGCTGCTTGTTGATTTCCCTGATGGACTTCCAAAATGTTACACCTGACTCAGCCTCGAATAAAAACACACAGTAGATCAAATCTCACATGAGACTGACTCAGGTGATTAACTATTGCCTACCCTCACCATTTTCCACCACTTTCCCTTCGCCTGTTTATATATACGACTCTGCTACTGTCTTCTCTTACATACTATGTTTGACTTCAGATAAGCAGTATGTCATCCACCAAATCTAGCAAATTTAATGTCATTCTCTTCTTTCATCCATGCTTTTCCATATCCAGTACTTTTGCAATGCTGCGGTCTAAATCATCATTTTCAATCTCTCCATTTTTACTTCTCTTGTTATGGGCAATGGACCAGCACTCAAAACATCCTTATGACTAAGTGTTCTCAATGAATGAATTCTGATACATCAGAGAACATGGCACTAATGCACTTTTTCACACAATACAAGGGAGCAAAACAGAATATTTTGTCTAATTACAAGCATGTGCCAAGATACAGTGAGAAACAGCTGAGACCTCATATCTGCCTGATCATAGAAACAGTGCACAAGAAGAACATTTGGGACACTCCTTGAATGAGCAGGCATTTCATTTGTCTTATATGACTAATTCTTGATTAATAAAGTAGTCTGGGCTTATGCATGTATTATATTACAATACATTCTTTATTTTAGTTGAGAATGCGCCATTATGTCTCCTATATACAGCTATAAAAACAGCCAATAACAGAAGACCATGCTTATTAAACACTATTTAGTGCTTTCACTTCAAAACTATTCAGGAACTTCTTCAGAATGAAGGCTGAGCCCATTGCCATTAATTTAAATAAACACTAGATGACATGATTACAACATATCAACAAACAAATATCATCCTTATTTAAAGATGCAAAATATCAGTTGCTAAAATTTCATTGCATAAAATAAGATTACATAAAACATTCACTTCTTAAAAATACTAAGAATAAGAATAATGTATAACTATTAAACTAATAAATTCCTTCGAAATTACTTAGAACTAAGTATATTTCCTTTGTTTTATAACACATTTAATGTTAATGGAATCATTTAAACCTGGAGAGCTGTCAGCTACTAAATGCAGCTGCAAATATAATTCCTTAGATTCTAATAAGTTAATAACACCCCCTCCCCACCAGCATGTAATTTAACTGTATCAATCACTTTAAAAGTAAATTTTCTGAAATCTGGTAGAGTGCTTAAATGAAGCATTGTTTTATCCTTATTTTTGATAGCTAAGTCATGTTCATAACCACGTTTCCTGAGACTTCTGATTGATTTACCAACATAGAAACTGTTACAACTGTAACAACTTGCAAAATAAATTATACCATTACAGTTAAATCTTCCGTTAATAACACAATGTTTATTAATGTGGTCAAAAGTCAACAATTTATCAGTGTTTATGTGTTTTGAAACAAAGGGGACATACTTAATTCTAAATAATTTCTAACGAGTTTTTAAATTAAATTTTAGCAACTGATATGTTGTATCTTTAAATAAGAATGACATTTCTTTGTTTATAGATTGTAATCATGTGATTTAGTGTTTATTTAAATGGATATCGATGAGGTAGGTTTTCATTCTGAAGAAGTTCCTGAATATTTTTTGGAATGAAAGTGCTAAATAGTATTTAATAAATGTGGATTTCCATTATTGACTGTTTTTTTCTGTGGTCTGAAAAGTGAATCAGTCATTGGAACCTGTGTATCCTTTGTGTTTAATTCTGTATACACCTATGCATTTTTTCTCACTTTCTTTTCCATTCAGCTGATCATCAACTGACCCAATTGCTTCTTGTTATTCACTGGGTCTACTGTTTCCTCTTTTTACTTCCTTGGAATTCCTATATAAGGGTAGGTCCAGATAGGAGATTGAGAGGTAGCTGGACAACATCATACTGTTGTTATGGGGTACTTTACTTAGCCAGCAGTGTTAGAGGGATGGGACATGCAATGCACATTAGTGCTAAAGTACCCCTCACATCCTCAGAAGGCTGACATCAATAAATTGCCCCACTAATCCTCAGCAACACTCTGTTATAGTTTCTGCTGTCTCTTTCAGGAAACCATACTGCTTTGTGTACACCCCAAACATGTCCCTTCCTTCTGTCTCCTTGATAGGCATGCCATTCCTGCCTTACCACTATCTCAGACACCTCAGTTGCTAAACACCTAGGTTTCATGGTCAGTAATCAAGGCTTTATCCCTCTATTCTATGGTGCTGGTTAAATATACAGCTATGCAGATAACATATTAGTATTGTCAAATTCTTATGGATCATATGTCCTGAATATATCATTTAGATGTGTCAAGTGTGTTTAGAGTCATATTTCCACTGATTTCTGGGCAATACATATGTCAGCTGGGGTCTTTGTTCTGAGAGAGAGAGAGAGAGAGAGTGAGAGAGAGAGAAAGATGGACGTAATTAAAATTAAATTTGTGGAGACAATGATTGAAGTTGTAACAGCGATCTACAGAGCAGGGTGTGGGCAGAAAAAAAAAAGAAAAACTGAGAAGCCCACACAGTAGTAACAGCCCCTAACTTCTATGAACCAGGAATCTGATGAATGATGACAAACTAAGAGACTGAGAAATTTGACCTTTAAATCACTTATGCAAGTAAATCTTTTTTTTTCATTTTCATAAATGAATGTATATAAAGAGCCTTTGGGAAAGAACTACATGTATTAAGAGTAGTATAAGAGACCCATGGTATTTTGGTCCACTCCCGGTGCTGTAAACAAGTATTACTAGCTGTTATATTAAGTTTTATCTGTCTTGTTGAAATGATGTACAATTATGCGGCAACATAACTGGCATATACTTGTCTGTCATGGGGCATGGCAAGATTTTCTAAGAAAAAATTACACTAGATGATTTGGCAAAATTGTTAGAGTTTGTGAATTGCAAATATAAGGTTGAAATTAATTCTGCTACAAATATATGAAAGATAAAGAATAAAATAAAAAAAGTTTGCTTTAATGTAGGAATATAGCTTGGCAATTTAAAAAATGGCGTTCATATTGTATGACATAGCTCTGACTGAAATAAGTGAAAAACAAAGAAGATCTATTAATGAACACAAGATATTTCCTGAGTAGTTTGCTTCTTTTCAGACTTCTGACACCTCAAGTACATGTTTGTCACAGTATTAAGAAAAGCTTGACGTGATTCCTCATAGATAAATGGACATGGCTTTTTATAGAATCATCAGAAAAAAAGCCTAGAAAAGCAATTTTGGAAAGCAAGTATTATATGTTTTTCTCATGTTTGTAGAACAGTTTACAAATATCCATTAACAGACAGGAACAACAGCAGAACAGCTTGTACAGATGTTTCCTTTCAGATTTCTGTTAATGGAATCCTCACATCAGCAAAAGTGCTTACAAGTAAATCACAAAAGGACAATAGAAAAGTCTATGAAGAGGAAAAAACAAAATCTATGTGCATGACTAGAACTGCATATAACTGTATTAATTCAGATATGTTAGAGGTTTTTTGGTAGAAACACACTTGCTTTGAGGTATTGTATGGAGAAAGGAAAGTCATCATCTATACCGTTTGTGAAGAAAAACTTTGTAAATATATGCTACAAACTGACAGAAAGAGTATGTGTTGTTTGTTATAAAAATAAGTTATCTGTAATTATGCTTATAGTGAAATAGCTGCAAAATATATTTCTTTATCAGTGTGCAATTTGAAAGGCTTGGTGTTTTAAACAGACTACAGATGGAGTCATGCAAAGCTCTGTGTCTCTGATTCAGCAGTAAACAGCAAGCAAGACTTTGTGTCTTAAGAAAACTTTGGATCCAGCACAGCAAAGATGCAGCTACATACATAAAATACATTTTTCAATGGTAACCCTGTCGAATGTTCCTAGCCTGTATCCAAAAACAGGGGGAGCGAGTGGGTAATGTCTTGTATAAGGTCACTCCTGTAAAAGCACAGTAACTAATGTTTATGTGAAGTATTTCAGTTTTCTACAGTTTTCTACAGTTTGTAGCAATACAGTTCATCAGACATCTGAATCCGGAGAGACTGCAGTGCAGGAAGGTGAGCAGTGCCATAAATTCTCCAAAAAAGGTACAATACAAAGTTGTAAGACTGCAACTGCCAGTTTTGCTGTACCAACTTCACAAGTGACTGCAGAGACTTTTCAACCATCTACAGTAAAGCAGCTTGGCCATCTGCCTCTCTGTTGACTGGTAAGAAATGTTTTCTGTGTTACATACAGTATGAATGTCATAGAGGTAATAATAATAATAATAATAATAATAATAATAATAATAATAATAATAATAACAGAATGAAATGTATATACAGCATATTAGCAAATGTAAAACCTTATTAGGGCAATTTAATAGTAAGGCATTATGCAAATGGATTACAATATTTGACTGGTATTTGAAACAAAATCATGTGTGGTATAAAAAATGTTTATTGAGTGTAGAATGTCATAAAAATACAGTACATGCCATTATTCAAAGTTTAGACTGTACAGACAAAAATTGTAATGGTAAAGAACCAGAAAAAGTTAATATGCTAACATTATATTCAAATGTTAGACAGTTATGTTCTGTCACCAGATGTAAAAGGTTTATTTTTGAATTGTAACAGCAGTCAAATCAGTTACTGACAGAACCTCTAGTACATTTTGTTACAAAAGAATGTAATAAACTTCTGAAAGACAGACACAATGAGTTCAGGAAGCTTAAACAAGTTATACATACAACTTTTCAAAAGTGCATAGGAGTTTTAGATTCAGCAGAACAGGTTACTGAAAAATATCAGAAAGACCATGCAACATTACAGGAAACTCTTGAACAGCAGTTGCAGGATAAAGAAAATAAATTAGCTAAACTGACAGAGACTTACTTCCTCCATATAACAGCTGAGCTTAAAAAGAACAGGAAACTACAGCTGATTTGTACAAAAGAAATATATTTTATAATATGTTTATGTTTTGAAAATGGTTAAGCATACATGCTAAGATCTGATATATGGACAAATCATTCTTAAATGTTTTACTTTCATTCAGTTAAAGCAAGACATTTATCAGTAGTACAGTAAAATAGACCATATAACTGCTATTCTAATAGCATAGTTAAAAGGTACACAACAGTTTTAGTGTATACGAATCAAATAAAAATAGTTAATAACAGTAAAGATTTAAAGTCACAAGACTAACATGCATGTATTTTCTTTTTATGTGAAGTACAATGCACAATAATAAAAGGCAGACAACAGCAAATATAAATAATGAAAATATAAACATGTTAGTTAAGCTAATATCTATTTATTTTTTACAATTTTTTTATAACTGCATAGTAACATTACACCAAACAGTTAAAGTTCTGAATTAAAAAAAATAAAATCACAGATGGTATTAGTCAAACAGTTTTTGTAAAATTAATGACAAGGCAGTTAAATAAATGAATAAAAAAAAAAATACTGAAATCCATGTAAGCTAATTGTAAAATAATGTCTATTTATGTAGTATAAATGCATAGTTATGCAAATCACAAATACTTATTAACTGAAATGTGAGCTCAGACCTTCCTAGACTAGGTGAATAGTTACTGGAAATGTTGGAAAGATAAGATAAACAACAAGACTGATTGCCAGACAAGTAGCTTGATTTTTTTCTAAAGCATTATTGTTATTAAAACATAATTGTTAAGATGTTTACAGGCAACCCTATTTGGTAATTGTAATAAAATGTCACAATTGTGCATAGATGTCACTGATAATCTGTTTGCAAGTAAATGTTAAAAGTAAAAGAAAAAAATAACTCAGTTACATCAAGTATAGCTAGAAGATGGGTTATAGTATACATACAGTTCAAATAAAGTATAGAGGAGGGTACAAATACCTACTAGTGGTAATAAACAGCAAAAGCTTTATAAAAATGATCAAATCAGACAAAGGTCTATAGTTTGTTAACCTAATAAAGCAGATAAACAATAGTGCAATACTACATGGGGAGGGGTATTTTTTCAATTTTACATTGACTGTGTAAGCAGTATGTATTGCAAAAGGGTTTAAAATAAAGCCACAGAAAGAAAATAATATCTCATTCCTTCTTGACAATACTCTTTTAGGGGGGAGGGAAAACAGGTATTAGTGTATTAGAAATACTGGTAAACAGATTAAACCTGAGAGAATAAGACATTTTCTAAGTTGTTAATAGCTATCATAATGATTATTATTGTATTGTTTAGTATTAAATTGTATTTACAACCTGTTAAACTGTAAAGCTATACAAGATATGGCTTACAATTGCCTTATCACAGCTATACAAAAGAGAGTAAAAATATGCAAAAAACTGAACAAGAATGGTCACTATTTTTAATACATTTTTGGCAAGACAATGTTGGTATGCAAAAAGCATAGTTGCCTCTGGTGGCAATTCTACTAGATACTTCTAAAGAGACATAAGAATTTTCCAAGATTTTGCTTGATGTTAATGTTACTAAATTTGTAAGATTGGACTAAGTGTACTTTACAGTCTTTGTATGTACAAATACAAAATAATTCAATACAAATGAAATTAATGGCTAGCAATGAATATGTATGAAAAAACATGTTTAAAAAAAGGGTTCAGGATAGCTACTAGATTGAAATGCATGAATAGCAGTCTGTGTAAATACATACCGTACAGGATGCATTGTAATAAGTTCAAAAGTAATTTGTCAAGTTGTAATATGATCACTGGTTTTAAGTTGGAGTCTTATTACTGGTTTTTGGACCACATTTTATCTGTATCAGTATTGGTTATCCCAGTTAAAAAATTATATTAAAATATTGTATTCATACAGCTAATGGACTAATATGTAAATAGCATTCTTCAGTGTATACTTCACTATCAACTAAAGTGTATGAGCAGTTTAAAAATGTGATGGTTAAAATGACATTGAAACTGTATATTTTCAGCAGTGTATAAATGCTTGCAGTAGCACATAGTTCTTGTCTTTTATAGATATTAGTCTATTTCTAATTCAGCAGTTGCAAAGAGTTAATGGAACAGTTCTAAGTCATAAATTAAATTCTGTGATTGCAAAAGAATAAATTAATCAAGTTAAAAAATAAAACTAAAGCAGACACAGCTCATTATTGATGAAATATTTTCACAGAATGGTCTGCAAAATAAAACGTTGTTAGATACATTCAGTTTTGGTAGTAATAATTTTATATCATTGTATTAACTATGTAAAATTGCATTTTGACTTGTATCAAAAAAAAAGACTAAAGGTTTTGTTTCCTAATGTGTTTCCTATATAAAAAAGAGGGAATTGTTAGAGTTTGTGAATTGCGAATATAAGGTTGAAATTAATTCTGCTACAAATATATGAAAGAAATAAAAAATAAAAAATATGCTTTAATGTAGGACTATAGCTTGGCAATTTAAAAACGGCATTCATATTGTACGACATAGCTCTGGCTGAAATAAGTGAAAAACAAAGAAGATCTATTAATGAACACAAGATATTTCCTGAGTAGTTTGTTTCCTTTCAGATATTGACACCTCAAGATACATGTTTGTCACAGTATTAAGAAAAGCTTGACGTAATTCCTCATAGATAAATGGACATGGCTTTTATAGAATCATCAGAAAAAAGCCTAGAAAAGCAATTTTGGAAAGCAAGTATTATATGCTTTTCTCATGTTTGCAGAAGAGTTTACAAATATCCATTAACAGACAGGAAGAGCATCCTCACATCAGCAAAAGTGCTTACAAGTAAATCACAAAAGGACAATAGAAAAGTCTACCAAGAGGAAAAAACAAAATCTATGTGCATGACTAGAACTGTATATAACTGTATTAATTCAGATATGTTAGAGGTATTTTGATAGAAACACACTTGTTTCGAGGTATTGTATGGAGAAAGGAAAGTCATCATCAATACTGTTTGCGAAGAAAAACTTTGTAAATATATGCTACAAACTGACAGAAAGAGTATGTGTCTTTTGTTATAAAAATAAGTTATCTGTAATTATGCTTATAGTGAAATAGCTGCAAAATATATTTCTTTATCAGTGTACAATTTGAAAGGCTTGGTGCTTTTTTTTTTTTTTTTTTTGCAGTATATGCATAGTTAAAGTCTCAAAGCATTGATGAAAGGAATATATTAAGATATGTATGCTGATCAAAATAAGAAAAATTGCAACATGTTGTAAACTAATATTAATTTCTGTTAGTGTTTATTTGCAAGAGGAAGCAATAAGGAAGAATCAGTTTAGCTTACCATAGATATAAAATGCATTCTGCTTGCGTGGTCTGTGAGAATATTTCACATCTCACATGAAATTAGCTGTCAAACTAACTTAAAATGAACTAAATTAATTGTGCCTATCTTAAGCTTCTCACAAGTTTTCAACTTCATTTGTTAGTTCTAGTGTAACTTTCATGAATGAATGAGATGAGATAAAAGACCTGGACTGAACTAAAGTTTGAATCTAGCATTTTTTCTCAGTATTTCACAAGATATGCTAGAATTCATATTTTCTCCAAAGGTGCAATGGCACACTGAATTCCAGGGAAGAATTGTCATTTGTATTTATTTTCTTAGAAATGAAGACTTCACTGTCTGAAAAGTAAGTACACTGTCATCCAATAGCATAAAGCTATATTCATAATGGTTGACAATTGCAGCTGAGAAGTTAATATATTCATTAACTTAACAATAACTGATTTGTTCCACTTGTCTGACATTAGAGCTTTCACATATGATATACAAGAAAACTGACCTATGCATTGATATTAATGAGTTATTACGCACCTAATAATTTTTACTGGAATTTGTTTTATCAAAATATTAATTGAGAGACAAACAATTTCTATTATGCACTGACATTGCTGGTTTGATAAGAAACATTTTTTTTTCTTCATTACCAAAAAAGTTAACTGAGATTGACAATTTCCTAATACCCTTGATGTGATCCTTACCAACCTAACTCCTGCCTGTATCCCACTCTGCAACTCCTCATCGCTGGTTAAATCTGATCTCAGATCATTAATTTTCACTGTCAGTCCTAGTGGTACCAACCCATTACCAAATGATACCATCTTTAGGGAATTCTAAAAGGGGAAATCTACTTTGGCTTGAAGAAGACCTAGACAAACTTTCTACAGTTGCTATAAAAAGACCCAACTAAGATAGCTACTGCATTCATCTCCGACCTTTACCAGCTCCTAAAGCACTGCATATAAATGTCAGTACCCATTTTGCTGTAAATATAAATTCAGGAATAAGCCATACTGGTGGAACACTCTTGTTCATAGGTTCATAGGTAGGTACTAGGCTATCTGCCCGAGGGCATTTATAAGCCTAGCCAGAATGTGTTAGCTTTCACTGCTCCCTTAGATTAGTTCCTTGTGCCTCTTTCCAGCAGAGCCACTGAAGTGATCCCCGAGGTAAACTTTCTGTTTCCCATCCACTCATCAAGGTTTCTTTTGAAGAGTGTTAGAGAGGAGCTCTGCATAATGTAGATTGGGATCTTGTTCTAAAGAATGGGAAGTCTCTGGGACAGGAATATATCCCTCCAGCATGTCCTATTTATTGCTGTGGTGAGGTTTAGATCCCTAGAGCATGTGGCTCGAGGGGATAAGGTTTTCTTTAGGTGGAGCATGCCCATCAATTCTGGGTTGGATGTGGCCTTGTATGTCAGGCAGAGATCACCTCTGAGTAGGCGGTACGCAACCGAGTACAGCTGTAATTTCTTCAGTCGAGCTGCATAGGCCATCTGTTTGAGGCCAGTGATCCTCTTGGTGAAGTACGTCTGTGGTCTTTCCAGCTGTTGCAGGTGTCTTGTAAGGTACATCCCAAATAGGGTGTTGTACTCTATGATGGGTCTGATGAGTGATGAAGAGAGGGGCACAATGACCTCTTTTGATCTGGATGCAAACCCTTTTGTGATTAGGTGGGCCACGTAGAAGGATTTTCTAACCACTTTGGCAATGTGATTATCACATTATTACTATCTACTTGGGTCCCCAGATCCCTTATTACATATTCTGTATTTAGGGGATTACCACCTATGTGGTAGTTCGTGGGTACTTTGTTTTTTCCAAAGGGGATGACTATGCACTTTTTGGCATTTAGCTTGAGGCCATGATTTTGACACCAGGTATCCGTCTCAGTGAGACCCTTTTGGAGGATGTCTGTGCAAGCCGGAGAGTCAATTATAGACCATAGTTTGCAATCGTCTGTGAATTTGGTCAGCCATAGTCCTCCTGTGCTTGCCTGTACCTCTGAGAAGTATATGCTGAACAGGAGGGGTCCTAAGACTGAGCCCTGGGGAATGCCACTTGTAACTGGTTTAGAGTCGGACCTAGCTCCCGCAACTCTCACCATGTGGGTTCTGTCCATGAGCCAGTTGGCAACCCATCTTGTGACATAGGGGTTTATGTTCAGGCTGGTGAGCTTGTCTATAATACCAGAATGGGGAATGGTGTCGAAGGCATTTGCAAGGTCTAGGTAGGCTGTGTGTACCACCTTTCCCTCATCTATAGCCTTGGTAAATGTCTCAAAGAAGTCCACCAGGTTTAGGAGGCATGATCTGCCCTTAACAAAGCTGAACTGGGCAGGATCCAGTGTTTGGAGGTTCCCAATGTCTCTGTTAATGAGTTCCATGATGATGTGCTCCATAGCCTTGCAGACCAAGCTAATCAGGCTTATAGGGCAATAGTTCCCAGGGTCTGTTGTGGCTCCACCTTTGTGGTGTGGAATAACCATTGCTGTTTGCACCTCTATGGGTATGTAGCCTGTGGAGAGGCTGAGTTTGAACAGTGTGTTTAGGTGAGGGGTTAGTTCATCTTTGAGCTCATGTAGGATGCAGCCTGGGACACCGTTTGGTCCCATTGATGCTGTGTTTTTGGCTTTGGAGAGGGCTGTTTTAACCTGAGTGTCTGTGATTTCAGGGACTCTACATTCTTCTGGTATGGTTAGGGGCCCTTTTGGGGGTGAGAGGGGGGGAAGTTTGCTATGAACCTGTCTGCCAGGATGTTGGTGATATTGGTCGGTTCAGTGTATTTTGTGCCATTCTGCCCTAACTCCAAGCAGATCTGAGCATTGCCACTTACATTCTTGACATAGCTAAAGAATGCCTTGTGGTTATCTTTGGAGTTCTTGGCAATGTTTCTTTCAAAGCTCGCCTTGGATGATTTTAATGAGGGATCATAGTTTCTTGCTGATACTGATCAGGGATGTCTTTCCTTTTACTCTTTTCTGTACTAGTTTCCTCCTTCTATTGTATAGCTTGTTTATGGCAGGAGTCCACCAGACTGGTTTCCTTTTCTTGGAGGAGTGAGTCTTCGTTTTGCTTGGGATGGCATGATCCATGCATTCTTGTTGGTGCCCGTAGAATGTATTAGTAAAGGATTTTGCAGCTTGGACAGTGTTATCCTTCAGCACGGGGGCTTTGAAACTTTCCACCTCTGTTCTTAAGAAACACAAAGTTTGCTTTTGAAAAGTTTTTCACGGTGGTTTTCTTCTCCGGAATGTGGATATCCAAAGTGATTTCTTTATGGTCAGATCAGCGAGGGGTTGACCTCTAGCCCATGTTGGTGATGACCAGGTCCAATATGTTGTCACCTCTGGTGGGAGTGTTGACCAGTTGAACCAGGGAATTTGAGTTTATAAATTCTAGGAAATGTTGGACAAGGGAGTTAGTACTTGAGTAGTTCTCCCCGTTAATGTTTGGGTAATTGAAATCACCCAATATTAGGGTGTTTGGTAGGACCTTTATGTTTCCCAGTGTTTCCAGAAACACGGAATGGGGGTCCTGGGTCATGGTGGGTGATCTGCAGCAAGCTACAATTTGAATTGTAGTTTTGCCCGTTGTTAGTTGCATGTGGATGATCTCTGAAGCATCGTGCTGTGCCACTAACCTGTAGGTGTGGGTATCCTTGATGAATATGAATACGCCCCCACCTTTTGTATTTCGGTTTGGGTTCTGTGACCAAAATGTATGGTATGAGTTACAGCCTGGTAGTGCTGGGGTACTCTCTGGAGCCTTAAACCAGGTTTCTGTTACTGCACATATATGGATTTTCTCCATACTGATGAGTGCCTCGAGTGCGTGCATTTTGAGGTTCAGACTTCTGGCATTGAGTAGCATTACCCTCAGTTTTTTGTTACTTGTGCTATTTACGGCGGTGGGTTTGTCTTTTGAGCCTTGCCTAAAAAAGGCACTATGGGGGTGATAAGAGCCTTGGCCAGTATTCGAAAGCCTAAGGATGACAGGTGCAAGCTGTCTCTAGTGAAGCAGCGTGGCTTGTCAAGCATGTCATCCCAGGTGGACAGAGACTGGATCCCCTTTGAATGACACCAGAAACTTAGCCAATTGTTGAAATCGCAAATTTTTTCTTTATACCGTGGCATCATTCTTGGTGAGGGCAGGATGCTACTCAGGGTCAGGGTCATACTGGCCTGGGCTACGTGATCAGAGAGCTCTTTCATGTCTCTTTTCATGTAGTCCAGAGAGGTACGGCTCAGGTCATTCACACCAACATGGACAATGACAGAGTCATATTTGTACTTGTTCTGGATTGACCTGAGTGCTTGCTTTATGTGGTGGATCCTGGTGCCTGACAGGCAGCTAACAGTAACCTTCTCCTTATTCAGCCTAGTGAGTGGGACGTTAGTGTGCCTGACTATAGAGTCACCTATTATTAGTATGTTGGGTAAGTTATTTTGCCTTAAGGGCTGTGATTGCATGGCACACTGGTTTTGTGAAGTATGTGTTTCATGGCTTGTGTTGTGGGCTGGAGGTTGCTTGGATGTTTGCTTTGGAGGTCTCTGTTGGTTTTGTAGATTTTTATTTAGAGCCTCTGAGTATGTTTTCTTGTATTTATGTGTGTTTTTTGCCGGTGCTGCTTTAATGGGTTTATGTGATGCAAGTATTTCCCTTCTCCTCTTGACTGTCTGATCCAGTCTTAGGTTGAGAGAGCTTAGCCTCCATTTTGGCTGTATAATTGCATCTCTCGCATGTATTAGTGTTTGGTGGTAGGAGGAGGGGGTTGTCTGTGTACATGAGACAGTTGTAATGTTGCCTCAAAATGCCCAGATTCACCAGTTGGACTGGAGAGTACACCTGAAACTGCCCTTTGGACATACCTGGATAGGTACAGTGAACTATTTTACTGGATGGCTGGTAAAGTCGAATTGAGAGCCTTGTCCATCTGTACAGTACAGGAGGGTCTAGTGCTAGGGTTTATAAGTGCTTGCTATAAGTTTTGAGCAAGTGCCAGGCTGAGAAATGAATGGCTTGAGTGCTTAAGTTGAAAGTTTGTCTAGTTCGAAGGGAAAAATTGAAGAGAAGACTTTGTGGAGCCAGGAATAGTTTTACCCTAGCTAACTGGCACTGCCCGGTGGGCAAAACCGGGCAAATATGGTATTTATAGCAGGGAAATGAAAAAGATAGAAATTAGCCCAAAATGGCCGATAAACTACTAATTTATGGGCTGAAACCACTCCTCCAGGGACAGATAGGCTGCTCAAAGCTCCCCTCTCTCACAGGTGAACAGAGAACTTCCTTCTATTCAAGTAAGGTATGGGCAAACACAGAGATTTGCAGCACAGCCCTGAATTCAGCACTAACCTGAAAACTGGCCTATACTAGCTTAGAAAGGCGGGAAACAAGTATATATATATTTTTTGTTTTGTTTTTTTTTTCTTTTTAGAAAATAAAGCAGATACACTTAAAAAACACTTTAAATGCACAGAAAAGGATACTTATTGTTATATATCGCAGATCAGAGTTGTAGTCAATGCCCATAGTAATAAATTAGGAAGAAACACAAATACAGTGAAATCAGATGAATAAAGTGCAATTATATATATATATATATATATATATATATATATATATATATATATATATAAAATAGAAAAGGAACAAATTGATTTAAACAAGTTACCCAATTAACCAGAAAAAAGCTCAAAACTGAGCCCTGTTCCAGTAGTCTTCAATCAGACAAGTTCTAACTGCACACCCCTGCTTACTAGGGTGCAGGGGAACCTTCTCCAAAAAAGATGGCCTGGATCAGTGCTCAAGTTATACAAACAAAGCTAGATTCAGCAAGCCTGAATCTGGTCTATGCTACAACAACAAGCCGCACCCATTTCAGAAAGAAACAGTTCAAATAAGCAGGCAAAATAAGCCTGTGACCAGATATTCCCAGCTCAGAAGGGCAGAATCCAGCCTTTCCTCCCACAGGAGTGCAGACCACAAACATTCTTAATGTAGAATAACTTTCCTGAAGATATGTGCTTAAGCCAGACCTAATACACTTTTAGAATAGCAAATACTGGGCCTTCAATCAGCAATTCCCAGCTTAGAAGGATGTAAGCTACCTGTCCTGCCACAACAGTGCAGAGCACAAATCTTCTTAATGTAAAACAGTCTGTATGAAACCCAAGTGCTTAAATCAAAATACTTAGAATAACAGTTACAGTTTAATCATGCAACTACCAAGCAGTAATAAATGCAGCAGAATAAATAAAATTGTGTACTTTCAAGAAAAGCAAAATAAAGTAGGAGGAAAGACAAGTACAGTAAAAGCAAATGAATAAAGTGCAATTTTTTTGGCCTTCTCAAATCTTCTCTTTTTATTAAGTAGAGTAAACACTAAACTCAGAATATGATCTCACTGTACTCGGTTAAGTGAGCAAATGAGATGGACCCAGGAGGACTGTTCTAATACAGAGTTACAGGAGGGGCGGGCAATTCCAGAGCCACCAACACTAATACCAACACAAGAACAGAGAGGGAGGGTGGGGAACTAACTGCAGAGAGACACACAGCACACTTTTCAGAAACACACAATTAGGAAACAGAAAAAATGAAAATACAGTACTTTTAAAACTGCAAGTTTGCACTTAACAGAATACTAAAATGCACTATTGCAAGTTTCACTTAGCTTCAGCTGCTAATGCAGATGTTTGTAGCCAAGCAAGTCTCTCAGGAGTTGAGCATAAAATGATTTCTCAAACTTTGTGGCTAGCACTTAAAGTATAGAAGAATCCCTCTAGGCTATTGAATATCAGATAACAAAGAAGTGATAACACCACCCCTTGTATAGCAAACAGACACACAGCACACTGTTCAGAAACACACAATAAGGAAACAGAAAAAATGAAAATACAGTACTTTTAAAACTGCAAGTTTGCACTTAACAGAATACTAAAATGCACTATTGCAAGTTTCACTTAGCTTCAGCTTCTAATGCAGATGTTTGTAGCCAAGTAAGTCTCTCAGGAGTTGAGCATAAAATGATTTCTCAAACTTTGTGGCTAGCACTTAAAGTACAGAGGAATCCCTCTAGGCTATTGAATATCAGATAACAAAGAAGTGATAACACCACCCCCTCGTATAGCAAACAGAAACACAGCACGCTGTTCACAAACACACAATTAGGAAACAGAAAAAATGAAAATACAGTACTTTTGGTTCAAAATGGCCGCTGTTCTGTGAGCACTGCTGTCACCTAGGTCTCTGATACACCCTGGATTAAAGCAAACCCAGAAGGCAATGCAGAATATTAATAATACAGAAATAACTGTAGATATTTACTGCTAATATCATCCAGCAAACAAAAGAGGAAGAAAAAGTGACAGATACAACTCAGAAACAGCAGGATTAACTAAGATTTCTGAATAACAGCTTAAGCCATGTGCTACTAAGGCCCTGCATCTGACTGCAAAATTGGTAAAACACTATACAGCAAGCATCTGACTGCAAGATTGGCAAAACACTATACAGCAAGATGTCAAAAGAGGAAAATAATATGGAAACAACAACAACTAAGACCAAATTCTCAGTACTAGCCTCACCTGAGAAAGACACAACTTCAAAAAGACAAAAGACAACTAAAGAAATTGACAACTCTAAAACTACAAATAAATCCAAGACAGACCAGCCAGCTAATCTGGAAGACATAAAATCTGCCTTATTACCTATCCAGCAAGCAATAAAGGACTTATCATTACAATTTCAAACCTTTGGTGACTCATTCAGCCAAATAATATCCAGAATGGAAATCATCTGGGTCCAAAATAATAGAAAATGAAATAAAAATAGACTCTATTTCTCAAAGAACTGATACCCATGACAAAGAAATACAAAACTTACAATCAAAAATAACAGACCTGGAAGCAAGATCTCGAAGGAACAATATCTTCATCAGACGAATACCTGAAACTGTACTTCATAACAATCTAATACCAACAATCAAGCAAATAATAAATTCCCTGCTAGAGGAACCTGAAGAAATGCAGCAAATAACAATAGAGAGAGCCCACAGAGCCCTGAGGGAAATGCAAACACCACTGAAACCAAAACCTGTCTATATTAAAATATTAAACTACCAAGATGTAAATAAAATCATACTGGCAGCAAAGAAAGAATGCACACTCACCTGGAATAATAATAAAATCTCCTTAGCTCAAGACCTCCCAATACAAATAAGACAAGCGAGACAACTACTATCTCCATACTGCAGGTTCCTAATAGAAAAAAAAATCAAATTCCAGAAATATCCAAATCAGTTAATCATCTACATCAAAGAGGTTAAATACATGGTCGCTAACCCCAAAGAGGCAAAAGAGACATTCCTGGCTGTTTTCAAGCAAATTCCACCTTCAGAAGTGAAATAAATCCACAAAAAATGATAAAGGACCCTTGGGTGAAAAAAACAACCATATTCACGAGCACTCTAACTGGGATCCAACTCTGAAAGCTTCCCCTTGCTGTCTGGGCCCTTAAATCCACAATGTGAGCCATGAGGAACACAGGAAAAGGAAGTACAGCCTGGGTAGGAACCAAAAATCAACTGCCATTTCCGATGCATGAATATAGGAAGGAACCTCCTCCTGGGACATTGGTCTGCAAAATCAGTCCCCCTGTGATTTTGGGGGCTCCATTAAGAACAGTCAGACAAAATGGATTTCAGCAAGCTCCAAAAGATTTTACTGCCTGAAAAATGAAAATTGATCTGCACCAGCTAAAAGAAGAAAGCTGCACCATAGATGTCAAGCAACCTGCAAGCAAAACCTTGACAAAATAAGGTACTATTGAACTGAATCATTCGCTAAAACAGTACACCCAGTACTGTGTAGGTGAATGAAAATCCAGCCTTAAATAATAGGCAAGAAATAAACTGTCAGAAACAGGCTAGCTCATAGATTAATATTGGGAAAAAAAGGAAAAAAAAAATGTTAAATGTTTTATGTAAATACTAGAAATGTGTTAAAAGATCCTGGAGAGAAGTAATCTCAGGAAGATAGTAAAATAAACTAACAATCTTGGGGTAATGTAAATATAGCCTTAATATGTCAACCATAGCAGAAGGAACGTTTGGCTAAGCTGTTTTTTTTTTTTTTTTTCTGTCTCTCTATACTTCCTACCTCTGATAAATAGGTGCCAAGTGTATATTTTATAACCCACACAGATTGATGTGGAAAAACATTACAGACACAAAAGAAGGTCGAAATCTGAATAAATAAAAGGGAGGAAAAATAAGTCAAATGAAAGAAAATGTAAAAATGACAAGATTGATTGTTTAACAATATTACTATGGTACATATATTCTGCGGTGGTGGTGCTGCGGTAGCGTTGTCACCTCACAGTTAGACGTTGCCCATTCGATCCTCAGTTAGAGTGTCTTCTGTGTGGCGACATGCATGAACGGACATTCCTTCATTGAAGGTTGTGCGTTAGGCCCGGCAAGCCAGCATGTAAAACTCTACTGCCAATCATTAGCGGACCGGAGTTCCGCTGCGGCGACCCCTAACCGTGAAAAAGCCGAAAGACACAAACAAACTATGGTACATATATTGCTATAATTTACTGAGGAGTGTATATTAATATGCTGTTTTAAAAATACTATTAGAAAGAATTAGTCACAAGACAAAAACTATACATGCTGTACCTTAAATGCAATACCATAATTGTATAAATAATATGTTGGAAGAGGCTAGGGATATTAAGTAGCAGTGTTTGTTGAGGGAACTAGTTTGTTCAGCTTTGTCCACATTGTTTATAGCAACACAGGGGGGATACTATGGGTTAAATCTATATCTAAAAAGAAAACATATTCCAAGATTAGATGTAAAGGTAAACCATATAACGAACCTTTATCCTCCCACCCCTGATTATTCCTGGTCCAGGGATATAGTGGTTAGGCACAGAGTAGGGACGAGGATAAATAGATGCTTTCCTAAACCATCACACAGTAACACATACAAAGATAACAAAGCAAAACTAATATACATGGCATATCTAAGGAATACACCTAATAAATAAATGTGGGAAATAGAATCATGGAATGTTAAAGGGCTCCAAAACAAGAAGAAAAGAAAACTATTCTTACATCTTACATTAAAAACCACAGCCAACCTCATACTAATACAAGAACACACTTGACTGCAGAGCAATGGGCAGAAATTAGCAGAAATAAATGGATAAGTCAAATCATAGCTTCAGAGGGGAAAACAAACAGTGCTGGGGCTGCCATAATAATTAAAAACCAATTTAAGGAAAAAATACTTAAAACCAAAGCTGACAAGGAGGGAAGATGGTGTTACATAACATTTAGTAGTCCTACAATACCAAAACCTATAATGGTACTTAATGTTTACGCACCCTGTAATAACCAACTACACTTTTTTATGTCATTATACCTAACCTTAAACCAATTTAAACATCACTACCTAGTGATTGGAGGTGACTGAAACACATATCAAAACCCAGAAAAGGATAAATCTAATCTCACCAAATCACATAATAAGCAATCCACATTAGCCCTTAATGAACTCAAACAAGATTTCAAACTATATGACTCTTTTAAATATGGGAATAGTGCAGATAAAACAGGGACATTCCACATTCTATTCGCAATGCCACAAAATGTGGTCAATGATAGACTTCTTCTTAATCTCTGACATATTCATTAACATGGACCCAACAATAACTATACATACCAGGTTCTTTTCAGATCACTCCAAAATCACACTGAAAATTAACTGGAACAAAAAGATATATTTAGAGAATAGGGGTCATAATTGGTCAATAAACCCTAATTTACTTTCCAAAATGGATGTAATAAAAGAAACAAAAGCAATACTAAAAATAGCTATTACAAATATCACTAACTCCCAAGTACCAACTGACATAGAATGGGCTGCAACCAAAGCACAAATTAGAGGATTGTTTATCAAAAAAGCAGCATACTATAAAAAAATACAACTGAAAGAGGAGCATATACTGAAAGGGAAAATAGAGCATCTTAAAAAAGAACTAATAAATAACCCTAAGAACCAAACAGAAGCAGAACTTTTAAAACTGCAAAGGGATCTATATATGTTAGAAACAAGGAACCTATCTTTTTATGAAGCCAGAATGTTAGCCACTTATGCAGAAGATGCTCAAATACCATCTAGAGCTCTGGCCAGAATTATCTCCCAACACAAAAATGCCTCCAATATGTCAAAAATAAACTACAGGGACAAAAACTACACAAAAAATGAAGACATTATTAAAACATTTGAACAAATATACTCTCAAATATATGGAGCACAAATGCTACAAACCTCAAAGGAAGATAGAACTCTTTTCCTTCAAAAACTGAAATTCCCTAATCTCAATTTAGACCAACAAAAAAAACTAACTGAACCAATCTCCATCAGTGAAATTATTACAACAATCAAACACTTAAAAGCGCATAAGGCTCCGGGTCCGGATGGACTCACATCAGAATTTTACAAAGCATTTTCCCCCTTGATAGCCAAACTACTATACTATACACTGAATTACATAATAAACTATAAAATAAATGATATCCACTTTAATGCCTTTAAAACCATCTTTATATTAAAAGAACACACAGACCCCAAAAACCCCGACAGCTACAGACCCATCTCCCTCTTAAATATATATACTAAAATATTTACCTCTATACTTGCAAACAGAATGAAAAATCTGATAGAGAAAATCATCTCCCCAGAACAATTCGGTATTACACCACATAGACAGACTAGTGACAATACATTAACATTAGATGCACTAATATCCTACGCTAACCAATACAATATCAATATCTACACAATGGTAGTGGATGCCCACAAGACATTTGATAGGGTTAATCTAGAATTCTTACTCCAAACACTACCCTACTTTAATATACCCAATAACTTCATTCAGATCATCCAAACTCTATAGCAACCCATACACATCTCTATATATAAATAAAACTTGGTCAAATAGGATCCTAATAAAAAATGGAACAAGACAAAGATGTCCATTATCACCCTTCCTGTTTAACCTATACCTAGAACCACTCTTTCTATACATTAAACAAAATACATACCACAATCCTCCAATACACAACTTCAAAATATACCTCACTGCATTTGCGGATGATCTGAACATATACTGCACTACACCAAATTCAGATATAAACAAAATAATAGCTGCAAGTGAACATTTCTCGACTATATCTAACTACAAACTAAACCTCAATAAATCTAATATTTCCCCCTAAAGACATCCAAACTCATCTCACTAATACCATTGTTAAACACAATAAAAATAAAAGAAGAAACTAAATACCTGGGAATCACCTTTTTCCAGAATAACAAAGACTTCTAACAACACAATGTAAACCTTAAATGGCAAAATATAATGCAAGACTGTAAAAGATGGAACAACCTAAAACTACCATTCTTGGCCAAAGTATCAATAATAAAATGAACATTTTACCTAGACTAATGTATATATTCATGACATCACAGACAACAATACATAATAATTTCTTCAAACAAATTCATACCTTCTAGCAAAATTTATATGGGAACCCAAAAAAAACAGAATCTCCTATCCAAAATTAATGCTCCCCAAAAGCAAAGGAGGACTAAATCTACCAGATTTTAAAATGTACTACTCAATCATTAACACTAACAGAATATTAAGAATAGCTGAATATAAGCCATCAATGGAAAATTGGTCTCCTCTATGGATGACAATCTATTATAGATATATTAAAGCTCTAGGTTTCAATCCCAAAGCACTTCCATTCCTAAAGCAGAAAGAAATACAAACTTATAACATTATAGAGCCCTTAAAACATTCTATCAACTTAGCGCAAAAACTCTTTCATTTCTTGAACCTTAGACAAGCCATGACAATACTGCAACCCCTTCATAAAAACCCAAATTTAACAATAAACAATAAGATGCTAGACTTAGTCCCTTTTCCCAGACTGAAATATAAAACGATCCAAGATATTTATCCCTACCTTAACTGTTCAATACAAGAAATGAGGACCAACTTAAACCTCCCTAAATCACACATAATAATCCTAAGACAAATCAAAGAACTGTGTTCCATTTACCTCCAAAATGTTAGTATGACCAATAGTGACATAGAAACTTGTAGCAGGTTTTGGAAAACTATTATCACAACAAAGAAAACTATTACTAATTCATATAAAATGATAAATGAAATCAAATACCAGAAAGACCTCCTCTTCTCTAACTACTGGAGAAAAATTAAACCATCCATAGTGATCAGCAAATAAACCAGGCAATCAATCTAACACTGAAGATTATACCCATCAAAAAGTTAGCATACACTCAACTCATGATTAATAATAATGCTTATTTTACACCTGCAATCCTACACAAGTTACCATAACGCACTTGTTAACCTTAGACATGACTCATTATTGCCATCATATTGCATAATAGTAATGCTGGCAGTAGTTGCTCAGAGCAGCAGGATTACATAAAAAAAGAGGCTTCAATGTATCAGGTATTATGGTTGGTGTCTGTATTAATAAGTCTCACAGCTGTAGGATACAAACTGCTCCTGAATCTGGTAGTCCTGCAGCAGAAGTTGTAGTACCTCCTTCCAGATGCAAGTTGTGAAAACCAGTTGTAGGCTGGATGGGTTGATATAGCAAGTATTTTATATATTCTCTTTCTTGCTCTTGTAAAGAAAAGCTCCTGAATAGAAGATAGGTTTGTGCTCAAGATTTTCTCAGCCACCCTCAACACCCTCTGTAGTTTCTTCTTCTCAGCATCTGTGCAGTTGCTGAACCATGCTATGAAGTTGCTAGTGAGGATGCTGTCAATAGCTCCCCTGTAAAAAGTGGTAAGAGCAGACAGTGGGAGCCTGGCCTGTTTGAGCTTTCTCAGGAGGTGAAGCCTCTGTTGAGCCTTCTTGACTATATAGTTGATGTTAGCAGCCCATGAGAGGTAATCAGAGATGTGAAGGCCCAGGAACTTGGTTATTTTGATTTTCTCTACTATCTCCCCTTTGATAGTGAGTGGTTGGTGAGCTGTTGCCTTTCTCCTGAAGTCCATAATCATTTATTTGGTCTTATTAACATTCAGGTCCAGATTTTTCCTGTCACACCAGGCAATCAAAGTGTTCACCTCATCCCTGTAGTTATGTTCATTCCCACCACTAATGAGACCCACGACTGTGGTATCATCAGTGAATTTTATAATATGGTTTGTGTTATGTTTTGCAGTACAGTCATGGGTGAAGATGTTGAAGAGCAATGGGCTGAGCACATAATCTTGGGGAACACCAGTATTCGAACTATGCATTGAGAGGTGTTGTTTTCAGTGCATGTCCACTGGGGTCTACCAATCAGAAAAGCAAGAGTCCAGTTACATAGGTGTTTGTTTATCCAGAGTTTCACGAGCTTAGCCACCAGTTGCATCAGTATCACAGTGCTAAATGCAGAACTGAAGTTGATGTACAGGATTCTGATGTAGTTGTTCCTGCCTTCTAGGTGTTTTAATGCAAGGTGTAGTGTGACTGATATAGCATCCGCAGTAGATCTATTTGCCTCGTATGCAGTAGATTGAAGGACTTAGACAGACTTGCAGATAGGTGCTTCTTCACAATCCTCTCAAAGCACTTCATGATGTTTGAGGTTAAGGTGACCAGGCTGAAGTCATTGAGGCAAGTAGGGTTGGGTTTCTTTGGAAGTGGGACAATACTTGTTTCCTCGAAACACGATGGAACTTTCTCCATAGTAAGGGATAACTTGAAGATGTCTGTCAGTACCAGACATAACTGATAAGCACACCCCTTCAGCACCTTGCCAGGTATGTTGTCTGGTCCAGCAAGCTTCTTTGGATTCACCTTCTTAAGCTGAAGTCTCACCTCCTTGGAGTTTAAGGTGAGCACTGTCTCCTCTTTGTCAGTGTTTGTTTTAGAAGGTACGGTGGTGTTCTTCTCCTCAAATCTGCCAAAGAAGGAGTTTGGTTCATTTAGGAATTCCAAGCTGTCATCACATTGGGGTGATTTGGACTTATAGTCTGTGAGCTGCTGTATCCCCTGCCATAATCTTCTCGTGTCCCTCATGTCTGGAAGCAGATCTGAATCAGAGGTCTCAGATCATTATTACTAATTCCATCAACTCCCCATGCTTTGTTTGGATCAAGTTTGCGCACTTCTTTTTCAATATAATCTAATTTGATTCCTCCAGTATCTGAGGTTACCTGGATGTCACAAGGACAACTTATCACCCACTTTGTGGAGTCAAACTATTTTGCATAAGACTTTGTAAATATATCTATAATATGTTGTATCTGAGAATAAATTTTAGAAACTGCACACAGTTTATCAATTTGTATGACTTTACTCCTTCCACATCTTATGTATTTATAGAATGGTTTACTACTATGCTCAATATCTTTATATAAATTTTCTTCAATTTTTTCTTGATCTTGTCTCATATTATGCTTAATTTGTTTGTTCAGCTTGTTTATTTCAGTTTTCAAAGTTGTAGTTTGACCTCCATTTCTTATATTTTCTGTTTCTCAGCTTAATCAGGTATCTTATTATTATGGAAATACATCCCCCTGATGTTGTGTGCCTAGGTCATGATGTTAAACATGTATTTGATTTTTTTTTTTTGCACTCAAACAATTTCTCTTTCTAAACTTTTCACATTCCACCTGTTTTCCACTGAACACATCATCCAGTTAGTTTTATATAGTTACTCTTTTGCTCCCATATAATCTTTAATTAATCTTCTATGCATTGGTACAGATTTCAATTTGGCAGAATTATCTCGCAATTAATTAACCTTTATAACTCCATGATCACTGCACATCAACTGTAGTAAAACTTGACTTGAAGTAACAGTAATTTCTTTAAGTACACAAACGATGTCTAGTATGTTCTATTACCTGGTAGTTCTTTTACAATCTGAAGCAACTGTTGTTCCTGAACATGCGTTGTGAATATTTTTTTTACTAATGTTGTTGAATCAATATAATTCCAGTCTGTTTCTGGTAAATTTAAGTCCCCAGCTAATATTATTCTTCCCTCCTGTGTTTCATGCAAGAATTGTGTGAATTCCTCTAGGTCATCAGCACTTGAATTTGGTGGACTATACACTCTAACAATTGTTATATATTCCAGAGTTGTCTTTATTGTCACAGTTACACAATTGATAGTATTGGTGTTATCATTGAACATGTATAATCGCAGGACTTATAACTATCTTTAATCCCTGTCATAACACTGCCACCTGATTTTTTGTTAGAATGTCTGTTACAGTAAAAGCAGTAAAAGCATTTATACTCTGACAGAATTGGTTTCCAGTCATTTAACCATGTTTCTCTAACAATAACATCATCAATCTTGTGGAAATGTAGCAAATATTCAAATAATAAGAAAACTTCTTTATTAATCCTCATTGCATTAACAACCATCAGAGATGCATCAAATGTTATGTGTGAACTACTACATTTTTGACTTGGCAAAAATCCTGCCTAGTTTTTGACAAATATTGCAAAATATCTGCTGCAAAAATTCTCTTCCCTGATCTTGACAAATGCACACCATCTAGTCTGAACATATATGTGCCCAAAACTAGACTTGGATGCTCTACATATTTCCATTTTTTAAAGCAGGACATTTGTTCCATGTTACCCCCAAAATGTTTTCATTCACAGTGACCGGCTATCCTTTCTATGTGTGATTTGTGAAAAATATGTCTTAACACAATTACAAGGTATACCGTCTAAGAGGGCTGTAAGTTCCCTACTAACAGTCTTTGTGGATGAGATCATTTGTACAAACATGAATAAAAACAGATCTGTACGTCCTTATGTTAAGGCATTCCAAGGCTTGTCTCACATCTTATATCATACCTCTCAACCTGTTAGAGCAAGAAATCTGGACAAAGGCACAAATAATAGGGGACAAAGGCCTAAAAATAGGAACAATTTTTAAATGTTGCTCTTACAAACTTAGAAAGAGGGATAGAATAACAGAGTATGCATTAGCATTAATTTTCTGAAGGATATGAAGTCTGAAACTCAAATGTATGCCATTATTTTCTGACTTCAGTCCTCAATGATTTGCCAGTGATTCCAGAAAACCACAATTTTATGAGAAACGGACCAAATATATGAGGTAAAAATCTGGATATTCTGTGAAAATCTGTATAGTTGAGAGGTATGTCTTCTATTTTTGCTCCTGGCAAGCATAACACTATTCGATGTTCATTATCTTCTCTGCAAATGTAAGCATCAGTTCCTCTAATAATTAAATCACCAACTACAAGAATATATTTTCTGACCAGATCTGAAGAATCTTCAGCTTCTAATTCAGTAAGATCTGCTCTATCAATTGTTACAAAGGAATTATCTTAATCACCAGTAGTCTTATTAATCCCACTGTTTTCATTGCATATTAAATTTGTAAGCATACAGTTCTCATCCAGATGGCTTTGTACACCCACAGCTTGAGCAATCTAGTCAACATCTGTCTTTCTTACCTTTTTTCTTACAGAAATATTCTTCAGTCCTTCCACATTCAGTTTTGATTTCTTCCTTTTCACCTGCTTCTTTTTTTCTACCTCCTGTTTTGGAAAAAAATATTCCTTTTTCTGTAGACTGAAGGTTTTCTGATAGAAAAATGTTATAATTCCCTATAATCTGTGTGTTATAAAAATCAAAGCAGTGTCCTTTTTAGTATGTATTCTCTTTTCCTTAAAGACATTTATCAGTTTCTTTTTCTTATTAACTGTTGTGAACATCTTCCTTTCTTTCTTTTTTTTGTTTCCTTCTAAACACTCTGAATCCCCAGATTGCTAAATACTTGCTTCCATAATTCCAAAGTTGTCAGGGGCATCATCTTGTTTCATAGGGGTTGAATGATCATTACAGATAATAGACACATCATTTCCTAAATGTGTTATTTGCTCTTTGCCTAATATTATTCATCTTACCAATCCAGTCATTAATATATGTAACAACAGTTCTCCAAGCCATGCCAATTGCACAAGTGAAACCATCATCAGTAAGTCTAGATTTACTCTTAATAATGGTAAGCAATCATCTAACTTTTTTACATGAACACAGACCACCAGTGTTATCAGCTGTTACCTTTAAATATGTATAACATTTATTGTACTGTACAATATATTTGTGCTTTAGCAAATCATTAATTGCATACTCATTTAAGGAATTCATATTCAGCTTCAAATGAATAAAAAATTATAAAAGAAAAGAATAATCAAAAACAGTAACCACAGAATTCAAAGAGAACTTAAATCAACTTATATGAGAAAAATCACACAAGCAATATACAACTAAACACTAAAGTAACTGCAGTAAAGTTGTTGCTCTGACAGTACAAGTTCTGAAAGTCAGACAAAAGCTGTAATTTCTTTACGTTGCAGGTTGCACGCAGTAGCTTCTGCTAACTATCGCTCTCAGTTGCACTTCTGTTGAACAGTAAAGATCACTAAATCACAAACCAAGATAGGATTGTTCAGATAATCTCTGGATTGTCCTATCTGCAGTCTGTGTGAAATTATAGCTGACTAGGGCCCTTGGGATGGCTAGAGCTTGCCTGTCAATCAATAGTGAAAATTCAAATTAAAACAACAAAATATAAATCAATAAATCTTCTTGTCTACAAGGTATCCCTTCCTTCCTACAAACAGTGAATCATAGTGGTAAAAAATAAAATATAAATTCAAATGAAATTCTCTTATCAGTCAACACCATAGTAAATCAGAAACCAAGACAGGATTGTTTAGATAAGCTCTTCAGTGTCTAAAATATTTCTGCATCACTCTTTGTGCCTTATACTTTGTCGAACATGATTTGCTACATAAAATTAAGTTGTAGTAGCATGCATCGAAAATATATGAAGAGAAATATGGTAAAGAGTCAGATTGTGTGTGTTATTAGGCTGACTGCTTTGGATGCTCATTTCTTAGAGATGGTGATTTGCTTAAAAAACTCTTAACTAGATAGTACCTCATTAAAATGATAAATAATATTATTAGAGATGTGAAAGGGAAAAGAAGAGATGTTTATTACCCCATCACAGATTTGGACAATAATTTATCTCACAGTGTCAGTTATGCAACAGGTAGTACACTCACCTTTGGTGGGGAAGGTTGGGGATTCTATTCCCACACCATATGGATTGATTGCTGATACTGCAGTAAAGATGGATGATGCACACCTGTGCTCAGGTGGATGTAAAAGGTCCCTTAGTACCTATCAAGAAGAGTAGGGGAAGTTCCCTGATAGCCTGGCCAAATTTCCCCTAGTAGTATAAATACCACCTCAGTTCTCTCCTAAAAATAGGTTACCAGTCTAATGAGACTAACCTGGTCAACAAAGGATAAATAAAAAATGAAATAAATGTAATATTGTGCAATAGTAAAATGAGCAATGAAAAAATGATTTTGCCATACACAACAGATACACCAGGGGTATGAAATATAGTAGAAAACAAATCAAAAATTTTGAAAGCCATAAAAATGATAGGTAGAAAGCTAGGAGAAAAGCCCAGTTTTATTAATAAGAAGCAATCGTCAGTGGCATGACAGGTAGCACGATCACCTTTGGTGCAGAAGGCCATGGATTCTAATCCCACATCAAGTTGATCAATTATTGATACTGCAATACAGCATAAAGAAGTGCTACACTCCTGAGTGTGCCATCTTTCAAATGAGATATTAACCAGAAGCCCCATCTGCTTGAGTTGCTGGTAGCTCAGCTGGATGTAAAAGATCCAAAGTCACTTATTGGAAACAGTAGGGTCCACTATTTAAATGACAAATTATTTAAATGTTTACATTTTGACACAGTTCCATACATATTTACAAATTTACAAACTTTTGCTCAAACATTTACGTAATTTCTTCACTATGCATTCTATTTTTTTATTTTAATACATTTTAATAGATTTTTCTTTGAACTAACCCCCCACTCCCTTTTCCATAACTACCATTATATTTTTCTTAACTTCCCTGATACTATTAATTTTCAATTAGACATCATTTTGTTTAATCTGTCATTCCAGATTGCCCATATTACATAAAATAACATTTTGTCAGTTTACCGACATAATGTTGAATGCTAAATGGTTGAAACTGAATTGGGTGAACACACTATATTAAATGATAAAAATGTTGAAATAAAATTAGTCTAAACACACAATGTTGGAAGTATTGAATTTGCTCATTTCTGCACTGTAGTGCAATCTCGGAGTTGATATATTTAAGTAGGGGGGTGTGGGGGGTGCAGGGGGCGTATCCCTCCTGCAAAATAGTAGGGTTGATCTCATTGCTTTTTTCAATGAAATGATTGTAGACATTTTGATAATTCAATGTTTTCGGTTGAGATGTTATTTTTCAACCAAATGACTATTAGACATTATGAAATTCAACAGTATGTCAGTAAACCCATTTTGTCCATTATTATTTTATATTCTTTGTTTCTAGTCTTATAATGTCCATATTCAATCATATCCATATTCAAATTTCTATTTTAGTTCAACAATTTTTTCTACACATAAATTTTCCCATAATTTCTGAACTCTTCTACATTAAAAAAATGTTCTGTAGTTTCTTCTTCGCCACTATACCAACAAATTCTCTCACTTTTTTATAAGGCATATTTGCTTTTACTGACAATAATTTACTTGTTTTCAATGTTCATTACCTATTACCAATTTCCTTTCTTTTTTTCTTTTAAGTTCATTCCTTTAAACTTCCTTTTCCTATCTTTTATGCTTCTTCCAATGAAACTTTTTTCCTTTCACTGCGTTCCAATTTGTATCTTTTTCATCACTAATTTCTGACTCTTTTTCTATCTCCTCTCTATCTTCTTGTTGTTTATTTTTTATCTTTCTCTTCTTCTAGATTATCTTCAATTTCAGTTTCTAGTTCTTTTTCATTTTTTCTATATCCACACTTGTTTTTTAACTGTCATTTAGCTCTTTTTTACAATCCATCCATGCCAAGTTTGTTTACATTTACAGCATTCTACTTCACAATTTTGTCATGTCCTGTTTTTCCACATATATAACATTTTTTATCACAATTATTCACAAAATGTCCTTCTTTCTCACAAAAAAGTTTTTGGTTTTCCCCAGTATTTTACTACATCCCTATTACAATCAACAGTCATTTATAACACTTGGAATATATACAATGTTTTATATTTCCATTTTCAGAAATGCTAAAGTGGCATTACTGCTGGTTAAATGTATGTGAAAAGGAGTTTCAAGAACAGGTAGAAACTACACAGCATTGTTTAAAGATGAGAGGTTATAGTGACTGAGAAATAGTTGAAAATGTAGAGAGGGTTAAAAGCTTGAGGGGAACCACAGCTAAACCTTATTTTTCAAAACCTGCATCAAATAGAGTAATGTATAATAGGAACAATCAGTATAAACTGAGGGTACCACTACATTATTCCAGTAATGTTTCCATGTACATGAATGTTATTAGAAAACACTGGAAAGTCCTTATGACAGACAAAGATATTTCCAAAATAAAAGAGCCCACCCTCAGGTTTTTATTTAGGAACATGAAATCCTTAAAAGGACCTTATGTTACTCAAGGAATAGACATGACTATAGCAGTAATGCCACTTTAGCATGTGGCACTTGCAGTATATACACTTACATTGACAGCAGTTCTACTTTCACACACCCTGACCAGGATAGAATATATAGGTTTAAAGGTTTTGCCACTTGTAGCATCTCCCACATTGTTTACTTGGCCCACTGTTTATTGTGTTCAATGTTTTACATAGGCAAGATGGATAGAATGCTTAGAGAAGGAATAAAGGAACATCTATATCATATTAGCAAAGGGAATAAAACTAATGGCCTTGCAAAACATGTCACTGCCAGTGGTACTAAGCATACTTTTAAGTGTTTGGTTATAGGGAGGGTGCACCAGACATTAAGAGGAGGTGACATCAGGAATAGTACTGAGCAGCTTGAGTCTAAGTGCATCATTAGACTGAGAGGTGATAGTGGGCATGGACACAATGATGTGGTTCCTATTAAACCTAAGCAGAAATCTAGGAACCTAAGACGTTGAATGTTTTTTGCCTTTGTATTATTGTATGTTTATGTTTTATATATATATATATATATATATATATATATATATATATATATATATATATATATTTGTTACATATGGATTTTTATGAATGTATTATGATTTCTGTATGTAGGTGCTATGCATATGTTTTTATGAGACTGCTTGTTTAAATAATTTGAGTGCCTCGATGTCACATGATTAATCAAGGGAGGTAGTATATGATATTTAAACTGAGTTTTTTAGTTTGAGAGACATTACCTGAACAAGCAGCTTAGTCTGTGAAAGCGCTTGTGGTGTCGACAATACGTTTTTTATTGAAACTGGCTGTTTTGGAGTCCATCTGTCTTGCTGGATTAATTTTTTGGTTTTCTTTACTGGGACGCCTTTACCAGAAAGGGTTGGTATTTGTGTTTGTTCAGTTTATTTCAGTAGTTGGGGAAATAGTTGTTGAATAATTCAAATAATATGATAACAAAGAAACCAGTGGCATTAGCTTCTACTGGCAACCAGTTGTCTTTTTTTACTGAAATGCCACAATGTTGTTGCCTAATGGCTAGGTATATGAACCATAGTGTCTTATTTTCATCAGAACATAGCAATGTTGTGTTCCAACAAGTATTTAGAGCATTGATGGATAATGCATTTTCCAACCATGGAAGTGGCACATTAATAGCATTAATTTTCTAGATATTGTTGTTAAACACATTGTTGAACATGAATTTATGTTTCAAAAAGTCCAAATCAGCTACAATTAAGTTAACTAGTTTCAAAATTTCTTCAGTTCTATCAAATAGTTCAAGCAACTGCATTTGAAGTGTAGAATTCTCTTGTACACCCTGGGGGAACTTCCAAATATGTAGCTCCTTCAGGATATGTTGCTGTTGTATACTGTCCCCCCAAAAGTAATATATAAATAAATTCATATACAGACACATGAATACATGCATAAAACTTGTTATACTGTAGAAGCATACTCTGATCATCATTTTATTTTATCCAGGCACTGTACTCATTTATTACATTAAACCCAGTGTGATGGGGTCAAGCAAATCAGTTAAAATACAATGTAACATGCACAATGAATGGCAGCTTGATGAAGATGATTCACTGCAGTATAATCAAATACAGAGTCAAAAAGATAATTTGTATTGCAGAGAAAATATGTCCAGTGATCTTTGGAAGCAACAATTATTACTACTACAGCTATTGCTTTTACCAACATATAGTGGTATAACACTGTAGCAGTGCAACATACAAAAGCAAAATCAGGCTCAGAGATGTATGTAAGAAAGAAATTTAAAGTAGATCTAATATGGTGTTAACTAGTTAGTTAAACACAAAGCAACAATTAACAGGTTGTAAAATATTAATCAAAGTGCTACAACAGATGGATTTAAATGAACAAATAAGTAGAAATAAAGGAATTATGCATAGATTGCAAATATCTAATTGATCCTTTGGTGGTAGTGGGTACATGCTATGTTTGGGTATGTGAGTGTTTGTGTATGTGTTGGGTTGGTAGGACGATTAAGCAGATCCTGAATTTAACTACTACTACAAAGGGAGATCTAAGTGTTTTAAGTAAAGAATAAAGAAAGCCTTGGCATGTATCCATCTGAAATTAATAGTTGTAAATACATATTTATAAATCTCTTATATTGTTTTGTGTCACATTTATCAATTATGCTTTTTTATTATGACAT
The DNA here is from genome assembly GCF_019279795.1 of Protopterus annectens. Taxonomy (NCBI): domain Eukaryota; kingdom Metazoa; phylum Chordata; order Ceratodontiformes; family Protopteridae; genus Protopterus; species Protopterus annectens. Next base: position 169,722,428 of record NC_056729.1, on the reverse strand, counting down.
GCATTTTCAGAACAGCTGATTTTCAAAATGATGTTATTAACACTATAGAACATTGAATGTTTAGGAATGGAAGTCACTTTGCTATGACTTTTTAAATGAGATTTGTGAATTTATTGATTTAGTGGTAGGAATTAGAAGATTTAGGAAACTTGTCAAAACAACACATATTTGCTTGTCATGAGTTTATAACCAATGTATATATTTTACAGCCTAATAAATGCTTCTAGAGTCCATGGGTGACACAGAATTTGCAGAAGCTGTAGATTACATAAGTAAAAGATTGCATCATAGAGACTACATTTATTTAGCTGGACATGAATAGAAGGTCTCTGTGCTAAGAAATCAAATATTTTAACTACTTTCTGAGAACTATTCCATCTAATAAAGCCACCAGAAGTGAAAAGAATATATAATTTTCTTTAAAACAGAATTTTGCTTCAAAAGATTGTCATTAAAAGCATTTTGCTGTCTGTCTTGATATATACAAAGTGGTGAGCTGGAGACCAAGTTCCTGCAAAGGAGAAATATTAATGTGAAACAGTAACTAAAGAGAAAACAAAAAGAAAGTAACTCATTTCTTTTTAGTACTTTCTTTTAGCTACTGTATCTGTATTTGCTAGTCATCAAGTTTCTGCCAAATGGAATTGAGCCTATTTATACTAAAGACAAATGCATAACGATATAATCAGGTTTCCTCTTGGTACAAATAAAGTGAAGGCATCTAAACGCTTCTTTTGACTTAGAGTGCCTGATGAATAACACGCTGCTAGCAGCAGCTCTGGTTTGCAGGTATCACAAAGAGCTGTTATATATCTATAATTGTTTGAAGGTTTCTTGTTTTTTAATGGAAAAATGAGGCTTATCTCTCAGTCAAACGTTAAGGAACTCTGATCATAAAATCCAGTAATTTACATGAAAAGCAGTAGGCTGTTCTAAATTCAGCTAGCAGTAATGGCAGAAATATAACTATTCTTGGCACTTTCCTGTGAAATGATAATTAAGAGGGTAACTTTAATAGTTTGCTAATTAAGTTAAGGAATTATTAACTTTTTTTCCAGTCAAACTGACATCATATTTGGCACCCTTCCCTTTGCATATTTTACTTCTGAAGAGATCTGGCTCAGATTATGTTTCTTAGTCAGCCATCAATTATCAAATATGTTTCTAAATATTTTGCATGCACTTGGTTTCTAAAATGTCTTAAATATTTTTAAACTAATTCCTCTTGAATAATGCATTCAAGTACTGTCCATACACCCTGTTTTTAACCATGCATATGTACTATACTGATCTCTTTTTCAAGTATCATCTTGAAACAAAAGCCAGTACCTTAGCAGAGACAGATGTTGAAGAACAGCAAAGACCCAAGTCGTTCTTGTACTAAATGGGCCTTTCATATTTATAGTATTAGCTTGTGCACTCTAGTGAGCTATGAAACAATAAAACATTGGTCTGTATTTAATATTATTTCTAGTGAGCTTGGTAATATTCCAAAATGATTTGCTGCATTGTATATCACCTAAGCTACTGATTTCAGAAATGGATGCTACTTTTCAGAGGCAATTGCAAGCATGCTTTGTAATGTAGAACAAGGCGTTTTTTGTTTTCATTTGTACAGTCTGCAATGGAATTTGTAAGCTTTGAAATTCACCTAATAGTTCAGGTCTGGAAAGAACAGAGCATTCAATGTATATGTTTTAGCACTTCGTGATATTTTGTAGTACCACTAAAACTGAAATCAAATGATGAAATCAGCTTGGAGACATAAATTGCCAGAAAACTTTAGCTGAAAGTTTATTTTACTGTTTTGCAATGTACATTGTGAAAAATATATGATTAAGTAATGAAAATATTTGACCAAAATGATGACCTTCCTAATTTGTATGAACTATTCTAGTATAAATGACAAAATATTTGTAGAAGTTAGATGTGTTAGTGATATTATCTGCTAAATTAACCTATTACAATTGTTTAGACAGTTTAATCTCTTCATTTCTTCTTGAGAAATGCATTTGCATTGTAACCTCATTCTGTTTCATTTGCTTTATAGAATGGACAATGCATGTTCTACTTAGATATATATTACAGAAATTATAAACATTCTTTGTATCTCCTGCAATGATGTAATATTTGTTGTAGAAAATCATATTATTATTTTTTGTATTCTTTTTTTTCTTTCATTATTTAAAAAAAGCATATAGGTTCACAGGTGTTTACTAGGCTAATGACCACAAGGGCCTTTTTAAGCCTAAGCATGCATCCCAAATCTCAGACAAGTTCTGATACCCTTCATAAGTGTAAGCAGGGGCTTGGGAGATGAACCATTTACAAGCTACGACCTGGGAGATGAACCATTTACAAGTTGCCTGTGTCCATTAGAGATATAGGTGCCAATCCAGGAATGAATTTCCTGTTCCCCATCCAATTGTCCAAGTTGCACTTGAATTGGGTTAGGGAGGAACTCTGCTTCACATGCATGGGGAGCCTGTTCCAGAGATAGGGTAATCTCTGGGATATATACCTGTCTCTCCAGCAGGTCCTATTTATATCACAGGCAAGGTTTAAGTCTTTAGAATGGTAATTCTGGTGCTGTTTGTTTTGCGGATATGCAGGAGGTCCATCAGAGTGGGGTCTGTCATGCTCTGTATGTCAGCTATAGATCTCCCCTCAAAAGCCTGTATGAGACAGAATACAGTGATAGAGCCTTGCGGCAGTCTGCATAGGACATTTTACTTACACTCATTGTGCTCAATGATAGGTCTGATGAATCTTCCTTCCTTGGACTTAAATGACATTCCTTTATTTATAAGTTGCTCAACATAGAATGATTTCCTCACTACTGTAGACATGTGATGGTCAAAGGCTAGATTACTATCTGTGTGTGTCCCTAAGTCCCTGACTACTGGCTCAGCTCTAAGGGGTATGTTGTCAATATGATATTTACCAGTAGTAGATGACTTCCCCAAGGATACTATTATGAATTTATTGTCATTTAGTTTTACTCCATGACTCTGACACCAGTGTTTGTCTGTGCCAACCCTCCTGGAGAGCATTTGTGTCAATGTGGGTTTCAGTGACAGTTCCTAATTTGCAATCATCTGCAAATTTAATCAGCCAGAAACCACTGACATTGGCCTTGACTTCAGAGAAGTAAATGACAAAAAGGAGTGGTCCAAGGATTGATCCCTGAGGGACTCCACTTGTGACTGGCCTCTTTACAGAGATGGACTCACCAATTCTAACTTCCGGGGTCATATCTATGAGCAAGTTGGCTATTCACTGGGTGGCATACAAGTTTGTACCCAACCTCCTGAGTTTGTCAACAATACCTGAGTGGGGTGTTGTGTCAAATGCTTTGGCCAAGTCGAGGTAGGCAGTGTGAACCATTTTGCCCTCATCCATTGCTTTGGTGACCTTCTCAATGAAGTCCATCAGGTTGAGTAGGCATTATCTGCCCTTGATGAAACCATACTGGGTTAGGTCCAATGTCTGGAGGTTTACTATATCTATATTGATGATTTCCTTGATAATTCTTTCCATGGCTTTACATATAAGACTAGTGAGACTTATGGCTCTGTAGTTTTCAAGGTCTGTAGATGGTCCACCTTTGTGCAGAGGGATGACTGTTGCTGTTCTCCATGCATGAGGCACAAAGCCTGTTTGGAGGCTATAGCTGAATAGCAATTCCAGAGACCCTGATAAGTCATGTTTCATGTTACTTGGAAGGCATCCTGGGATATTGTCTGGGCCCATTGATACAGTGTTCTTGGCCTTAGAGAGAACATTAAGGACCTGTTCCCTAGTGATAGCAAGGGGAGTTATATTTGATGGTATTTCCTGAGCGTAGGTTGAGGGGGAGAGAGGGGTAAAGTTGGAGCTGAAATTATTGGCCAGTAGGTTTGCTATATATTCTGGCTCAGTATAGGTGGCTCCATTTTCAAGGAGCTCTGCACACAATTGTGTATTGCCTTTGAGGTTGTGGACATTGCTTAAGAATGCCTTGTGGTTGTCCTTGTATGAGAAGCTAAATTCATCTCAAATTTGGCTTTGGTAGACTTTATCTGTCCTCTGAACTGTTTGTTTAGTTTAATTAGAGTACTTTTATCCTGCTGGGTGCTGCACCTCCTGATTTTTGCCATGATTTTCTTCCTTCTGTTATACAGCCTATTGATTTTGTGATTCCACCAGGGTGGTTTGTTTTTTGAGTTAGTTCTGTACTTCTTCCTGGTGAGTACAGCTGCTTTTATGCAGCTATTAACATGTTTGTACAGGGCTTCTGTGAACAGTTTTGCACAGGGAGCAGTGTTCTCAAGGTTTATAGGGGCTTGATATTTTACCAGGTTATCATTTAATACCAGGAGGTTAGCCTTAGATTAGTTCCTGAATATTCCAGGTTTGGCTGGGAGTCCAGATTTTATTTTTATTTCAAAGGAGACCATTTTGTGGTCTGACATTATCAGGGAAGACATCACAGTAGGGCGGTGTGCAGCACTCTGCCATATTAGTGAGGACCAGATCCAGTATAGTTGCACTCTTGTTCAGTGTATTGATTATCTGATTCAGGGAGCTTGTGTTTACAAAATCCAGGAATCTCTGTGCCTATGGATTTGGTGTCATACAGAATTCCCAGTTAACAGTGGGGTAATTAAAGTCGCCCATGAATATGGTGTTGGGTTGTATGGTTAGTCTTTCTAATAAGTTTAAATACATGGTATGGGTTTCCTGTGTCATAGAGGAGGACCTATAGCTGGCAAGAAAGTGATATTGGATTTTGCCTATGGTAATTTGAACATGAAGCAGCTCAAGTTCACTGTCCTGTTTGACCAGCCTTGAGGTGTATTTATTTTTGATGTAAATAGAGACTCCTCCACTTTTAGTCCCTGTCTGTGTAGTAGCTGGCCAAAATGTGTGTTAGACATTATAATCTTGCACTCTTAGTGTGCCCTCTGTGTCTTTAAAACATGTCTCAGTGACCGCACAGACATCAGCATTCTCTAGGGTAAAGAGAGCTTCTAGGGAGTGGAGTTTTTTTGTTTAGACTCCTAGCATTGAGCAGTAATACCTTTAGATTTTCTTGGTTTTGATTTGCTATGTCAGAAGTGCTTTCAGTTTGGCTTTGCCTAAAAAAGGCATTATGGGAGAAGACAATGTTTTAGCTAATATTCAAAATTCTAGAGGGGAGAGGTGCAGATCATCTCTGGCAAAGCAGTGTGGTCTATTGACCATCTCCTTCCAAGCTGACAAATATTGTACCTCCTTAAAATGATACCAAGAACTAAGAAAATTATTAAAGTTAATCATCATTGTTTCGTATTGTGGCATCATCCTTGGAGAAGATAAAATGCCATTCAATGATAGGCTCGTACCAGCCTGAGACAAATATTCCAAGAGCTCCATGATGTCTCTCTTCATATAGTCTAGGGTGGTGTGTCTCAGGTCATTTACTCCCACATGGACTGTGACTGAGTCATACTGGTACTTGTGGTCCAATGACCTGAGTGCATGCATAATGTGGTGGATCCTAGCCCCTGATAAGCAACTGACTGTGACTTTCTCCTTACTCAACCTATTGAGAGGGATATCCGTGTGTCTCACAATGGAGTCTCCAATGATCAGAATTTTGGACTGTGTGGTGGCTTGCCTTGTGAGCATAGAGGTAGAGGCTCCATGAAATGTGTCTCTATGTGTTGATGTTGGTGTTGTTTGAAAGAGTGCATTTGGGGCTGCTGAGGGTATATGTTATTTGTACATCCTCTAGGAGGTCTTTGTGGTTTAGGAAGGTTACATTTAAGTACCTCAACATATGTGGGTCTATATGTCTGCTTTGAATTGTGTGTAATGGGTGCTGCATGTGCATTATTGGCAACTTTATTGACATTAGGAGTACTTTTACTGAGAGCTTTGCCTCCAGTGACATTGTGTAAATACATCTCTCACATACCATATCAGTTTGTTTGAGAATTAACTGGTTGGCAGTAAACATGAGGCAATGTCTACAGTACTGCAGGATGCCCATATCCACTAAGCTCATAACAGAAATAGTGGGAAAGTTCATATCCATAGCAACAGACCCTTTTTTATTGATTAGATGATTAGATAGCTGGAGTGAGAATATAAAGCAATTTCAGAAATATTTGGTTTCCAAGTTTGGGGACAGTGCTTGTCACTGCAAACTAGTTGCCCTGTGTGCAACTAGGTATTGGAGAAATTTTAATCATGCTTTTACAGGAAAAATGCCACCCAAGGTATCTGAGTCTGTACAGGGCACTGCCAAACACTTAAGGGAAAACTGATATGTAAACCCTGAACATTTAAGGGTGAAGTATTTAGGCAGATATTCTGAAGTTAGAAACAAATCAAGGAGTACTTACTGAAAACAAAGAATTAGCTTGTCAAGAATGATGAAAAGAGGGGAGTTGCATAAATGGTTATTGCTTGGCTACTGTTAGTGCTGGTCTGACCACAGCTTCACTCTGCTGGGATACAATGCTCCTTTGCTTCTTCTCTCACCAGAAGCAAAATGTTAGCTCCAATCCCAAGATGAGAAGTAGGCCACAGCCTGTTTGATGATTCACAGTATTGTCCCAGATGATGCAAGGGTCTGCAGGATAGTTGTAGCCTTTTCCCAGTAGAGGCCTTGAATAGCAAGCAGACCAGTCAGGAATGTTAAGCACAGACACTCACTGTCCAACCAGAAACAGTCAGGAATCAATGCACTCTGCTCCTACTCTCACCAGGATCAGAATATAAGCACAGATTCCAAGCTGTCAACAATGAAGCAGTTACTAAGCTTTTTGATGATCAGCAGTCTCCAGGTAATAATGCCCCTGTGCTCCTTCTCTCAGTAGGAGAAAACAGAAGCACTAACCCCAAGATAACTTCTGAGAAGCAGAATGTGGGATCTGCAATAACTGGTGCTCTTGCAATAGATGTTTAAAGGTAAGCTGAAAAACGTGGGTTAATATTATAAACACTGCAGTGTGCACTAAGCAGTTAGATATGAAAAAGGGAGTAACTAAAGTTTCAGCTATCTAACTGGAGAGACACTCATTTTAAAATGGAAAGATAGATTAAAAGGGGTGGGCACTTTTGTTTTCTGGCTCTATGGAATACAGTGGGATGGGCAATAAATTTAAATAGTTGAATGGGCGTGATTTCACAAAATTATATTTTTGTGTTTACTCACAACAGCTAGTGAAGGAGGACAAGGATGGAGATATGTGGTCAAATTAACATAAAGGGCAGGCAACTAAAAAGACAGTTGTGTTTAAGAACACAACAGCAACAGGCTTGGAGGGTGGGAAAAAATTCCATGTGACTCAAAAGATGTACAGCTGTGGTCTATTTCCAAGTTTTAATATGCAATTCAAAGCAGAATACAAGTAAAACACAGTGTAAAGAAAACAAATCACAGTATACAAAATAGAAGAAGGCATCAAAGTGATAGAAAGCACAAGAAATCAAAAGCAAACTAACCTTTCCCTCACAGAAAGCTGTGGCAGAGTCTGGGTGAGCTTTTCCAGTAAAGCTTTGAAATACTTTATTTTACCCCTTATATAGAAGGTGTAGTTCCTAGTGGTACCCTCAGGTCACAGAAAATTAACCTTAAATGACCTGTTCTGACTTCTGTGTGACTCCTTAATTGACCTGTTCTAATGTGTGACTCATAAGAGACACAGCTGTGGTCTCTTTTCAAGTTTTAATATGCAATTCAAAGTAGAATACAAGTAAACCACGGTGTAAAGAAAACAAATCACAGTATACAAAATAGAAGAAGGCAATAAAATAATACAAAATACAAGAAACAAAAGCAAACTAACCTTTCCCTCACAACAAGTTGTGTCAGAGTCTTGGTGAGCTTTTCCTATAGAGCTTTGAAATACTTAGGTTCATAGGTTCATAGGTTGGTACTAGGCTATCGGCCCTAGGGCCTTTGCAAGCCTAGCCATAACAATTCCTTGGATATTTCTTCCCACAATATTTACTTCTCCAGGCCCCTGTCAAGCAGGGTGACTGACATGATCCCCGGGGTGAATTTCCTATCTCCCATCCAATCATCAAGGTTCCTTTTGAAGATGGCCAATGAGGCGCTCTGCTTGATATGTATGGGCAGTCTATTCCAGAGTATGGGGAATCTCTGGGTCAGGAACCTATCCCTCCAGCATGTTTTGTTCATTGTGATGACAAGGTTTAGATCCCTGGAGTATGTGGCTCTGAGGGATTGGGATTTCTTTAAGTGGAGCATGTCCAACAGCTCAGGGTTTGACATGGCCTTGTATGTTAAGCAGAGATCGCCTCTGAGTAGACGATATGCCACAGAGTATAGCTGGAGTTTTTTTAGACGGTCAGTATATGGCATCTGCTTTAGGCCTGTGATTCTTTTAGTGAGGTATTTCTGTGGCCTTTCAAGCTGTTGCAGATGTCTTGTGAAGTACATACCCAATGAGTCATTATACTCTATAATGGGTCTAATGAGGGATGAGTACAGTGGGACAATGACCTCCTTTTTTCTGGATGAAAAGCCCTTAGTGATGAGGTGTGCTACATAGAAGGATTTCCTGACTGTTGTGGCAATGTGGTTATCGAAAGTGAGACCACTGTCCACCTGTGTCCCTAAGTCTCTCATTACACTTTCGATGTGTAGTGTCCTGCCACCTATGTGGTAATTCATGGGTACATGTTTTTTTCCAAAGGGGATAACTATACATTTCTTAGCATTAAGCTTGAGCCCATGGCTCTGGCACCAGGCATCTGTTTCTGTAAGTCCCTTTTGTAGAATGTCCACATCATTTGGGGATTCAATAATGGCTCCCAGTTTGCAGTCATCTGCAAACTTTGTTATGCCAGAGTCCCTTAGTGTTGGCCTGTACTTCAGAGAAGTAGATGCCAAACAAGAGTGGTCCCAGGACTGAACCCTGAAGTACTCCACTTGTCACTTGTCTGGAGCTGGATTTGGAGTCGGCTACTTTTACTGTCTGGGTTCTGTCAGTAAGCCTGTTAGCAACCCATCGAGTGACGTAGGGATTTAGGCCCAGCTTAGTAAGTTTATCTATGATTCCAGAGTGGGGGATGGTGTCAAAGGCCTTGGCGAGGTTCAGATAGGCTGTGTGGACTGCCTTACCCTCGTCCACAGCTCTGGAGACTGATTCGAAGAAGTCAATCAGATTCAGGAGACCCCTTAAACAGATTCATTTTGATCCCCTTAAATAGATTAATTTTGATCAATAAACTTTGATGACCCCATCTCCCCAAAAAATATACAAGAAGATTTAAGTTTTGACAATCTTCTTATAATTTTAAAATATTTTAATTGCAAAACTATCATGAGCTGACATTGTAATATTTTAATCCTTTCCTAGAACTGTTTTTGCATTGTCCATCCTGCTGACTTTCTAAGATGGGGAAAGCAGATGTGAGAATGACTGTATATGCATGATCCTACACATGTGTGCACAGGAGAGAGGTTGTACAAACCTTGAAGTAAGACAGCTTTATGAAAAAATAATTACTAACTAGTACAAAACTGATCACAGAACCATGAATGCCATTCTGCCATCACAACAATGGCAATTCAGAAAGCTGTACTTTGCTAGAAAAAAAACTCAATCCTTTCATAATTCAAGCAGAAACACTGTCATTAACTATTCTTGATGGCATATCTGCAAGTGGCTGAATTGAAATTCCCCAAGTATCATTTGCCCAAAAACAAGACGTCAAGGAACACAATGCCAATCACTATGTTTCAATTTCATATTGTGATTGTGATGTGAGTAAATGTTGTTGTCTTAGAGGACAAAGAAAAACTTTCTGTACATTGACTGATTTGTTAACCACATCACTCAGAGATGAACTATGAATAACAGGATACTTATGGCCAGGGGAGCCTGCAGGACTCTTTTCAGGGGGGGGTGCAAACCCAGAGCCCCCCACTCATCCTCCCCCACATAGCCCTCCCACACACAGCCATTCCAGTGTCCCATTACTTGGCTGTTTCTCCCCAGTTGCCATAAATACTGTTCAAACCTTTCAGTGTGCATACGGTTTTATGCTTTACTTTTACAGTGATTACAGATATTTGGATTTAATTTACAACTTTTATTTCAAATTTTATAGCACAAACACTGATAGACATTTGCTAAACAAAGCAATAGTCTTACAATGAAAACAGACTAAGCATTAAAACTCACATTTACTAAAACAACATTGAAACCCACATTCAGAGAAAATGCATCTGGCCATTGACGGGTTAAGTTTACCTTCAGGCTGTTTTCAAATTATAGGCTCCTTGCACACATTTTTAGGACCATGCAAAAGTTCTTTGATTCACCTTCCTGTTGTATTAATTATAATATATAATAATTGAATTATATCCCTTGTATAATACAGCACCACGTGTTAGAATGTATTTTAAACTTATACTTTTGAACATTTTTCCAGTAAGCAATGAAACAAAACATACAAACCAATAATGACAAACTGCCCAGTTCAGAACATTTCAACCATAAAGGGTCAAATTTCTGTCATTACAATCCACTAATATCTGTCAATTAGCACAATATCTGCAGAAGTAAAAGTCATCTGAATAATTCCACATTAAAGAGATTTAAAACTAATGAAGAGGTTGTTGCTAGAAAACAACTTTATATTTGTGTTTCATCTACAAATTCCATGCCTGCTGCTCTTGAAGAATAAATTGTTAATGTTACAATTAAAAAATGGTAAACTGGTATATTGCAATGGGGAATGTTTGGCAAGCTGAAAAACAGGTTTACAGTTACTAGGCATTTCATCCAAAGGAGGACATACTCAGGACTGCAGCACCCCACCCCCTTAAAATACAAATCTACATACTGTAGGAGTAGAGCCTAGAGCCCTCTACATCAACATTGCAAATACGCTACCTACTGTGCTACTAACACTACTTTAAAATTCTATACCACAATAGAGATACCATTTGCTAAACAAAAGAGTTGCACAGTTGCACATTTTAAGCAGACTTAACTTGAGCAGCAGTAAACTTCTCTTCCTTTGAGGCTTACAAATTCCTTGAAAATGCACTTGAAAATAAATTCCACCTGCTAATTCTAACTAGAGCATTTCAGTCTCTCTCTCTCTCTCTCTCACACACACACACACACACACACACACACACACACACACACACACACACACACACACACACACACACACACACACACACACACACACACACACACACACACACACACACACACACACACACACACACACACACCTCTTAAACACTTAAACACACACACACATTCACTTACAGTACCTCTCACTTGTACATTCGTCCACAGTCCAAACGTCTTCTGGAATTCAAATTCTGTGTGGGTGTGGAAGATGAAGACATAAACCATCAGTTGCAGAAGCATCTGTGGGACTGGATGCAAAGGGAGTTCTTAAAGAACTGGATGGAAAGGAGTTCTTAAAGAAGAATACCCTTAAAAAAAATCTATTTTTTTTAAATTAAAAGAAAATGAATCTCCCAGCCAGCCGGTTCCAGGGGGATGCAAGTACACCCCCTTGAACCTGCCTGTGGGTATCCTTGCTTATGGCATATTTTACGACTGCTTCATTGAATATATATACTTATGAACTTTATAAGATTTTTCTGAAAGAAATGAAAATATGAACAAAAGCTGCATATGAATCCCATGAGGCAGGTAAATAAAATAATCAAGCAAACTGTGTCTTGAAGGTAAGTGCAGAGATCTCCTTGTCTGTTAGAGGTGGAATGAAAATCTTTTCCTTTAGGATATGCCTCATGCAAATTATCATAACAGCATGAGACAGTCTGAGAGGATTTCCACAGAGTACTTTTCCCATCCATGGGCATTTCTGCACTTGCTGGGACTACTGGTTGAATTTTCCTACTTGAACCTATCTAGAAATCACATTTTTGCCCTTTGTTAGAGAGATCAGCTTTGCACTTACTGGGGAGGACAAGTTCTTGTGAGATTAAGCAGGTTTAACCACACCAGCCAACTGTTTCACAGTTCTGCATTTTAACATAATTTTACTTATATTGACCATCTCCTGTAACGTCATGAACTGCTTAAATTTGATAGTTTCTCAGATTATTTTTTTTTTACTTGTGAATATATGCAGCTCTTGTAAACATTCTGTGGCAGGGATCCAAAGTATTCTGCTGTGCAATACTGTGGGCATCACTGTTCCATATTGACCACTCAGCATTCTTCATCACTTCTCCATTCTATAAACATTACTACAGTTATCTTTTCTGTGCTTTGGAAACTCTAAAGTAAGGTCACCCACCTTCTTTCTTTCCCAGTAGCTATTGTATAATCATGTATTATGGCATATTGACCTATTCCCTGTTTTTATTGTAGTTGCTAACTAGTTGTAGTCAGTCTAGTGCTTGACAGTCCTTTTTGGTCTGTTGTGCAGTTGTTTCTTTGTTTGTCTGCCTACCAGTACTACAATTAAGGTTGTACTATTATGCATTATTTTTTATTGACATGCTTTGTTGCTCCAGTATTTTACTGTCCCATTTTGTCTTCTTGTAATTAATTTATTTTTTCTACACTTTAATGCTTCTTTGTTTACAAACCTGCAATTTTGTTACTGCTGCTGACTTGTCAAAGAGTCCTGTTTTTGTCTTGCTGGTATAACCACTTATGCTTGCTTTGCCTCTTTTTGTGCCACCAGCTGTAGTATTGTATAACTATGTATTTTTATGTATTGACCTGTTTTGTTGTTATAGTTGGTAACTTATCAGCACTCTTGTGCTTTGTAGACCTTTTCTGTTGCTGCAGTTATTACTTGGTTGTCTTCATTATTGCTTTTGCTTTCTGATTGGTAACTTCTTCTCTTACTAGCTAATACTTCCTCAAAAAATTGGTGTACTACTACTACTACTACTGATTAGCCACTGCAATGTGTGTCTATATTAATAGAATAACTTTGCAGCTGCTACCAGTGTGCCTTAGTTGTCAGTGCTATTATTCAAACAGTATCTCTGTGGTCTCCATCCCAGGTTGTACTGTTACCTATGGAATGCGAGCCCTAGTTCATACTGTAGCCATATCCACTGTGATACTCTACCTCAATTGTCTAGTGCCTAAAATATCAAAATTCTGTAGCCTTCATGCATTACTACACCATGATCTGTGGCATCTGAGCCTAGTTGTCCAACATTATACTATGCTACATACAGGTGATCTAATCAATTGCTATTGCATGGTTGCATCCATTAGCCCTGATCAGTTGTTCATATGTACTGTCTGCGGCATGCTGCTTGAGCTATACAAAAAGATTAAATACTCTTGCTCCTTGATCTGTTTAAAGCTTTCATTTAGTGGCTACAGCTAGGAGCTGTAATAGTGTGCATTACTATAATTGCATTTTTATTTAATTACTAAATTGTAAACTGCTTTTTCATACTGAGACTTGTATTTTCTCTTTGTGAGTGCTCTTTCTATGTATTTAAAGTGAGGTTTCTGTGTTCTGCTCAGGTGGCATAATCTTGATAGAGGCCTGCTGTTGTCCAGGCCTGGTAGTTTTGTTTATTGAGTTTCCTGTGTTTTTGGCAGCCATTTTCTGCTGATAGTCTGTCTTCATTATTATTGAGAGCAACAGGGTTTCCTGACCTTCTGTAATACGAGTGATTGGGTAATAGCAGGGGCCAATAGGACTGAGTAGTAATTTGATCTTCTAACTCTTCCATCCTTACTGGTATATAAACCCTGTGTCTGGAAAAGGTTGTGCTTGTATTTATCAGGCTGTGGATGGTAATTCATTACTGAAACTAAGCAGAAATTCCTTAAGATTCCAAGAGCAATATAAGTTATTTCTTACACTGATTTCATTGAATTGCACTTCTGAAACACTTATAATTGTGCTATACGGTTAATCTACTACATTTTGCACTGTTATAAAGCTTTTTTACTGTTTCACTGCATTTATGTACTGTTTTATACTATTTTAACTGTATTTTTCATTGCTAGATAATGTTTCATTACTTTAATTGCATGCTTACTGAATTACTTAACTGTAAACTGCTTTTTCATACCGAGAGTTGTATTTTCTGTTTGTGAGTGCTTTATCCATGCTTTTCTGTGCATTTTTGATTTTTTTAGGTTTCTGTGTTCTAGTCTAGTCTGTTTGCAGTTAAATGCATTCTCTAGAGTCTGCTTGCTCCTTGATCTGTTTAAAACATTCATTTAGTGGCTACAGCTAGGAGCTGTAATAGTTTCCCAACCACCCACCCATCCACCCTCCCTGTTGTTGTGGTGTTCTTATACTTGGTGGCTTTGCAGTTGCCCACCCATACTGCATATTTGATCTGTGACACTAATCCCAGTCTCGTGTTAGTAATTCATTCAATCTAATAGAGAACATTTGTGAAGGCTAACCCACTCAGATTCTTAACCTTGAATTAACTTCTGTTCCAGCTTTCTCCATTTCCACTTTACTGAAAAAAAAATCTAAGCTTGTTTCCCCCCTTTCCTCTAGCAAGTCTAGTCTAGATACAGATTTTCTGTATCCAGGACTATTTGTAAGCTCCTGAGACCCCCCCCCCTGCTTAACAAGGCTTAAACTATTCCTGGCAGCATAAAGTCTGCTCTTCAAATTTTCCCCTGCAACTAGCCAGCTTTTTAGTTTTAGCACTCAAATCTGTTTCTTTGAGCTCAGCACTTGTTCAGAACTCATTGTAAGCACTAAATAAGCTACAAATTACTACAACACTCAACTTTCCTCACTTGTCTAGAGGAAAACAGTTTTTAGTACTTAATAAATAAGCATCTATCCAGGCATGTCTAAAGGTCAGCTCCCGGTGTTTTCTCCTGTCTACCTGATGAATCTGGACATCTTGAGGCAATGCAGCAATTGCCTCATGTACACAGACAACCCTCTCCTCCAACCACACAACACTACAACCTGTGAGAGATGCACTTATATAGTCAAACTAGAAGCAAAGCTCTCTTCACTGAAGACTGGACTAGACAGTCAAGAGGAGAAGGTAAACACTTACACCACACCACACTCATCACATAGTCCCTCAAAACTACACCACCAAAAACACACACAGAAACACAAGACACATGCCTACATTCACAGAGGCTATCAATAAAAATCTGCCCAAACAACTGGGACCTCCAAAGCAGAAATGCAAGCAACCTTCACCCCAACACAACCCAAATGACACATAGCCCACAAACTCAGTGTGCCACTCAACTACAGCCCATAAGGCATAATGTACCCAACACTCTAGTCATAGGTGACTTTGTAGTCAGGGACACTGATGTTCCACTCACCAGGGTAAACAAGAAGAAAGTTACTGTCAGCTGCCTGTCAGGTGCCAGGATCCACCACATAATGCACACACTCAGGTCACTCCACAACAAGTACAAATATGACTGTCATTGTCCATGTTGGTGTGAATGACCTGAGATGTACCTCCCTGGACTACATGAAAAGAGACATGGTGGAGATCTCTGATCTTGTAGCCCAGGCAGGTATGACCCTAGCCCTGAGTAGCATCCTGCCGTCACCCAGAATTATACCACAGTACAAGGACAAAATGAATGACTTCAACAATTGGCTAAGCTTCTGGTGTCATTCTAAGGGAATCCAGTATCTGTCTGACTGGGATGACATGATCGACAGACTATGATGCTTTGCCAGAGATGGCCTGCACTTGTAGCCCTTGGGATTCCAGATACTGGCAAAGGCTCTTGCCACCCCTATAGTGCCTTTTTTAGGCAAGGTTCAAATGACAAATTCACCACTGTAACAGGTACAAGAAAGCAAAATCTAAGGATAATGCTACTCAATGTTAGAAGTCTAAACCTTAAAATGCACTCACTCAAGGCACTCCTTATAATGGAGAACATCGACATCTGTGCAGTGACAGAGACCTGGTTCAATGTTCTAGAGAGCACCCTGCATTACTAGGCTATAATTCATAACACACCTTTCAGCCACCTAACCCAGACCGAAACACTAAAGGTGGAGGCATGTCCATATTCATTAAGGATATCCACACCTCCAAGCTAGTTGCTCAGCATAATGCATCCGAGATTATCCAAGTTCAACTAACTCTGGGCAGGACCACAATCCAGATTGTAGTTTGCTAAAGACCCCCCACCATGCCCCAGGGATTCCCACTCCTCTTTTCTTGATACACTGGAAAATATTAGAAAATATTAGAGTACAACCCAACACCATAATAATGGGTGATTTCAACTACCCCACCATTAACTGGGAAAACTACTCATGTACCAAATCTTTTGCTCAATGTTTTCTTGAATTCATCAATTCCAATGCCTTGGATCAACTTATCCACACCCCCACCAGGGGCAGCAATATCCTAGACCTGGTCATCACCAACATGGGTGACCGGTGTTCACCCCAGAGGTCAATTCCTCATTGGTCAGAACCGACCACAAGCTAATCACTCTAGACATCCACATTCCGCCCCCACCTCCCATTAGGGAAACAACCATAAAAGATTTCTCCAATGCCAACTTCACGCTTCTTAAGACAGAAGTGGAAAACTTCACGACACCCATGCAGATGGACAATAGAGGTATGACTGCTGAATCTTACACAAATGCACTTTATAAGACCTTACACGAGTGCATGGATTGTGCTATCCCTAACAGAACCAAGATGCTATCCTCCAAAAAAAAGGAAGCCAATCTGGTGGTCTTCTGCCATAAACAAACTCTACAACAGAAGAAAGAAACTGTTGCAAAAGAGAGTAAAATCCAATGATTGGAGGAACTCCCTGGTCAGCCTCAATAAGAAGCTGAGATCCCTCATAAAATCCTCCAAAGCTAGTTATGAAAACAAAATCACCACTGATTCTAAAGACAACCACAAAGCATTCTATAGCTATGTCAAGAATCTCAATGGCAACACTCAGATCTGCTCTGAGTTACAGCACAATGGCACTAAATATACAGAACCAACTGATATTGCCAACATCCTGGCAGATAGGTTCAGTGCTAACTTTACCCCCTCTCACCTCCTTAAAGGCCCATCTCTATACCGGAAGAATGCAAAGTTCCTGTAATCACAGCTGCACAGGTAAAAACCTCACTCTCCAAAGCCAAGAACACAGCATCCATGGGACCTGACAACATCCCAGGCTGCCTTCTACACGAACTTCAAAATGAACTGGCACCTCACCTAAGTACCATGTTCAGTCATAGCCTCACCTCAAGCTTTGTGCCCATTGAATGGTGCACCGTGATGGTTATCCAACTCCACAAAGGGGGAGCCATGACAGACCCTGGGAACTACCGCTCCATTAGCCTGACGAGCCTGGTCTGCAAGGCCATGAAATGTTTCATCATGGAACTCATAAACAAAGACATTGGAGGTCTCCAAACTCTGGACCCAACACAGGTTTGTAAAAGGCAGATCATGTTTCCTAAACCTGATAGACTTCTTTGAAGCAGTCACCAAAGCCATAGATGAGGGTAAGGTGGTTCACACAGCCTATCTAGATCTCGCCAAAACATTCAACACCACCCCCCACTCTGGAATTATAGATGAACTCACTAAACTAGGTATAAATCCCTATGTCACAAGATGGGTTGCCAACTGGCTTACTGACAGAACCCACACTGTGAAAGTAGTAGACTCCAAATCAGACTTCAGACCAGTGACAAGTGGAGTACCACAGGGTTCAGTTCTGGGTCCTCTCCTGTTTGGTATTTACCTCTCTGAAGTACAGGCTAACACAGAAGGTCTTTGGCTAACAAACTTCGCAGATTACTACAAACTGGGAGCCATAATCAAAACTCCTAACTATGTGGACATCCTACAAAATGGCCTCACTGAGACAGATGCCTGGTGTCAAAGCCATGGCCTCAAGCTCAATGCCAAAAAGTGCATTGTCATCCCCTTTGGTAAAAACTCTGTACCCATGAACTACCACATAGACTGTAGTCTACTTAACACTGAAAGTGTGATGAGTCCTTGGGACACAGGTGGACAGTAGTCTCTCCTTTGATAATCACATTGCCTCAGTGGTCAGGAAATCTTTCTACATGGCACACATCATCACAAAAGGTTTCTCACCCAGAAAAAAAGAGGTAATTGTTCCCCTCTACTCATCACTCATTAGACCCATTATAGAGTACAATGCCCCTTTTGGTATGTACCTCACAAGACATCTACAACAACTGGAAAGTCCACAGAAATGCCACACAAAGAGGATTACTAGCCTCAAACAGATGCCCTATGCAGACCATCTCAAAAAACTCCAGCTTTACTCCATCGCATATTGCCTACTCAGAGGCGATCTCTGGCTAACATACAAAGCTGTGTCAAACCAAGAGCTGTTGGACATGCTCCACTTAAAGAAATCCCAATCCCTACGAGCTACACACTCTAGGGACCTAAACCTTGTCACCAGAATAAACAGAACATGCTGGAAAAAAGTCTACCTGTTTAAGGAGACAGGCTGTGACTTGGGCCCAGGATTTTAAGACTAAATTTGTCCTTTTTAATAAGTTCCATAATGATGTGCTCCACTCCCTTGAAGATAAGACTGGTGAAGCGTATGGATCTATAGTTATTCAGATCTGTAATGGGTCTCCTTTGTGGGCTTGGATGACTGCAGCAGTTCTCCTTATCAAGTAGAGAGGGTGAGACTGAATAAGCTTAGTAACTAGTCTGCCAGACAATTTTTAGTGCTGCAAGATGAAAACCTGGCACATTATTGAGGCTCATGGAGATAATTCGTCACATAATGCTTTTCTTTTTTCATTTTAGTCTTACGTTTCATTAACTAGTAGTACATAGAGCAGATAAATCTTCATGAACTACAAAAAATTACTATCAGAACTCTGATCACAACACACTATTATGTGTTCTTGACACTGATGTCAAGAGGTGATTTTCTTGGCATCCGCGTCTTAAACACATGATATACACATTATGACTGGAGACTTGATCATATTCTTCTATGTTATTTACAAGGAAAAAAAAAGATTCTACAGTTCTCCTGTTATGCCTGAAAGAAAGAACATACAGATATAAAAGTAAATAGTTTGCTGTTAATAACATGAACAAGTATTGGCTTGCTCTTATTTTAGCTAATTTTGACATCCACGGATAGCTAACATTTATAATACTTGAATAAACCCAGATATTAAAAACAGAGATGAATAGCTGTTTTATATGTCATGTAGATGCTAGCATTCCATACAACTACAGGTTCCAGCAAACAGAGTTAAACATGAGTGATAGGATGATACCTTCAGTCCACTGTGCCATAAAAAATAACTAGCTTATAACAGCAAGCAATAATATAAACTAATTATTATATTTTCTCATTATATCGCCAAAGACTGCGGAATCATCAGGTGGTAGATGCAATAAAGTTGCTTTGTATGTTCAGTTTTTGCTGCCTAAGCCAACTTGCTGATGGTGTTTAAGTATGGTGATAATATTTCAATCTGTCCTAGTGATGATTGTGCTAAAAGAACTGCAATACCAAAGTGATGATAAGAATACTCTGCTAGCTGTGTCTCTTTTCAGGTCATACAGATTTTCAGTCACTCTGAAAACTTGTCACTTGCATTACAGAAAGATGACCTGCTGATATAAAAAGTTAGCAGGCATATCAAAGCATGCATACTGTAGCTAATGGAGCAGAACTGGGGAAGCTCGTGACAATCATAAAAGAGAAATGCATGAATTCTGCTGTTTGATGGGCCACAGTGAGGTGAAGACCTTTTGTCTTCGAAAAGTGATTGCATAAAACTACATTCTACATCTGGCCATCAGCTTTAAAATTAGCATTTCAAATAGTATCACGGGCATACTGCTTTTACGTTTCAGAATTTCTCTGAGGAGACTGATCTGATTTAAAGCTGTAAAAATTTCATTCAATGATCAAGCAGCAATGCACAAATAAGTAAAGACAACAATTATTTTTAATAGATTAATTTGTAATTTCCACCATCAAGCATTTTTATTTCCTTTCTATTGTTTTATCTGTACTGTTACAACCTTTGCTATTTATCTCTATTTCTTTAACTTCTGTGTTTATTTAGGCACCATAAACATGTTAGCTGTATAGAATAATAGCTTTGCCTCATGCTCAGAAATACAGTCATTATCCAGCTGTTCCTGTTTGGCATAGGATGACAACAATAATCATGATTAAAAATCAAAAATTGCAGCACAATTTCGCAGATGCAAGGGATTAACTTAAAACTGCCTATGCAGTCACCACCTCCGTACCTCATATTTCACTATAATTTTATATACTAGCACAAGGGTGACAGAAGACTCAAGCAGTCTATCCTATATTAAACTAAATTTTCTATCAATTAGTGGACACTATATACCATATATTTCTGCATACAGATGAGTTATATAGAGAGGATAGAATAGGGAGAACCATTTTATGTCTGAATTGTCTAATAACAAGTCTGTCTAGTCTATCCAGGACCAAACGCAATTTTCTTTGCAGCATGAGTACCAGGCAAACAAGTAAGCAAATGAATAATAGGTGTAATTATATAAAGGATGTGAAGTTAAGCACTTTTGGTTGTGATAACGTCTGCAATGAGACAGATGAAAGCGCTTACCTACTGGATTATTTACTGCTGGGATTTTTGCTTGATCCACTGGATTATTTACTGCTTGGATTTTTGCTTGTCATTAAACCTTTTATCTTCATTGGAACACTGGAATACTGATTTGTTTTGTGACTGCTGTGGGATTTTGGCTTCAGGTGTGGTGTTTGTTTTACAAGTAAGCAAATGATGCTATTAAGAAATACTTGTCCATCTAGGACCACTAAATATTTTTTTCTTTACAGCATAAGTACCAGGCAAAAAAGTATGCAAAGGATGCTGTCAAGAACTATTTGTCCATCTAGGGCCACTAAATGTTTTCTTTTCAGCATGGGCATCGAGCAAAAAAGTATGCAAAGGATGCCTTCAAAGCCACTGACTTTTTTATGAATCCTTTTTATCCTGTCTGCCATCATACTTCCTGTTACTGATTTCTTATTTGCATTTGTTTTCCTATGGGATAACAGCTAATCATGGGAGCCTGTAATCCAGCTTGCTATCAGGTTTTTCCATACACCACCCTAACCCCCTCCTTGGCACCTGATGTGTGCACTCTCAAATATAAGGGCTTAAATAACCTTGCTTTGTGATCATTCCAGAACATACTCCATGACTGTTGCCATAGAGAAATGACTTAGGACAGCAAAGAGTATATTTCTAGCTAATATGATGTGTACCATGAACCTATCTGTCCATGAAGTGCCAACACCGCAAGGAGCCAGACCATCTCCCACCCCTTAAGTTGGACATGCTTCTATTGGTTGCTTATTCCTACCTTCTCTTGTTAATTCCTTTAGTGCCTAGGATGCTAGTCATTTCTATGCCATATAAATCAGAGTCAGGGCATTAATTTTATAGCTTTGTACATTTATTTGGCTGTACATTGAACTGCCACAGATTTTTAAAAGAAAAATGTATGTACTACATTGCTCCCTATCAAAAGTTTGAGTCCCTTAACAGTGAGTTCTACAACTACAACAATTAAAGCGTGAGAGGTAATACAAAAAAGCTAATGTCAACATTCATTTTTTATATCACTAAATTATTTTTGTCAGGGGCTCATCTCTGCCCCCCACACCACTATTAATATTACTATGTCTCCGAGTAAGGGGAATAGTTTAAGGGAAAACAACTATGGACTTTGAATATATTTACATCTCACTTTTAGTTTCATTACTCAGAGGACTGCAATTGTAGTTCTTGTGGTTTCAACATACCCCCCTCACACACACACACACACACACACACACACACACACACACACACACACACACAAAAGCATTGCGCTGATCTTTCACACCAGGATAACCGTTTCCCCGCAATCACATTATAATTATCTTGGAGCAGTAACTAACATTAAATGCCCTGTATCTGACTTTTGTAGAGAATCTAATCAAATTTAACACCAGTTCCAATTCCTTAATTACCAGTGATGCTTCTGAAAAGTAGGTGTGAATCACCTGTAAGAAATATCTAGTTCAGACCAGTGTAGGGAGTCAGGAAGAGAGTAGTACAGCAGAATATGCAGGAGATCCAAAAATAGTTCCCCTGCTTTCTCCAGCCCTTTTCACTTTTTTAGGTTAGCCACTCAAATTTACATAGTGTAAGAAATAAGTTGATAAAAATCTTCCATATGAAATACTATTATTTATTTATGTATTTATTTATTTATTTATTAACCAGGAAAGTCCACTGGGTCAGAAACCCATTAGGCCCGAGGAGAAAAGCTCCACAATGAGTAACATAAGAACATCAGATTACAGAAGATAGGTAGTTATACAATTTTAGAAAGAAAGACTTTAAACTATAAAAAATGTAGACAACAGTTATCACATCATAGCAAACCTTTTCACAAATATGTAGCACCTTCTATTTAACATAGAGGTAAAGACATATTGTAGAAAAAAAGAAATTATATTTAATTTAAGTACTTTGCCAAAAAAACTGAGATATACACTAGTACCCGCTCACTATATTGTTTTTGTTTACCAGAGAATGAGTTAGGGAGAAATAGTAGGTAGAGCTCTATCATTAATGGAAGTTGGCTATTTTGCAAAGAGCAGTGAAAGTTTTTCAGTTGCTCTACTTTTGTCATATAGAGCTCCTAGTCCTTCTCAGACTTGATGTTATTTCTGTCTCTGTCCAAGAAAAGGCCTGAGAAGACATTTTATTCATACCCTGTAAGACTGTTCAAGAAGCCTAACAAAACCACTAGAAGAAGAACTATATGCCTTGCATTCCTTCACTATGCGGTCTTCCTTGATTATATAGCTGTCAGTTCCTTAACAATGGAAATGTGTCTTATAAAAGCGTACATCTGAATTTATAACTGTTTATTATGCTGCAATATAGCCTCAATAAATGTAACGACTTTCTTAGGAGATGTTTCTAAGGAGAAACTCCACTCTCTACAAGTCCTTCCTATCCTGGGGGACATTGACGTCTGTGTATTGACTGAGACATGGTTTAAAATAGTAGAGAACACTCTGGCTGGGCGGAGCTATAACTCCTTCTTCACGTTTAAAGTAGATACTGAGCAGGAGGGGAAAAGGGGTGTTGGTGTCTCAATCTACATCTAGAAAAGATTCCCATCAAGGCTGGTAAAGCAGCATGGGGCACTAGAGGTTCTTCATGTCCAAATATCCATCAGAAAGGTCCCCTACCATATAGCAGCTAGCTACAGAACTCCCTCTATGACACAAGAAAGACACACTGCCCATCTATAGGAACTAGAATCAGTCAGTGTTAAACCCAATAACATTCTTCTAGGTGATCTAAGGTATCTAGCTATAGACTGGGAAAGCTATACCACCTGTAATGCACAAGCACATAGATTCCTGGACTTTCTCAATACAAATGCCCTAGAAGAATTCATCACAGTACCCATCACAGTACCCACTAGGGAATAACATCTTTGATCTTGTCCTTACTAATATGGAAGCATTTTTCACCAATCCCTGTGTATCTCCATCACTTGTTAGATATGATCATAAAGCAGTCTTCTTTGAAATAAAACTGAAACCAGAGATCCCTTCCACCCAAGGTACCTTCAGAAATTTATTTAAGGTAAACTACCTACTCTTAAGTGATACATTGGGAAGTTTCAGATCCCCACCAAATGTAATTAACTCCACTAAATACACAGAAAAGGTACATCACCACACTCTACCAGCTTGTTAACAGCTGCCCAGATGCCACTGTACCCCATAGGAACATGTGCAGGGCAATCCCCAGAAACAAATGCACATGATGGAACCATAATATCAGCAAGCTTTATAATAATAATAATAATAAAAAAAATGTGACTAAAAGTAAGAAGAGTAATTCCCAGAATGTTAGAGCCCTTGTCACTGAAATAAAGCAACTTGGGAGCTAAATAAAATTCACCAAAGCCAAAAGCAACTACCCAATCCAAAGACAGTCACAAGGCATTTTTTAGTTATGTTTGTAATCTCAAAAGCACAACACAGCAAAGCACAGAGCTGATTGTGAATGATGTTACCTACACTGAGGCTGAAGATATAGGAAACCTACTGGCTGATAAATTTATCTCTAACTTTACCTGTCTTCCCTGTCCCTCAAGATATACTGGAAACTGGTTTGCCTCCAGCTGTCACACAAGACCTAGTTCTAAAAGTACTATCAAAAGCTAAAAATACTGCGTTGATGGGTCCTGACAATATCCCTGGATGCATCTTAAATAGCATGAAGTATGATTTAGCCACACCCCTAACAACATTGTTCAGTCTCAACTTCCATACAGGTTTTGTACCAAGTGAATGGAAAACAGCCTCAGTCATTCCCCTGTATAAGGGTGGACATTCTACAGACACAAAAATCTGACCAACATCATATGGAAAGCCATAGAAAGGTTTATCATGGCAGTAATCAGTCAGGACATTGGGAACCAAACACTGGACCCATTGCAGTTTGGGTTCATCAAGGGCAGGTCATGCTTACTCAGCCTGGTGGATTTTTTTGAAAATGTCTCCAAAACAATGGATGAAAGCAAAAATGGTACACACCGCATACCTCAACCTGGCCAAAACATTTGATGCAATTCACTCAGACATATTAGAAAAGTTAAATAAACTGAGAATAAACCCCTGTGTCACACGCTGGATTGCCAACTGGCTCACAGATAGGACACATTTATTCAAAACAAGGTAAGTTACCTCCACACAGAGACCAGTCACCAGTGTATTCCTCCAGGGTTCTGTGCTGGGATCTCTCCTGTTTGGCATCTATTTTTCTGAAGTAAAAGTCAATAACAAAGGGCTCTGGCTGACTAAGTTTGTAGATGACTGCAAGCTAAGAGAAGTCATTGATTCCCCACCGTGCAGGAAGGTTTATCACAAATAAATAACTGGTGCCAAAATCATGGACTGAAAGTAAATGCCAAAAACTGCATTATTGCATCCTTTGGGAAGTCATTTACTACAAGGAACTACCACATTGACAATACAACCCTAAGAGTTGACCCAGTTGTTTGTGATTTGGGAATGTTTGTGGACAGGGACCTAACTTTTGACCAATATGTGTCCATTATTGTAAGAAAGTCCTTCTATATTGCACAGCTTATAAACAAAGGGATTGTGTCCAGATTTAGGGATGCCATTGTCCTCCCTTTACTCAGCCCTCATTAGGCCAATCATTAAAGGTAGAATGTATCTGTCCAGGCACATGCAACAACCTGAATGCCCATAGAGATACTTAAAACAATACAAGACCTAAACAGCAAGTCCTACATAGACCACCAACTCAAAAGCCCTGTCACTATACTCAATATCCTACAGACTGCTAAGAGGTGACCTCTGTCTGGCATAAAAGGCATCTTCCAACCCATTACAGATGGATTTACTGCACATTAACAAGTCAAATGACTTCAAAAATACCCAATCTAGGGATCTAAACCTCTTCTCCAACATCAACAGAATGGTTGAGAGAGGACAGGTATATCTCACATAGGATCCCACTGCTGTGGATCCCTGTCCATATTTAAGCACAACTTTGATCTATGGATGGCAAACAGAAAATTTACCCAAGGACTGCCTCCTATATGGCTAATGGTCAGGTGCAACTACTAAGTGCTTTATCTCATGCATGGGTCTCCTCAAATTATCTATGGTATGATCCTAGTTATTCTTGTTAGAGATTATATATAGTTATCAGCCATGGGATGGGTATTAGCCTGAATCTGTCCATAAAGATCTAAAAAGTAAAAAGTAAAATGTCTTGGACATTCAGAAGCCATGTAGCTGAAACACGTGATGTCCTTAAGAGGTCATTTGCATATATCCCATGGGTCTCTATTACAGGAGGTTTAAGGTATAAGCATAACAAAACAGGACAAAAATAACAGGTATATCAGATCAATCAGTACATAATTAATGTGATCAAATAAGTACAAGAAGTTTGTATATAAAACATGCTGTTTGATTTCTTCATCTAGAGAGGATGAAATAGAAACATACAATGACTGGATAATGAGAATGACATTTTCATAGAGCACGTACTTTTTTTTTCAAAACAGGTTTATTGTTTTAACATATAAGAGAAATATCATAACAATTTTATACAAGTAATTAAAAATAGGTATTATTATAATATTCAACAAAACAACTAAAGTATTTACAAAGACATCCACTACAATCAGATCAATTAATTAAACTAAAATACCATGCTATTGAAATAAAAATTTTTTTAACAAATTTTGTAAATTATCCCATACAATAAAATAAGATGTTTTTCTATTTGTTCTAGTCCTAATTGTGTTTATTTCCATATGGCACACTATATTCATAACATTTTTAAATTCATTGAACGAAGGAGGTGTTTCTGAAATCCAATTTCTAGTTATTATTTTCCTAGCCACTGCTAGAATAGACCATAACAAGGGAAGCTTAACCTTTTAACACTTTGAGGTACAGGTGTGTTGAATAATATAAGAGATTTAGAAATAATGAAATTATCTGTAAAAAGAGCCTGCAAAAATTCATTAATTGACTTCCAGTATTCTTTCAATTTTATACAGTCATAAAACATAAGAGCCCAGTCAGCATTAATTTCTACATTACATCTCTTACATAGATTATCTTTATTATTTATTTTATTCATCATCAAAGGTGTATAAAAAGATCTATGTAAAAATTTCCATGTATAAAGTCTCCAGACAATGGAAGACGTAGTTCTATAAGCAGATTCCAATATATATTGTTTATCTTGTTGATTTGGTGGGTCCCCATTAATAGAAGTGAAATAATTCCAGTATGAATCTACACTGTAAAAAGTTTCTTGTCTGATAACTTTATGTATGTATGAAAGTTTACCTTTATCAGAAACTTTATGTTGTAAATTTAATATCAAGTAATCAATCAGTGTTGGAATAGATTCTTTAACAGTTATAGACATTAAATCTATTTTATTAATGAGATGTTGTCTAAAGGTCTGTACCTCTAACCAGCAAGTTTCTCTTAGATCAAATTCTTGTTTTAAGAAATCTAGATTTTTAACTTTATTATCAGATATCAACTGATACCAGTACTTTAGATCATTATCTATAGCTAAATGAGTTCCTTCAGAAGTAGATGACAAAAGCATACCCTGAGTATACATTATAGGAAATACAATAAAATTCCATTCCCTATACTTAGGGTGCATGAATATAAAGTTACGATAACTAATAATAATATTTAATGGGTAACAAACCATATGTTTAGGTGTAATAGGTGAAGTACAAAATTCCTTTAGTAACCATAACATGGAGTTATTTACAATCATATTTTTATGTGTTAAGGAGATTTTCATGAAGTGTATACTAATTAGCTCCCAATAATCTTTCCATTTTGTGACATATGACTGATCTATTAATAAAGTAATAACTTTTACAATAGAAGAGATAGTATATAAATTAAAGTCTGGAAAAGAAATACCCCTTGAGACCAGCTATTAGTATGTTTCTTTAATGCAATCCTAGGTCTATTAGGTGCCCATAAGAAATTTAACATTAGTGTGTTCAGTTTCTTGATAATTATTTTTGTAGGTGGAAGTATTATTGATTGTATTAAGTATAAAATCTTGGGGAATATTATCATTTTAATAATTGTAAGTCTCTCCTCCATAGTAAAAACATATTATTCCAGGTATTAAAAAGATTTTGTATATTAAGAAAACAGGTATTATAGTTATTATATATAATAGATTTAATATCTTTAGATAGTATTATACCTAAATAAGTTATCTGACCTGAATTGGGTACATATTTAGTAAAATCACTAATGAGAATATTTTTTCGTGTATATATAGGTAGTATTTTAGTTTTTCTTCATTGAATATTAAACCAGAAATACTTTTAAAATTCATCATGTTATCAAATAGAGACTGTATAGAAGAATTAGATCCTGCTGATGTAATTAGAACATCATCTGCAAAAAGTTGAATTTTGGATGTTGTATTTTCATCTATTTCAAAACCCTCTATGTCAGTACTGTTTCTGATCAAATTAGCCAAAGGCTCCATTACTAAAGTGAATAATAGTGGAGAAAGTGGACATCCTTGTTTTGTACCTTTAAGAATGGGTATTTTTTGTGAAACATATGTTCCTACCTTAATATAAGCCAACGTTCCTTTGTATAAATGTTCAATTAGATTTACAAATGCATCCGAGAAGTTTGTGCACTTCATTAAGGTAAACAGATAGTCCCAACTTACTGAATCAAATGCCGAACTTATATCAAGACTAATAAGTGTTAAATCTTTCTTTTTCCTATTTGCAAAATCTATTAATGTTAAAGTTCTTCTTATATTATCAAAAGTATTTCTATTTACAATGAAGCCTGTCTGATCTATATCTATAATGCCGGGAATGATTGTCTTCAATCTATCAGCAAAGATATTCATAAACATTTTATAATCAACATTAAGTAATGAGATGGGCGATATGAAGAACATCTAGTTGGATCTTTATTAGGTTTTAAAATTGGCGAAATAAATGTATATTGCCAAGATGGGGGTTATTAACTCAGTTTGGGCCAAAATAAAAACCTTATGTATTAATGAATATGTATTTTTAGAAAGGATTTTATATATCTCTGGTATAATACCATCATTACCCGGTGCTTTGTTTGATTTAAGCTTATTTATTTGTGTAATAACTTCTGTATATGAAATACTCTTGTCCAATAGTTTAATCTGTTGTTTATTAAGCTTTTTATTCATATTTGTGGTTATAAACTCCTTTATTTTATCTTTAGGTTCCATGTTAATATTATTATGGTTAATTTTGTGAAAGTGATTTCTAAATTCATCTAGTATTTCTGGTATACTAGAAACATTCTTCTTTTCCTTAGAGAAAAGATTTCTTTGATATGGTTTTGTTTATTCAACCTTTTTGTTTTATTTTTAAGTCTATGTAAGTATTTGGGGCTTATTGAATAAGACAAAACTTGTATTTCTCTAAAGTTATTTTAACTTTATGAGTTAAAATTTCTTTGTATTTCTCATTTAGTTTGTTTATTTCTTCAATAACTTTCTTGTCCATAATATTTTCTTTATTATTATGTTTATAAGAGTCTAATTTACTTTGAATATCTAACAATTCCTTATCCCAAGATTTCCTTTTATTATTATACCATCTGATACTTTGTCCATATAGATATGATTTTAAGGCATCCCAAACATAAACAATGGAGACTTCAGGAGTGTTATTTATGTCTAAAAATGTTTTACTTCTGAAAGTATATATTCTTTATAGTCTTTTAGTTGAGTTAAGTATGCTGGTATCCTTTTGATCTGAACATTATGAGTATTTTTTATCATGAATTCAAAAACAATTGAATTATGATCAGATATAGGACATTAAATGATTTTTGAATTAATTAAATCTGTTACCATCTGGTTAGAAATAAAGACCCTATCTATTTTTGAATAAGTTTTGTATCTGTTAGAAAAAAAGGTGTATGGTAATGATTTTGAATCTATCTGATTATTAATATCATTCAAATGATCTATCTATCTATGATGTATCTGAAGAAGCATGCAAGACGCATGTGAAAGCGCTTATTCTTTATCTTATCGATTGGAATAAAAGGATTTATACTTTTTGAAGAATTCAGTGTTTCTCGTGGTGTGTCCTGATAGTTTTGTTTTGTAATTGTAATCATTCAAATGATAAGAATTAGCAAAATCCTTTAAATGTTTTGCATTAGATGTAATTCTTCTCTTTCCTATAGTGGTAGTATCACTTTCATGTAGTATACAATTAAAGTCACCAGCTAAAATAATATCTCCTATAGAGAATGATATAATCTTATCAAGATGATGTTTCACTGTAGTAATACCAATTCCAGGTATCCAATATACATTAATTAAAGTGTAAGTCTTCCCATTAATTTGTATTGTAACCATACAAAACATTCCTTTGTCATCCTGATAAGACTTAATGGTTTTAGGAATGGGCATACTTTTATTCCATAAAATAGCCACTCCTCTTTTTTCTGAGTGTGCTCTGAACTAACCAATACTGTATATTTGTTTGTGGCTAGTTTATCAATATCTTTTTTCAAGAGATGGGTTTCTTGTAGAAAGACTAAGTTGGCCTTATGTAAATTAATGTATCTTATTAGGCTTGCCCTTTTACATGGATTATTCAATCCATTAATGTTTAAAGAAATTCCTTTTAAAGATGTCATTTGGCATTTTTAAAACTTAAGAATCTTATGATCAAAATAACAAATAAGAAGATAAGTAATGTTACATCTCCTCCTTTAGGTGTACCTTTAAATATAGCTGTATTTATTGAATCTCTTATGGGATTTCGTATAGGATTCAATTTTGTTTGTAGTGACAATGAATATACAAAATATATTGTGGATGTCAAAACTATATACAAATAACAATGAACAAGTGAAAATAATGTAAGAATTAAACCTTGCATCCAGCCTGGAGTTATAAACTCCAACTTAGAGTAGTATTTACCACTCAAGTTAACCCCCTACCCTAAGCAGCAGTACGTCAGCTACCACCTTATCAATTTAATACTAGTTATATTTAACTGAAGTTAACAGTTTTCAATTCAATTATCTAGCAAGACAAGACTACACATTTGGTAAAACAGCATCATATAAACTAAAATAAACCTTTTTTTTTTTTTTTTTTAAAAAACTGTTCATACTATTATATACATCCATGTAATATAAAACACTTGTATTCAAATAGCATTCAAATAATCTTGATGTTAGAAATCAAGAGGAGAGAAAATAAGTTCTAACATTCATTTAAATCAAAAACTTTGGCTAATATGATTCAGACATTACATATATTAGGATGCATCTATTTTCTGTCATGTAAATACAGTTAACAGCTTCCAAAAAACCTTGAATTGCTTGTATATGAGCATTTACTCAAACTCATTATTGCCAATAGAATAAAATATTGTATTCATAGAAATTGTTATAAATCATACTTCATAGTTAAGCAGATTTTCAGAAACATTTATATACATATCTACATACACACACATACACACACACACACACACACACACACATATATATATATATATATATATATATATATATATATATATATATATGCATACATACACACATACACACACATATACATATATATATATATATATATATATATATATATATATATATATATATACACATGCATACATACACACACATACACACACATACACACACACACACACACACACACACACACATACACACAAATACACACAAACACACACACACACACACACACACACACACACACACACACACACACACATACACACACACACACACACACACATACATATATATATATATATGATCTCACTGAGTTGTATCTTTACTGAGCACCATCTTACATTGCTGTCCCTTCAATAAATCTGTCTGCTTTATACAAAATAATGCACAACAAACACATTTTAGTAACCAGATTTTACAAACATGCTATACTACTGCTTTAAAATATATCACATGACAATTCCTTCCAGTATAGAGTTATAAAATTATTTATGCTTGTCAATCAGATGAATTAAATGAGTTATAGTAATGTATATGTTTGGGACATAGGTTTTTAACACATATTATTAATATGCTATTCCTGTATCTGTGATGTGTCAGTGTGATATCTAGGTCAAAGGTGAGACCAGCTGCTTTCAGCTTCTCTGTGAGAATTCTGAGAGTTTAAGCTTTTGAAGTAGCTCATGGACACTGTGCATGAGACAGCCCACATCCCAGATTGTCTCTCTTAACATTTTGGCGGAAAACTTATTAAAAACTAGTGACAAACATTAATTTAGCAGTGTAAATGCATCTAAACATGACAAAACCTTCACAATGCATTCTACAGGTTATTACAGACTCTATGTAAGTGAAATCAAGCCCAAAATTATTAATAAGTAACAAAACTCAACATTTTTGTCCCAACTCAACTCCTATGCGAATCTTATTATTTACTGTGTCTATATGATCAAAAGTATTTCTATATATTAATAAAGAAAAGAAAAAGAGAGTAGAAAGTAAAAGGGTGTAAGGCAGAAATAAAAAAATGTAAGAGAAAGCTATAAGAAGTATATACAATAGAATATTACTTACTGTTTATATTAATAGAGTTAAAAATAAAACATATTATTTACTATTATTTAGTTCTAATTATTATTAGTTAAAGCATGACAGATTATTTACAAACAAGCATAAGCAGTGTAATCAAGAAAGTATAATTAGGTAGTTTTTGAAAAAAAAAAAGAAAGTATAATTAGGTAGTGTCATTCCTGTATCTGTGATGTGTCAGTGTGATATCTAGGTCAAAGTTGAGACTAGCTGCTTTCAGCTTCTCTGTGAGAATTCTGAGAGTTGAAGCTTTTGAAGTAGCTCATGGACACTGTGCATGAGACAGCCCACATCCCAGATTGTCTCTCTTAACATTTTGGCGGGAAACTTATTATAAACTAGTGACAAACATTCATTTAGCAGTGTAAATGCATCTAAACATGACAAAACCTTCACAATGCATTCTACAGGTTATTACAGACTCTATGTAAGTGAAATCAAGCCCAAAATTATTAATAATTAACAAAACTCAACATTTTTGTCCCAACTCAACTCCTATGCAAATCTTATTATTTACTGTGTCTATATGATCAAAAGCATTTCTATATATTAATAAAGAAAAGAAGAGAGAGTAGAAAATAAAAGGGTGTAAGGCAGAAATAAAAAAAAAATGTAAGAGAAAGCTATAAGAAGTATATACAATAGAATGTTACTTACTTTTTATATTAATAGAGTTAAAAATAAAACATATTATTTACTATTATTTAGTTCTAATTATTATTAGTTAAAGCATGACAGATTATTTACAAACAAGCATAAGCAGTGTAATCAAGAAAGTATAATTAGGAATAGCATTTGAAGAACATATAAACTTTTAAAGGAAAAAAAATGTATCAAATTACTGACCTTATTTTTCCTCTTCAGAAAGAGAAACAAGTTAAATCACAGCTTGCCATTAAATCTCCAGATATTTTGACTAGTTATGAAACAAAACATTTCTTTGCACACAGAGAATAACTTTGATTAAATCTTTTTCAAAATATTTGTTGCTTCTTGGAAATGCAGGAACTATATTTAAAAGATTAATAATAAAATAAAATGATGAGAGAGAAAAAACATAGTACAAATCATTTGTTTGTTAGTCTCTTCTTCTTCTCTGAAGTCTTCCACGAAGTTTCAGTTGCCAGTCTCTTTAACGAAGTACTAGCCCATTCCATTTCTTCTATTTTTCCAAAATCTTATTTTTTTTGATAAACAGTAAAGCAGAGTCTAAGTCATCGAAAATTTTAGGACCATCAGGAAGGAAGATTTTAAGCTTGGCAGGAAACAGAAGGTATGTTTTAAACTGTGCTTTTTTAAGCTCCCTTATTAGTGGCAGAAAAACTTTTCTTTTAGCTAACACCATGGAAGAATAGTCATTGTCAAAACGCACAGTTGTTTCATTAATCTTAACAGGAGCTTTAGCCCAAGCAGATTTAAGAACCATTAAATCCAATAACCACGGAAGCAGTTCACCAGCGATGACCAACACACTTTATTGCAAGCACAGAAAACAAATCACTGCAAAACGTCAATCCAAAAAATAACTATGTCATCTAGAAACCGCCTGTAAAGGGTCCAATATTGAGTATATTCTGAGTTGTGAACAAAATTGGACTCCCAAGCTGCTAACACTATGTTAGCATATGTGGGTGCGCAAGCCGCACCCATTGCTACTCCACTAATTTGCTGGTAATACTCATCATTAAAGACCATAAAGTTATTCTTTAGTACAACATCCACCAATGCTACCACTGCATTTTTCTCCAAATATGACAACTTTTTAAACGCTGTTAACATCCACCAATGCGTTTTCGTCTCCACAAACATGTAAGACTTCTTCAGACTAACAAATGTAATTTAAAATCACCTAATATACTCACATGTGGTCTGTGCCGACCAATAAAATTCATTAAATTCATGATTAACATTAAAAACATCTGTTTACAAGGCTCATTTGAAGTTACCATTTACAACTATTAAAACACACTTCGATATTTGATTTTAAAAACTCCCTTCTTCATTAGTTTAAAATTCATGATCACTCAATAATTTATTTAAAACCACATTAAATAAATAAATACAAATGTAATAAAAAGTACTAAATATTTATACCTTTTAAAACCTTTTGTATTCTTTGTTTCATGAAAAATTCATTCCTAGCCTACTAGCACCATCTGCTGACCTAAAAGAGTAATTACAAATAAAGCTAAATCTTGGCTGCTCTTAGTTTTAACACTGAGGTTAGGGAAATGTGGTCATTAAGCCCTGGGAAATTAGTAGCATCTAATAAAATTTGCCACCAGAGCTCCTTAAATTCTAATTTTTCTTCCCAAGGGCCCCCTCTTATTTCTCTTTTGACCTGTTCCAATACAAAGAAGGTGAATTTGGCATTATTACAATCTAACGTGTGTTTGAACAGAGCATTTGTTTCTTTTCTCTTAGATATCTCAGAAATATGCTCATAAATTCTCTTTTTAATGCCCTCTCAGTCTTCCCCACATAATATGACTTACATTCCAAACACGTAGCTAAATACACCACTCCCTGTGTATCACAGTTAAAATATCCAGAGGCAGTTATATTAATGTCCCTTGTTGGTACCAATATTTCCATCTTGTTACTAATGTGTGGGCACTGATTACAGTGTCCACATTGATATGTTCCATATTTTCTATTTTTATCATATAGTGACATTTTCGTAGAAATTTCATTACTATTACCTATTTTATTATTTTCCAACAAATTTTTAATGCTTCTGCCATTTTGTATACAACCTTAGGCATCTCTTTCTTGTTATTCAAGATGTCAGTGTATGAAACAAAATTGCTCCATTCTTTCTGGAAAATCTTTCTTACTTTAATATTCAAATTATTAAACTCCATCACTAATGCTGAATTATACTGTCCATCATTGACTACATTAGTTTTATTCTGCTTATTAAAAGATGGCAAATTGACATTATTTACAATTAATTCTACACCTTTTATAGGTTTATATTTACCTAATCTATTTTCCTCTACCTCTTTTCTAGTTCTTGAAACAAATTCATAGGGGTAGCCCCTGGCTAAAAACATTCCCTCCAGTGTGTTACATTCCTTAATAAAGTCATCATCTTTACTAGTCATACGACACCCCTCACAAATTGTCCCTTGACAATATTCTTTTTACAGTGTGGGGGTGCTAGTGAAATGTAAATAGGAATTGCAGAAGGTGTTTTTCCTAAAAACCTTGGTTTCAAAATCCCTATTATTCACGTTCTTGTATATTTCAACGTCCAAATATTGTAACCTATCTACGGACGTAGTAAACGTGAATTTTAAAAAATTAGTAGTATTCTGTAGATAATTCATAAATTCCGATAGTTTTTCACTACCCCTGCAAGCCCATTCCATTTCTTCTATTTTTTCCAAAATCTTATTTTTTTTGATAAACAGTAAAGCAGAGTCTAAGTCATCGAAAATTTTAGGACCATCAGGAAGGAAGATTTTAAGCTTGGCAGGAAACAGAAGGTATGTTTTAAACTGTGTTTTTTTAAGCTCCCTTATTAGTGGCAGAAAAACTTTTCTTTTAGCTAATACCATGGAAGAATAGTCATTGTCAAAACGCACAGTTGTTTCATTAATCTTAACAGGAGCTTTAGCCCAAGCAGATTTAAGAACCATCTCTTTATCAAAAGATGATAGAAATCTAACTATAACTGATCTAGGATAGTTTTTGTTAGAGTTAATATTAGCTATAGATCTATGTGCTCTTTCGATACCAAAAGAGAGTGCTTCTGGTAAATCTAAAGTTTTAGGGAGCCATGTTGTTAAAAAAGAAGTAATATTGTTACCTTCAATATTTTCTGGCAGTCCAAAAATCCTAATGTTATTGCACCTAGATCTATTTTCCAGGTCATCCAGCTTTGTTTGTAAATGTGTATTTTGTTTCAGCAGAAACTCAATGTTGATTTCCTCTTCTTGTATTCTATTTTCCATGTCATTCACAGCTTCTTCTATGCCTGTCATCTGGATCTTCTGTTGTTGCAGGTCCATATGTAGCAAGTCTATTTGTTTTGTAGTTTTTTCTATGAAAGTGTCTATTTTAGTATCCATTTTATCCATCTTAGCAGTAAGTTGCTGGACTATAATTATCAGAGACTGAAGTTCTTTCTTGATGCTGGAGTCTTGAGAATTTGTCTTACTGGAACTCATTTCAGACTGATAAACTGACAGGAAAATTTCCAAAGTAATTTTTGACAGGAATATTATTAAGATGTCCTTTCTTTTTTAGATATAGTTCAAGAACTATATAAAACAAACATATTTAGAAAGAAAATTACTTCAAAAATAAATTTTTTAAGTAATTAATTCCTGTCAATGTAATGAAATTGGTGGAGCTGAAGAAATCTGCTGCTATCCTGTGTTCATCCTTGGCCACCTTAGAGCACGTACTTTTTATTTGTTCTAGCAGGAAACAATAAATGATAAATAAACTAGCAAAACCTGAGATATAAAGCACTAGTATAATGCTAAAAAGGTAATAACATCAGAGAGTTAAATATGAAGAATATATGAAAATTACATCAATGAGAACGGAGTGGTGGGTCTGTGTATTTTAGAAGATGACAAGAAATGAAGGGCTCAGTTAAATAGAGCATGGCAGTCTTATTTGGAAAAAAGCAAGATTCCCACCTAGGGATGGCAGCAGCTCATATATACTAACAAACCTAGGATGTTTTTACTCCTCACCATTGGTGCACCCTCTAGAACTGGCACAGATCACAAAACTACTATTTTGAACTTAACAGTAAAATTAAACTCAGCCATAAATGATCATTACTAGACTTTACCAGTGGAAACTATGATGTAATAAGTGAAATGCATTTAAAACACACACATATATTTTCTTTGCGGACCTAAATAAATCTGCTTAGAATACTACAACTGAGTTGTGTGTAGTATTAACTTCTAAATTTATGAACAAATAACTGCAGACACAAATATACAGATAAATTAACACCAAAATGCTTTGGTGGAATTACTCAGTAAACATATACAACAGAATAGGTACTGCTTAATATTTGAAAATTGATATATTTGTAAAAACAAGAATAGATTAAATTCAGTTCAAAAGAGTTTATTTTTCTAATCAGATCACATAGGTCTAACTATGAACTCAGCTTCATCTCAGAAGCTAAAAGCAATGTGCTCTTTAATTATGTTATTAAAGTAAAAGGGAGAATTGTTAAAATAACTTGTTTTTGAAAAACAATGACATGGTCAACAAACTTCAGAACATTACAAACATACTTGCAAACATTTTCTGTAAAGTTTCAAATCAAGTAAAGGCTTATGTCAGACTACTAATCTAACTAGGGGAGAGACCCTTTATATGACTACAGATATTATAACAGCTGCCATAAATATAATTAGAATGTCAAGCCCCATGGGACTAGATAGCATTAATGGTAGTTTTCTTTAGCATAGCAAAGAAATCACAGCCAATGCTCTATTAGTTATCAATCGTATTAACAACATATTAGCATATTGTAATATTTCTGACCTATGGTGACAAACAGTGGACATTACAGTTCAACATATTCTCCATTATGATCTAGAAAAATCTGTAAGTTCATTAGTCTATATATTCAGTGGCATTTGTGATCATTGACTTTCACGCAATAGACTGTCTTTCCTGTTATGGACATATTTTTATTTCATGCTGAGGTATTTAAATGTTATTTGAAATCATCTTTTATCTCAAGCTGAGGTATTAAATGTCATTTGAAATCATCTGCTTTTTAGACAACCTTGAGAAAGCTGGAAGCATATTCTGTAAGCTTTGTAGGGACCCTGAAATTTTACTGATTCTTACTGTTTAGTTAGTCTTGACTGCATATGCTGATGGAGATATGTCTGTCTCTTACAAAAATGTTTTTTTCTTGCACTGTTCTCATTGACTGTGAGGGATTTGCAGGCTGATCACATTTTTTCCTTGTTCAAGCCTGCATCTCATATTGTATAGGTTTAAAAGTCTTAGTAAGATATTGAAGTCATCATTCATTAAACAGGTCATTCTTTTTTCTGAACCTTCACTGGACAAGCCCCAGGAAATAGATTTATGTCATGGACCATGAACAAAGGTATCTGTTTTGCTCCAGTATAAGTCATACAATAATTGTGCTTTACTAGTGATATAGCATTTCTTGAAGCTATAGTTTTCTAAAGTAGCTGCACCATTCTATTAACTTTTTTCAATAACTGGATAGTGTGGTTTAAATCTGAATCTGTTGGCTGCCAGGATCTTTAGTTTCATTTTTATGTTTAAACAAGTGTCATTTAATCAAATTTTGGGCTCATACTTACTCTTGATATTGACTACGCCAAAGTATCTGTTAGTGTCTGTAGATCACTATGCATGTTGTACTTTACCAGCCACTGTTGCACTCAGCATGTGTATAAAATTACTGAGCATGTATGAGTGCAGTGCCATTTTGTACATTCAGCCAGAATGAATGCAGTAATGACTGGAGATGCACACGAGAGTGTGTTTGAAGTAATGAGTGAATCAGTTAACTTGAATACATGTTCTAATTACAGTTCCTGAAAATGTCTATGTACAATAAAAATCTTGAACCCATACACCACTTTATTGTCTCTTTTGAATGCATGAGACAAGTGACATGATGTCAGAAGTGCCATGTCTAAAACGACATGGTATCAAAAGTGGCATTTCTAAAATGACACAGTGCTAGATGGGATCCGAAGTTGAAGCAACAAACAAGCAG
Organism: Protopterus annectens; assembly: GCF_019279795.1. Taxonomy (NCBI): domain Eukaryota; kingdom Metazoa; phylum Chordata; order Ceratodontiformes; family Protopteridae; genus Protopterus; species Protopterus annectens. Next base: position 169,683,459 of record NC_056729.1, on the reverse strand, counting down.
TGAGGCGCACAGTTAAAAGTGGGAAAATATAAAAGAGTGAACTTGCAAAACAGGTCAGTTGTTATTCAAAGGTACTTAAATTCATTTAAATGATTTTTCAGTCACCGAGTACTTAGCGAAACATTCAAAATGTTTGAAGTAATTACAGAGAAAATGAAATGTCCAGAATTGCAACATACTGATAAAAGTAAAAACTAAAAGAAAAATCTAGCCAAGCTAGACTGTCTACTATGTGATTCCTTAAATCTGTTGCATTACAGGCAACATGGGATACATGCAAATGACCCCTGAAGGACATCAGGTCTTTCAGCTATAAGGCAATTTTGAACATCCATGAGTTTTTTTATCTTTTTAAGTCTGATATGGACAAATTCAGATCAATAAAGCCAAACCTCACTAGCTATGGGCATGCATGTTTCAGCCTTCTTATGGCCTTATCAGTACAGCATAAGTGGAAAGTTTGGCTTACATTTGGAAACACAAGGTTGTCGTACTCAGCTGATGTCCATAACCATTAGGGTGTCTGCAAAATATCCCAACTGGCAAACTAAAACAATGAGTAACAAGATCACACAGACAAACAAATCAGTAAAAACTCAAAGAAAAATCTAGCTAAACTAGATTTTCCACTATGTGATTCCTTAAACTTCTTGCATTAAAAGTAACATGGAATATATGCAAATGATACTGATAAAAGTATTCAAAATAAATACAAAAGTATTTGAAATAACTTCTGAAATGTTTAAAATGTATGAAAGGGCTAAAATGACTGCATTTCTTTGGAATGTACTACTTTTTCGCATTCATTAAAGCTATTTGAAGTGTCCAAAGTTTCTGGAATGTTTGCAGTGTCAAAGGGAAGCCTTTTCAAAGTAATTGTTGGGCACTTGAACATAATTGTAAGTACCTGCTCTATGCTTATGCTTAAATGTATTTTGTTGTTATGGCAGAGGGATTTCGCAGACCTGAACCACTGGTGTTTGATAACAATATTGCTGAGAATTGGAGAGTATTTAAACAAGAATATGATATTTTCATACAGGCTGCATTTTCTGATAAAGACGCACGTAAAAAGGGATTTATACTTTTTAATTTAGTATTCTCAGAAGCCATTGAGAAGGAAAGCTCATTTGTACACGCACCTGCTTTCTATGCAGGGGAGGGGGAACTGCCATATTGTGATATTGACTATAACACAGAAAAACTCTGAGAGCTTAAAACATAAATTTAGAGAAATGTGTAACCCTCAAATGAATATTACTATGGAAAGGCACATATCCTACACAGGAAATCAAAAACCTAGTGAAACTATCGCAGCACATATTACTGACTTGAGAAATAAAGCAAAAATGTGCAGAACTGGTGATTTGCGAGATGAGTTGAAAAAGGACAGACTTATATGTGGTGTTAATAATGATGTAGTGAGAAAGATTTTGCTTTGAGATAGTGATTTAATGCTGAACAAACCCATAGAGATTTGTCAAATATACAAGCTTCTAGAAAAGCACACAAATATGCTTATGAATGAGAAAAGCATGCTTGCAGTATCTAACAGTGCAAATGTTGATAGTGTACGACATAAAGCGAAAATAAAAAACAGATATAAATCAAGAGCTGCCATGCCCAACCTCATTCTTAAGTATAAACTGAATGGGGCAGCACCCAGTTTCAACCATAAACCAAACAGGGCCTCAACACCAAACTTTATTGTTAACTGTCGTACTTGTGGTGGAAGCCATGAACCTAAATGAGAAAAGTACTTAGCTTTTGGTCAGCAATGTCACAAATGTAAAAATGTGGAATAATTTCAAAAGGCTTTGCAAGTACAACATGTCACCGACTTATAAAAGACAGCACCCTAAGAAGCAGGTAGATCAGTTAGAAAGCAGTGAGCAAACTTTTTATGTTGATGGTGTCTCTGTGAGTGATGAAACAGTTAATACAGTAGATTATTGGTTGGTGGCAAAGGGTGAAATATTTTGTATTGTTCGGATTAATGGAAAACCTGTAGAGCCTAAAGTAGATACTGGGTCCAAGTGCAATGTTATAGCAGCACAAATGTTTGCCAAGTGAAAGCTGGTGAGATTCAACAAAGTCTGCAAAGCTTGTTGCATATGGTGGTGAAGAGATTCAAACTGATGACGCAATAATTTTTCACATGCCATTCTGCTGGAAACAGCTATAACTTGCAGTTTTATGTAGTCAAAAGACACATGTGGTCACTGTTAGGCCTCAAAGACAGTGTGAGAATGGGACTGATTTCATTTAGTGAGGATGTTTATCTTGTAAGTCTGAACAACCACGATAGTGTTACACACAATACTTTTCGTGAATTTGCTGATATTTTCAAAGATGAGCTTGGCAAACAACCAGTCACATATTCCATGAAGTTAAATCATGAAGTAAGCTCAATAGTCAGGCCAGCCAGAAAGGTTCTGGTAGCAATGTAGAGCAAAGTTAAAGCAGAACTAGACAAAATAGTGAATTTAGGTGTGATTATTCCAGTAAAAGAATGGAATGAATGGGTATTCTCAATGGTCGTAGCTCATAATAGCTCAGATGATATTTGAATATGTATTGATCACAGAGATTTAAACAAAGCTATTAAACATCCTCATCATCTGATGCAGACACTAGAAGAAGTACTTGCTCTTAAGCCAAATGCCACTATGTTTTCAGTTTTAAATGCAAAAAGTTAATTTTGGGAAATTTTGCTGGATCACAAATCTTAATTTTTAACTACTTTCAGTACACCATTTGGTAGATACAGATTCTTGAGAATGCCATTTGGGATAAATTCTGTCAGTGAGTTATTTCAGCGTGCGATGAAACAAATTTTTTCAGGTTGTTCATGTGCTATCATAGTAGATGACATTATTGTAGGGGGAAATGGTGAAGATGAACATGATAGAAACCTTCAGAAAGTTCTGGACCATGCACATGAAGTCAGTGTTAAACTGAATCTGCATAAGTGTAAATTCAAGCTGAGAGTAGTTACTTATAGGGGTCATTTGTTTACTAGTTCTGGCTTGCAACCAGATCCATCTAAGCAAGCAACAGTTTTTGAGATGCCAGTTACAGAAAGTGTCACATCTTTGCTACATTTTCTAGGTATGGTCAACTATTTAGGAAAGTTCATCCCTGACCTGAGTGAGCTTTCAGCAACATTACAAGAGCTGGCATGCAAAAATATAAACTGGTCCTGGTTGGAACAACACCAAAGAATATTTGATGTTCTGAAACAGAAAATTACCAGTCTACCCACATTCAGATATTATGATGTTGACAAATCAGTAACTCTTTCATGTGATGTTTCTAATTATAGTCTTGGTGCAGCATGTCTTCAAGAAGACATACCAGTAGCCTATGTATCCAGAACTTTAACCCAAACTGAGATGCAGTATGCACAAATTGAAAAAGAGCTTTTGGCAGTAGTGTTTGTGCATTAAAAATTCCATGATTATATTTATGTCAAACCTGTTCAAATCAAGACTGATCACCTACCTCTAGTGACAATTCTGAAAAAAGCCAATACATTCAGCCAAGGCACGCTTGCAACGCATGATGCTAAAATTGCAAAATTATAATTTTAATATTGTCTATACAAAAGGCAAATATCTCTACCTTCCAAATGCTTTGTCAAGAGCACTTACACAAACAACAGAACAGCATAATAATGAGAAGCCAGACTTGGAAGTTATGTAAGTCAGAAATGTTTCCTCTTCACATCTTGATGAACTCAAAAATCACAAAGCTTTAGAACCTGCTCTTCAGAAGCTGAAACATTTTATCAGTCAAGGATGGCCAGTACAACAAACCAGTTTACCACTTGACATACAAAAGTATTTTTCTTACTGAGATGAGCTCATGATGGAAGATGGAATAATCATGGAAGGTCTTAAAGTGGTAATTCCTTCAGCATTACAACATAAATATATCCAGATTTTGCACTGTGGTCACCTGGGTACTGATTCAACTAAAATAAGGGCAAGAGGAATAGTATTTTGGCCTTCTATGTCAAAAGATATAGAGAAGAAAACTCTAGCATGTTTTATTCACAATAGTACCAAACTGCATCAACTAAAAGAACCACTTCAACTAAATCAGATTCCTGAACTACCTTGGTTGACGGTTGCTACTGATATTTTTGAATGCAATGGTCAACATTAAATAGTGTTAGTAGACTCTTATTTGAATTGGTTTGAAACTGACCTTCTTCCTAACTTAACGTCTAGCACTGTCATCACAAAATTGAAGAGACATTTTTCTGTCCATGGTAGTCTGCACAAAGCTGATCTGACAATGGTACACAGTTTATGAGTCAGTAGTTCAAAAATTTGCTGAGTCTTGGGACTTTGTCCATGTTACTAGTAGTCCTGTGTATCCATAGTGCAATGTATTAGCTGAGCGTGCAGTTCAAAGTGTGAAATGTTTGTGAGAGAAATCCAAGAGAGAGCTGGTACTGATGTTTTTCTTAACCTACTCAATCTCAGAAACAATCTCCGAGAAAACTTACTTGGTTCACATGCTCAGAGATTAATGTCTAGACAGACAAGAACAACCTTACTGATCAGTAAACAACTCTTGATTCCAAATGCTAAAGAACACAGTGGTCAAGACTCAACTTTTGAAAAAACGCCAGTCACAAAAGTTGTATTACAATAAATCTAGCAAACCTCTTAAACCATTAAGACAAGGAGAGATTGTAAGGATGAAAACAACCCAAGGATATAACCAAGTGGGCACTGTCAATAATGTTTGTGAAGAACCAAGATCGTATATCATTCAGTCATAAGGAATGGAATTCAGACATAACTGAAGACACGTTACCTATCACCGAACCTATGCCAATGACTTTAGTCCTTTGAATGCATCCACATCTGTTCCCGATCCAATTTCAGAGGACAATGTACCTTCTGTGTCTTCTCCTCCTGTAAATAGTTCAGCAGTGTCTTCAGATGTTCCTGTAGCAAACAGTTCCCCAAGGAAAGTGTCTCCTGTGAAGTCTCAACAGAATGTCTATGTATCCAGAGCCAGGAGAGTTTGTAGGCCAAATCCAAAATATTTGAAGACTTGGATTTGAGATCAAGGCATTGTTGAAATGTCATTGCTGTGCTGATATTGGGGAAATTGTTTTTTCTTTCATTAAGAGGGAGGATGTAAATTAGTGTACATGTTGTACTTTACCAGCCAAAGTAGCACTCAGCATGTGTATAGTTACTGAGCACATGTGAGTGCAATGCCATTGTACAATCAGCCAGAGTGATGAATGGAGATGCACATGAGAGTATATTTGAAGTAATGAGTGAATCAGTTAACTTGAATACATGTCCTAATTACAGTTCCTGATAATACCAGTAATGTAAAGAAAACGAACGCTGTCCGGTGAAACTGGATACAAAGTTTAATTAGCACTTTTGTCTGTTGTTACACTTGACTTCTTCAGTTTAAAACAGGAATTATTCATACATCACTTTCTTTTATACCCAGGCTAAGTCAATGCGCCTAAAAATCACCATTGTTTTAGTTATTATACATAGCTAAATTTCACTTTATAAAATACATTAAAACCATGCTTCTTTATTTACATATTGCATATAACCCATCAGCCCCATCTCAAAATTAAAATAAAGTGCAATCCAAAATACATTTCCACAAAAATAAATCATGTACTTAAAATAAGCAAATGTTACTGTGTTGCCGCAGGAATATACATGTGTGCCCCCCCCCCCAAAAAAAAATAAATAAAAGTTCAGCTTTTAACTTTAAAGAGCTGGAGAGAGAAACTACATCATTTAGTCCGGGTGGGTTAGTGGCATCCACTCTAAGTTGCCACATAAATTCTTTGAATTCTAGAAACAATTCCTTCGGTACCCCCCCTACTGTCAGGTACTACTTGATCAATGGCTACAAATTCAAACTTGTGATCTGGGTTCAATATTGTACGTACAGCCAATACATTCTTTTCATTACCCTTCCTGATGCCATACATATGTTGGTAAATATGAACTTTAAATGCTTTCTTAGTCTTCTCTATGTAAAAACAATCACAGCCTTGACATAGGGTGACATATACAACATGTGTACTGTTACAGTTCAACTTGAAATTTAGTTGGACCTTACCATAACTTGGAATAAAAACTTTTTCTGTTTCTAATACATTGGCACATTGGTTACAGTGTCCACATTTTAACATCTTGCCTTTCTTATAGTTTTTATTCCCCTCTTTATTTCTTTCCAACAAATCTTTGACACATGCATCTTTTTTGTATATGACACATGGTCTGTCACCAACATTTTTAAGGACCTTTTTGTCACTTTTAAATATAAACCAAATACTTTTTAAAATATCTTTTATGTCATAAAACTGCTAGTTTTAGGTCAGAATAAAGGCCCTGTAAAACATGCTTGTGCTCCTTGACCCCACATCAACCTTTTTATGACTACTGTTGTACCTTTCCTCTGAGCCCAACAGTGGAAAAAAGTGTCCTTTAACTCTCTTTTCTGTAACTTCACACAAAACCGGTTCAATGAAACTGTTCAGGTATCACCTCCTTAGTAACTTTTCCCTTTCTTCAATATACATTTTGAGGTCACTGACCATCCGTGCTAACCGCACACCTTGGCCCTTAACCAAAGATCATTTTTGAAAGTCAGGGTGCCCACTTTCAAAATGTAGGAGAGTGTTAGAATATGTGGGCTTTCTGAAAATGGTGGTAGTAAACTTTTTCAGCTTATCATTTTTGGTTATAAGAATGTCCACAAAATTCATTCTATTACTGTGTTGTTCCATAGTAAATCATAAAAAAGAACTGTTCCTATTTAGATATTCAAAAAACCGGTTGAGCTCTAACTCATTTCCTCCCCAAAAAATAAGCATGTCATCAAGAAATCTTCCATAAAATAAACATTCTTTAAACCATTGGCAAGTAAACACTTGAGTCAACTCCCATTGAGCAAGTACAATATTTGCAAACGGGGGTGCATGCCACCCCCATTGCTACACCTATAGTTTGCTTAAAAGTCTGATTCTCAAAAATAATAAAGTTGTTATTGTGCACTGTTTCCATAAGGGTGCTAAACATAAGTATTCTATTATGGCTAATGTTGGTTTGTTTACATAGAAGGCCATAGAACATATCAAGTCCTCCTTCATGCGCTATAATGCTAAACAAATCTTTAACGTCTATAGTTGCCATAATCAGCTTTTCCCTATATAAATCTTGTTTTATTTTCTTTAAACAGTCCCATGAGTCTTTCAATATATGTTTAAATTCTGATAAAATTGTGTTCAAGTGAAAACCAATAAACTTACCTAAAGTGGTTGTTTTTGATGCCTTTGCATCTGCAATAGGTCTCAAAGGTGGGTTGCTGGTGCTTTTGTGTATTTTGGGGATTCCAAATATGGCTTGAACTTTAGGATATGTCTGAATTAAATAATTATATTCCTCCCTTATTTGAAAATTTAATAAATAAATCATTTAATATAACATGAACATTCTTGTATGCTATATGCAGCGCGTTTAACAACACTTCTTCATAACCATCACCATATAGAATCCCCAGCATCTTCTCAATATACATGCATTGGTCCATTACCACCAGCCCCCCCCACCTTTGTCGGGTTTCATAACCCTTATAGACCTGTTTGTTGTTATACTGTGCAAAAGCTTTGTCTCTGCTTCTGTTAAATTAAATATATTAGTCATTTTTGTCTTTAATAACATTGACCTGATGTCAAATAGTTGAACTGTGGGCTGGGGTGGGGGTTAAACACACTGCTTCTTTTGTAGCACCATGGGGGATAGCTAATTCATTGCCTTGAAAATAACAACTTAGATTTAATTTTCTTGCATCCTTTAAACTATGGGACTTTTAAATGAGCTGTAATTTATTTTCTATTGCCTGAAATAATTTATAGATTTTGGTTTTATATTTTTCTTCTAATGGAGGTTTTGTAGATTCTTTTTCCATCATGATGCCTTGTCTTACCTGAAGGTGGAATTACTATTTGTTTTTTTCAGTAGTCCTAAATCTTTTGACTTAATGAGGTCCCAAGTGCCTTTCATATCATATTGTAAGACAGCATTCTCCAGTCTGTACTGCCATTATCTCCATGTTATCAATGTACGCCTTCTGATATAGATTATGGTTTACCGTAGGTTATGTTTCAAACCTGATAAGCTAAATGAAACAGATCAATTATCTGATTTAAATGTTCCAGTGGTTTAATGTTGTTGTGACCTATGCTTTTTGCGTTACAGCTCTTAAGGTAACGTGTTATTACCACACGTCAGAAAGTTATTTTATTTTTCCACACTATTTAAAGCTACTATATTCAAAAGAAATAATTAAATCATAAAAAATGATGGCATTGTTAAAAATCAAGGGGCAGCAGTACTGAATAAGTTAAAGATTAACTACTGTGTGTCTGTGAACGTCAGAAAATCATACTGCGAAGTCCTGCTAATTCTAAAGGACACATCCAGTTACTCCAGGGAGAACACTGTTCATAGGTTCATAGGTACTGGCTAGGCTACTGATATGTCAGAAGCTTAAAAAGCCTAGCTATGCATTCCCATGATAGTTATTAGCCCCTATATTTTGCAATATGAATCTGCAGAGATAGGCCTTACAAGTTTATTTTGGTTAACTACATGTTTCCATGTCCATGAGGGTTATTGGACCTAAACCAAGGGTGAATTTAAGGTCACCAATCCATTTGTCCAAGATATGTCTGAACAGAGTAAGAGAAGTACTTTGCTTTACATGGAGGTGAATCTTGTTCCAATTAAGTGGTTTTCTCTGTGATAGATATCTTCCCTTACAACATGTTCTGTTAATCTAACAAAGGAGATTAAGGTCCCTTGAGCAGGTATTTCTGAGACCACTGGGCTTATAAATTATAACAAGTTTAATAGAACAGGATCTGTAGTGCAGGATGATGTTGAAAGCCTTTACAATGTCCAGATAGGCACTTTGCTCTGCTTTGCCCTTATTCATTGCCTCATTGACTTTTTTGAACAAGTTAACCAGGTTAAGTAGGCAGGACCCGCATTCAACTAATCCAAATTTGGCTGAGTTAAGAGTCTGTAGGTCACCTATATCCCTATTTATTAATTTCATAATGACATTTTCCATAGCCTTGCAAATGAGGTCAGTCAGGCTTATGGATCTGTAATTACATGAGTCTGTTGTAGCCCCCACTTTTGTGCAAGGGAATGACTGTTGCTGTCCTCTCTTCAAATGACCCAAAGCCTGTTTTAAGGCTCATGTTGAATAGCTTTTGTGGGGGGCTGACAATTTATGTTTCAGGCTAACCAGTAGGCCACTTTTTATCTTATCTGATCACATAGACTTAGTGTTCTTGGCCTTAGATAGTGCCTTGAGACCATGTTCTTGGGAGATTTGATGACGAAGGGTAGATGTAGATATTGGAGAATATTGGAGAGGGGGGTGAAACTGGATCTGAATTTGTCTACTAGTAGATTGGCAATATCCTCTTGAGTCTGAATATATGGTATCTTTTACTATTAGCTCTGTATAGTGCTGAGCATTGTTTCTGATATTTCTAAGGCAGTGAAAGAAGGCTTCATGGCTTTCTTTCACATGGGTGCCTATTTTTACCTCATTTCCAACTTTGGTTGATTTGCTCAGAATTCAGAGTTCCTTGTTTAGTATATTATGTTTGACTTCATAAGAATTACATTTATTCTTACAAGCAATGTTTTTTCTTTGGTTATAGAGTCTTTTAATATTAGGGTTCCACTGCAGGGATTTATTTTTGAATTTTGCATTGTATTTACTTCTGAAGGGGACTGATGCATCTCTACAACTATTTACATGTGCATAGAGCTTGCCAGTAAAGGATTTTGCATAAGCAGTGAGATCATCAAGATGGAAGGGGTTTTGAATTTATTCAGGTCATCACTTAGTTTTAGTAGTTTAACCTTTGCATAGTCTCTGACTACTGAGATATTGGAAGATGCTTTTGACTTCACCTTTAAGTCAGAGCAACTGTCTTGTGCTCCAGTTTGACTATGGAAGAAGTTGCAACAGGCAGGGAGCAGAGCTGTCCCATATTATTAAGGACTAAGTCCAGGATTTTATCTCCCCTTGTTGGGGTGTGGACTAAATGGTATGGGACTTTGTATTTATGAAGTCCATGAATCTCTATGTATGTATCTTAGAGGATGTATATGTCTCCCATTGTCAGTGGGATAGTTGAAGTCTCCTTGGAGAATGGTGTTTGGGTTAGTTCATAAGGACTCTATACCACTTAGGTAGGAGGTATGGGCAATGGTGGCCATAGAGGGGGTCTTGCAGTAAGCTATGATGTAATGAACAGCTCTGTTTACTGTGAGCTGGACATGGAGGAGTTATAAGTTACTATTTTGTCAAGCATGTCTGGAGGTGTTTTTTTTTTTTTTTTGAGAATATAGAGATACCTAATCTTTTAGTGCCTGCTTCTAATGTGGTGTGTCTGTATGAGTCACAGACATGAAGCCCTCCATTAAGAGTGCCTTCCCTGGTCTTGAACCTGGTCTCAGTGGTGATGCATCTACATTTTCCAGGGTAAGTAGTGCTTGCACAGTAACACTTTATTCCTTGTTGATATAACCTGTTATTAAATACAGTGGTACATTTTATAGCCTTTGAAAAAGTCACCTGCAAAAACTCGAAAAGGTGGAGACCCCTGCTAATTATACCACAGGACTGGAACATTGGAGCTTTTCAGAAAATATCAAGGATTTTCATTGCATTCTGTTTCTTTTACTTTTGGGGGATCTCTCTCTCTGTGTAAACCAGTGGCTGATCTAGTTATATTTAAAACTCTGCCTGGAAAGTACCGCTGAGGGGACCAGAGGGGCTAACATCAGGACTTTAAAACTAAATGTCACAGCTACATTATTTGACATCTTCCAAGAATACAGGATAAGCTTTCCAGAAATTCGACATTCTGGCCATTTTTATTGAGTTCATTGAGGATGTAATGACACCAATGGTAGTAATGCTGACACTGTATTTTAGCCTGTGCTGGCTGTCTGTAAATAGATTGTGCATGGAGGAAGTGAGTTGTTTGTGTCTGGCCTTTCAAGACCTTGAGAAAGAGTTGGTAAAATAAGGATTTGGTGATAATTTGTCAGGGACAAGGAAGTGCAGTCCTTGATTAGTGCTGGTATTAATGTTTGTTTCGTTGAGTGGTAGTATTAATGATTCTCCTTGGACCTTACACAATATCAGTAGGTGCAGAGTGCTATCCTCTTTTACCATCTCATAATCAAATAAATAAGTAAGTAAGTAAATAAATTAATAACAAGAACCGTGTCACTAATTTGCCCTACCCCATTATAATGCTATTACTTAACATAATGGAGTGATTAGTGAACATAAATTCAGCCTGTTCAACCAGTTTCTAAATCTAATTATGTGGACTAACTAATTACCTTAGAGACTTTTACTATACTTTTATCAGTTGTTATTAGACTTATATTATCATTCAGTGCATTATTTTTACTATCTTAGTGTATTCCTTTTATTGGAACCTACAGGACCCTACATAACCCCCCATCACTCATGCAATCTCTTTCTTTTATTTTTTTCACAGTTGCAATCTCAATTATTTCTGTTTCACTCTTATTGGAACCATGTATAACTGTAGAACACTTATAGTTCATTTTGCAGAAACATTCTAGGCATACAACTTTACTTATAGAGTTACATGACATGTAAGAACATCTGTATATAATTTTTTGCTGTCTACTTTTCAATGTAACATCACTTGTATCATCATCATCATCATCATCATCCCCCTTTTTCCCATTTACATGGGGTCGGGGTATCGTATTAACTGTCGCCAACTCTCTCAATTCAGTGCCACTCTCCTGCCTTCTTCAACACTCATGCCTGACTGCCGCAGATCTTCTTTCACACAATCCATCCACCTCTTTGCTGGACGCCCTCGCTTCCTCTTACCTTCTTCCTGTCTGTCCCAAATCTCCCTCACCAGATTGTATTCTGCTTTTCTACACATGTGCCCATACCATCGTAATCTGTTCTCTTTGATCTTTTCTGCAATTGGAGCTACTTTGGCTTCTGCTCTTATGTCCTCATTTCTTCACCTGTCCCGCAGTGTGCATCCTACCACCTTTCTCAGGCACTTCATTTCCATCACCTCTAGCTTCTTCAACTGTTCTGCCTTTACTGCCCAGGTTTCTGTACCATACAGTAGTACTGGTCGCACCATTGTCTTGTACACCTTACTTTTCAGCTTCTTTGGCATTCTTCTGTCATAGACTACACCTGATACTCTATGCCAGTTGGCTGCAGCCCCTCTGATTCTAGCTTTGACCTCTTCATTCAGACAACCCTTCTCCTCAACCACCCCCTCTAGATACTTGAAGCTGTTTACCTGTTCCACTATCTTCCCATCTATCTCTATTCTCAGCTTCTTCTGATTTCCCCAATCTGCTGTCATTACCACTGTCTTATCTGTGCGTAGTTTCATCCCATGTGCCTTCAGATTTGCATTCCATTCTCCTATCCTTTGCTGAAGTTCTAGATCAGAGTCTGCCTGTACTGCCACATTGTCTGCGTACAGCAGCTTTGTTGCTCTGACCCCTCCAACCTGTTTGCTGATGTAGTCCATTACCAGTATGAACAGCAGTGGGCTCAGAGCTGAACCCTGGTGTACACCAACTCCCACTGGAAACACCTCAGTGAGGCCAAACACTGCTCGTACTTGGGTCACTGGGTCCTTGTACATAGCCTGTACTAATTCTACCAATGTTTCTGGGAATTCAAACCACCGCAGTACTGCCCAGATCAGCTTTCTTGGGACCTTGTCATATGCTTTCTCCAAGTCTAGGAAAGCCCAGTTTGACTCTCTCCTCTTCTCTAGTTTCTTCTCAAGTATCTGTCTCAATACAAACATCGGGTCAATTGTGCTGCATCCTCATCTGAATCCGAACTGTTCATCTCCCATCTTACATTCTATTATTCTGCGTATCCGTTTATCAATCACCCTCTCCAGAACTTTCATGCAATGTGGTAGGAGTTTGATGCCTCTGTACTGTCCACAGTTGTGGATGTCCCCTTTGTTCTTGTACACTGGAACAAGTATGCTTATTCTCCAGTCATCTGGGATACGCCTTTCTCTCCACACTGCAATTAGTACCCTCAGGAACCATTTCAACCCTAGCTCACCCATCATCTTTATCATATCTGCTGTGACCTCATCTGAGCCTGCTGCTTTCCCTGACTTCATTTTCCTTAGTGCTGCTCTTACTTCTTCTAAACTGGGCTCCTCTTCTACTCTCATTGTAGGCTGTTTCTGGGGCAGTACCGCTTCTATGGGGTTTTCTTCATTCAGAAGCTGCTGGAAATACTCCTTCCATCTGCCTTTGATGTCCTCTGGGCTGATGAGCAGGTTGTTATTGGTAACCCTTATGAAGGGTGTCTGACTATCTTCTTTATCTTTCTGTCTTTGCCTTGCAACCTGGTATAGTTTCTTTGTGCCCCTTACTGAGTCACTTTCCAGAAGCTGATAGAGTGCCTCTGATGCCCTATTCTTTGCTATTGCAACTTCTTTCTTAGTTTCTTTGTTAGCCAACCAGTAGTCCTTCCTAGCTTGGTCAGTCTTTTCAATCTCCCACTTCTTCCTGCACTCCTTCTTTCTTTTGATTACTTCCTGCACTTCTGCATTCCACCAACTTAACTCTCTATGTAACTATCTGTCTTAGTTTAATTAATGTTCTGTTCTACTCTATGTGACCACCCATTTTTATTCTACAGTTCTAAAGTACGTGAAGAATTTTTTTGTATTATATTGTACTGGAGCTTTTCTCCTTGGGTCTCCACTGAAAATGGGCTTCTGGCTCAGTTGGACTAACCCGTGTAACAAATGTCAAACAACTAACTAACTAACTAACTAACTAACTAACTAACTAACTAACTAACTAACTAACTAACTAAATGTTTCAGTATACTTTGCATGAATAGTCCCACCTCTTTTGATGGTTCTACCACTGCTCCTTATTAGTAGTGACTGTATGATCTGTTACATCATCCACTTGTTACAGAGTTTTGTTAATATTGATAGTATGTAAATGTGTGCCTCTGACCCATGTCAAGACTTAAAAGTATCTTATACCAGATCTACTTCCTGTTAACAAGCAAATTAATTAACTCAATAATTAATTTATTTATAAATAAATACATAAATATATAAATAAACACTTCTGTACTTTGATGGAAATGGTTAATGACATCCAAGTTAGAGCAAGTGGAGGTCATGTGGCATTAATGGCCATATGATCACTTAAGGCATCTGACATGTTACCATGACTTTTTGTTGTCTGGGTTACTGGACAAGATCCACTCTAATATAATTTTTTTTCTAAGAGATTTAGTAATGCCAGATGAGCATTTGATAAGTTGACTAAGGATATAGACCAATTTTAAGGCAGGACATTTGACCAAGACTGTTTTTTCCTGTGTATATATTAAAGTTACTTAGAATTAGAAATTCTGAATGGTAGTGACTTGTGATCCATTTTATAGCATCTTCTGCTGATAAGGGTGCCATTTATGACAAATCACTTAAGCAGATCACTTTGCCATGTTTGCTGGCACTACTGGAGTCAAAAGGCAGAAAAAATATTTCCTTTCTACCTGATGGTGATAGTTGCTGATGTTCAATGTTACATGACATATAACAGATGCAACCACCTCCATTAGATTTATCTTCAGTTTACTTGGCCATAGCTCTATATTTACACAAGGTATTAGGGTTTGCAAAAAAACAATATGATATGGCCCACATAAAAATGAAGTATAAACTATCTGCATTTTCAAACACTGATTGTTCAGCACTCACATACTCAGCCTAAGGTGAGGGCTTTGTATTCCATAAAAAGTCTGCAGTTTGAAGGGGTGTTTGCTTGCAGCCACTTCTCACCATGGAGGGGTCAGATGAAGATTCAGTCATCATACATTGTGCCACAGAACCCCCATAATATGTTTGCAGCACCTGAATAGACCATACTGGAAAGTGGCCTACTGCCAGAATGTTCCACAGAAGGGATCATTGTATGAGAAAGCAAGCCCTCCAAATACTGTCAGCAGCCATCCTCCCTTAACAAAATCCATCTTGTCTTTACTGACCATCTCAAAACAAAATTATCTATGCAACTAGGCACAAAGGTCATATGAATCTCATAATTCACATTGATAATTACAGAAGCCCTAAATGAACCCCACAATAAATGGATCTTTCAAATGATTGCATATCAGGGTAAGGAATGAGGGCTTCTATTATGACAGAACAACATCAATCCTATCTGCACAGCTCTAAAGGATTGCAGTAGATGTATATAGGCACAACACATCATTAAATATTTCTATTGCTCATATGTAAAGTCATGCATCCCAGAGATTTTTCCAGTTTTAAGGTTAAAGACCATCCTCTAGCTCAAAAGCATAGGCTTCAGTGTAGATCAATGTATGTGTATGTACCTTTAAGAAGCTATCCAAGGGCTTGCACAAGTGTATAAATAGTGAGCATGTAAGAGCCTGACTGCCATTTTGTAGTTAGCTGTTGAGATGTAAGCATGTACACTATGCATATAAGGTCTAACTGATAACCACTTTGATTGTATTTTATGATGCTGCTATCCATCCTGATTTGTTTCTATGTATTAAAGCATCTAAACAAAATACCCTGGCTGCTTGTCATCTATGTTAGAGAAGGATGAGTGACATGGTGTCAGAAGTGGGATGTCTAAAGAACATGGTGTTACAGGCGGCATGGCTAAAATGACTTAAGGCAATTGCTTGGAACTGGTGGAATATACAGGAGTGAATCATCCCTACAACACCCATACTTCATGAAATAGGTCAGAAACGAATTTCAGATATTAAAACTTGCTCAGCACTATTTTTATTTTCAAAATGTACAAAAAGAACAAAAGAGAATCGCCACAGCTGAAAATATATCCAAAGCACACGTGAAGTTTAATAAAATAAAAAACAAAGGATCCAAAGTGAGTGCTTTCACGTATAAAACGTTTCATCAGACTTCTGTAGGTCACCTGATGTTCTCTTCCTTATATATCTGCTCTAATTGATTACTTATCTAATTAACAACCTATTCCTCCATATACAAAAGGAGAAGCAGAAATATCTATATATCTATATATATATATATATATATATATATATATATATATATATATATATATATATCATAAAAAAACACACAAGAAAAAAATCACATATACATATGTCGAAAAATATATATATATATGTGCAACCTATTAATTCATTCATCAAGAGCTGTATATACTAAAATGCATGCTAAAAATCTTTATGTAAATTTTCCTATACAGTTAATAAAAAATCAATCATGTACCCATACATATATATGTGTTTATTTATAGATACATTTATATTAATGTTTTAGGTAATGTATATATATATATATTTCGACATATGTATATGTGATTTTTTCTTGTGTTTTTTTATGATATATATATATATATATATATATATATATATTTCTGCTTCTCCTTTTGTATATGGAGGAATATGTTGTTAATTAGATAATTAATCAATTACAGCAGATATATAAGGAAGAGAACATCAGGTGACCTACAGAAGTCTGATGAAACGTTTTATACGTGAAAGCGCTCACTTTGGATCCTGTGTTTTTTATTTTATTAAACTTCACGTGTGCTTTGGATATATTTTCAGCTGTGGCAAGCCTCTTTTGTTCTTTTTGTACATTTTTTGTCAGTCTTGAGAGGCACCTTACTCGCAACCACTTAGTTTTGTTATTGGATTTATTTTCAAAATGTTAAACAAGGCATACAGAACACTCTAAATGATATTTGCTTAACCCAATATGTACAATATTGATAGAAATATTCAAATTACCATGGAAAATGTTTGAAATAAAGTTCAAATTGATTAAAACAAATAAAATAAGGGGCAACAACCATATTTTCAATATGTGCCTAATGAATCCATATTTTTCATATTAATCAAAGATAGTTGAGTTATCAGAAGTGTATAAAGTGTTCAAATGTTTGTGCAGTACTATAGTAAAGTTATTTTACAGAATACAGCCATTGCAGAGCATATTTCGCAAAGTGCAGTATTTGAAAGAGTTTATTGTGCATTTGAGTGTTATTATAAGCTCACAGAATAGTTTGTTCATACATAATTACAAGAGTCATATTTTCAGTGTGTTTTTACATACTTTGTGGGTATGGTAGATGGATTTCGAAAACCCAGTGCACTTGTGTTTGACAGTAATATTGCTGAGAACTGTAGAGTGAGCAAGAGTATAACATTTTCATACAGGCTGCATTTTCTGATAAAGATGACCGTACAAAGGCATTTATTCTGCTTAATTTAGCTGGGTCAGATACCATAGAAAGGAAATGTTCATTTGTGTATGCAATTGCTATCTATACAGGAGAGGGGGAAAACTGTCATATTGTTGTACAGGCTGAGGCAAGGGAAAACCCTGAATGCTTAAAACGTAAATTTAGTGAAATGTGTAACCCTCGGACAAATGTTGCAATGTAAAGGCACTTATTTTACAGAAGGTATCAAAAGCCTTGTGAAACTTTTCCAGCATATATAACTGACCTGAGAAATAAGGCTAAAACATGCAGATTTGGTGATTTAAGGGATGAGTTGATAAAGGAGAGACTTGTGTGTGGTATAAAAGATGATACTGTGAGAAAGATTTTGCTTTGTGACACTGATTTAACTTTGAATAAGGCCATTGAGATTTGTCAGCTATATGAGCTCACAGAAAAGCACAGACATATGCTTACAAATGAGAACAGCACAGAGAAGGCATAGTGACAAAGTACTCCTACCTTTATTGGAACCCTAAACCCCTCCCTCCCTCTCTCTGTCAAACAATCACCTCCTCCACAGCCCAACCCCCTTTTTCTCTCTATCAACCAATCACCTCCTCCACAGCCCAACCCACCTTTTCCTCCACCTGCCCATTTCAGTCACTCCTCCTCTCCCACCTAACTCCCTAATTCATCTCCCACTACTATATCTTTACACTTATCCACCATGCCTGGACTCCTACCTCAAACCATTCTCACCCCAACTATCTGCATTTTAGTCTTAATCCCTTTATATCTCACTACCTCCTACCCCACAACCTACTCCACCCACTCTTCCTATCCTATCCCCCCACTCCCAACTTCCTTTCTTATCATTCAAAAATACACTTCCACAACATATACACTTCACTACTTCAACCCAACCCACTCCACTATTTCAAAATAAAATAATTTTCCCCCTCAGCTAAGTACTATACTCCTAAGCTAATACTTTACTTCCCACAAGTCCTAAACACCAAATCAAAAATACTACTACCCTTCCTCAACTACCTCTGCTTAGCTGGAGACATACATCCAAATCCTGGACCAAACACTACCTGTACTGCTAATCTCCCCACCTCAAACTGTAAAGCTAACCATAAATACCTCAAATTCTTCACCATTAATGCACAAAGTTTAAGAAATAAAGTAACCCAATTCCATGCCTGGTTGAACTACAACCAACCCGACATTGTAGCCATTTCAGAAACATGGCTAAAACCTCACATTAGTGACTCTGAAACCCTTCCTCCTGGATTCCAATCCCTCAGACATGACCACCCAAACAGCAAAGGTGGTCGGGTAGCCTTAATCTACTCTAACCTACTATCCATCACTCCATACCCTAATCCTATCCCCACATTCAATAATGCAGAACTAGTAACAGGCCTGCTAAAAGTAAATAACCACAAAAGCATTTGTATCATTGCTCTCTATATCCCCTCTGGTAACACCACTACTCCTGAGGACATATTCCTCTGGACCTTGACCAATATTAAGCAGGAGACCTATATACTTGGAGATGTAAACATTGATTATAATAAAATCAATAACCCCAATCACACCATATCCATCAATTTATTTAACTATACACAAATTACTAACTCTATCACCAGGCCCAATAAAACTAACCCCCAGACTAGACTGGATCTTAGCTTCCCATCCCAATAAAATCATAAACTCTGGCATCACACCCGACCCTATAGGAGACCACTTGCCAGCATTTATCTACCGAGCTACCCACTTCTCTCTTCACCTACACCATATCATCCACACACGTAACCTCACAAACTTTGATCCAACTACCTTCTCTAACTCCCTGAAACAAACAAATTGGAACCCACTAAAAACCCTTCCACTAGATAATGTCATATAATTTTTCAACTCCTCCTTTTTAAGCATCCTCAACTCCCTAGCACCACCAAGAACAAAAAGAGTAAAAACCAAATCCGCCCCTTGGCTAACCAAGGATACCAAAAAACTTATGCTACAAAGAGACAAATCCTGGAAAACATACCATCAAAACAAGCAGCCTGAAACTTTTCTTAAATATAAACAACTCCACAACCTTGCTAAAAAACAAATCATCAGAGAAAAAAAGTCCTACTATATTAAACTCCAATCCAACCAATCTAAAAGCCCAAAACAATTTTGGAACTCCATTAATTCTCTTCTCAACCCAGGTACCAAAAGCAACCCCTGCTCTGACACCAGCAAATCTGACCCTGAAATAGCCTCTCTATTCAACTCCTTCTTCACTAACTCCATAGTTGAACTGACCAAAACCTTCACTAACAATAACCCCTCCCCTCAAGCCACCCTTTCGTCACCACCACCTACAACACCCACCACCCCCAACGCTCCACCTATATTCAATCTTAAACCCATCTCAACATCCTATATAAAAAAATTCCTCTCCAACTTAAAACCTTGCTCCAATGCTCCTGACAATATCACATCCTCCTTCCTAAAAATAGCCGCCGATGGTATCGCTCTTCCCATTAGCATCCTGATAAATAGATCCAGGCTAGAATCTTATGTTTCCAAACTATGGCACACTGCCTTCATTCTACCTCTCCATAAAGGAGGCAAAAACAATAACATCTCCAACTTCCGCCCCATAGCCATCCTCTCCCCAATTTCCAAACTGCTAGAAAAATGCATTCACATTCAACTCATGCCATTCTTAGCCAATAACCAACTAATCACTCCAACCCAACACGGCTTCCATCCAGGCCATAGTACAACCCCTGCACTTCTCTCCTTCCTAGAGACAATAAATCTTGCCCGGGACTCTGGAAAAATTGTTTCTACTGTTCTTCTAGATCTGTCCAAGGCATTCGATACCATCTCCCACAACCATCTCCTAAACCATCTCTCTGACCTTAATCTCTCCCAGAATACCTTATCCTGGTTCTCTAGCTACCTCTCCAATAGATCTCAAGCTGTAAAATGGGGGACAGGCACCTTAACCTTCCTTCCCACTCCCACTGGGGTTTCCCAGGGATCCATACTCGGTCCAATGCTGTTTAACATCTTTATTAACAATTTCCACAAAGCCATACCCAATACCAAAACTGTACAATATGCAGATGATTCCACATTAATCTACAGTGCCATCAGCCTCCCAGAGCTTCAGACACTGACCCAAGCTGCTTTCACTGAAAATTGGATGCTTCAGAATCACCTCTCACTAAATGCCAATAAATCCAAAATACTATTATTCTCTCCCTCAAAAGCTTCCCCTCTTGATAAAAATTAATTCCAAATCATTAGCCAAAATAACTCCACTATAGAGGTTGTTCCCTTTGCCAAACTACTTGGGGTCACTATTGATGAACACCTGAAATTCGACACTTGCAGCCAGCAAAACATTAAGAAAACCCATTTAAAACTTGGTAAGCTATACAGGAACATC
This sequence comes from Protopterus annectens, assembly GCF_019279795.1. Lineage (NCBI taxonomy): Eukaryota > Metazoa > Chordata > Ceratodontiformes > Protopteridae > Protopterus > Protopterus annectens. The sequence continues at coordinate 169,662,630 of NC_056729.1, read as the reverse complement.
CAATGTCTCTCTCCTTCCACCAGACAAACACTTGCCACTATCTGTCTACTCCCCTCACTAATGTATTGCGCTCCTCTATTAACTAACTTATCTGCCACACTCACTTCAAAATTGGAAGTCTATTATAATAAGATTTCTAAATTTGTCACCAAAGCCAAATACTCCTCCCATCACTGTATTGCCCTTAATTTGTTACACTGGCTTGAACTCTCCAACCATCTAGTCTATCTTCAGATTACCACACTCCACAAACTAATCTTTCAACCCTCTAAGTGCCCTGCTCTATGCAGCATCCTTCTACCCTACACCCCTGAGAGAACTCTCAGATTTACTCACGTAAACCTAATCTGTTTCCAAGGGAAAAAAATTTGTTGTTCCGAGAAAACACACACACAGCACAAGCACACCAAAATACATAATGCACACATACACACTTCACAGAACCCTACACTAAACTGTACATGCACTACTAGCTATCTACTTACCTTAACCCATCCCTAACCCTAAAGTCCAAAACTAGCGCACATTCACCTTACCCGCTCCCTAACCCTAAGGTCCCTAACTATCGTGCACTCACCTTACCCGCTCCCTAACCCTAAGGTCCCTAACTATCACACACTTACCTTACCCGCTCTCTATCCCTAAGGTCCCTAACTATCACACACTCACCTTACTTCGGTCTGTTTGCACACTTACCTTAACCCGGTCTGTCACCTTCGCACCACAGTCGAGGAAATAGTGAATCCACAGAAACAGCCCACCAAATACTTTCCCTAGGAAAATATTCGATGTTCTGCAGCTTCGCTATTTCAAGCATTCGCTGAATAGGGGTTGATATTAGAACATTCGATGTTTTAACACTTCGATGTTCTAATATAGACCCCCTATACTGAGCCAAGAGATGTAGCCAACATAGTCGCCGACAGATTCAGTGCCAACAAGGGCTCTAGCACAATACCAGAAGAAAGCCTGGTACCCACCATTTCTGTGGCACAGGTAAAAGCTGCATTGTCTAAAACCAAGAATACAGCATCCATGGGACCTGATAATATCCCTGGCTGCATCCTACATAAGCTACAAAATGAACTGGCACCACATCTGTGTGCCCTGTTCAATCACAGCTTACCTCAGGCTATGTCCCTAACAAATGGAGCACTGCTACAGTCATCCTGCTCAATAAAAGGGGAGCAACTACAGACCCTGGGAACTATTGCCCCATTAGCCTGACAAGCTTGGTATGCAAAGCTATGGAGTGTGACATCATGGACCTGCTTAAAGATATAAGCAATCTCCAGACTCTTGACCCCACACAGTTTGGCTTTGTCAAGGGGAGATCCTGCCTGCTGAACCTGATTGACTTCTTAGAGAAAGTCACCAAGGCTGTGGATGAGGGTAAGGCAGTGCATGCAGCCTACCTCAACCTAGCCAAGGTCTTTGATACCATTCCCCACTCAGGTATCAATGATAAACTCATCAAACTAGGCATCAATCCTTACATCACTAGGTGGGTTGCAAATTGGCTCATAGACAGGACCCACAGAGTGAAAGTTGCAGATTCCAAGTCAGACTGTTGATCAGTTGCAAGTGGAGTCACACAGGGCTCGGTCCTAGCCCCTCTCCTGTTTGGCATCTATTTCTCAGAAGTCCAGGCCAACACAGAAGGACTCTGGCTGACCAAGTTCACTCATGACTGCAAGCTAAGAGTCATTATCAACCCCCCAAGTGATGCAGACTTCCTACAAAAGGGCCTCTCTGAGACCAATGACTGGTGTCGGAACCATGGACTGAAGCTTAATGCCAAAAAATGTGTTAATTTCTATCTCATTTCCCTGCTATAAAACCCACATTAGCACGGTTTTGCACACTGGACATCACCGGTTAGCTAGGATATAACTATTCCCGGCTCCACAACGTCTACTCTTCAATTTTTCCCTTGGAACTAGACAAACTTTCAACTTAAGCACTCAAACCATTCACTTCTCAGCCTGGCACTATTCAAAACTCATAGCAAGCACTAATAAACCTTAGCACTAGACCCCTCTATACTGTAGAGAAGGACAAGGCTTTCTATTCGACCTTACCAGCCAATCAGTAAAACAGCTCACTGTACCTATCCAGGAATGTCCAAAGGGCAGTTTCAGGTGTACTCTCTGGTCCAACTGGTGAATCTGGGCATTTAGAGGCAATGTTACAACTGCCTCATGTACACAGACAACCCTCTCCTCCTACCACCAAACACTAATACATGCGAGAGATGCAATTATGCAGCCAAACTGGAGGCTAAGCTCTCTCAACCCAAGACTGGAACTGACAGTCAAGAGGAGAAGGGAATTACTTGCATCACAACACCAGTCTCACATAAACCGATGAAACCAGCACCAGCAAAAAACACACATAAATACATGAAAACATACTCGGAGGCTCTAAATAAAAATCTGCAAAAGCAACAGAGATCTCCAAAGCAGACATCCAAAAAACCTCCACCCCCTAATACAAACCATGAAACACATACTTCTTAAAACCATTGTGACATGCAATCACAGCCCTTAAGGCAAAATAACATACCCAACACACTAGTAATAGATGACTCTATAGTCAGGCACACTGATGTCCCACTCACTAGGCTCAACAGGAAGAAGGTTACTGTTAGCTGCCTATAGGGTGCCAGGATTCACCACATAACACAAGCACTCAGGTCACTCCAGAACAAGTACAAATACGACTCTGTTATTGTCCATGTTGGTGTGAATGACCTGAGCCATATCTCCCTGGACTACATGAAAAGAGACATGGAAGAGCTCTCTGTTCACGTAGCCCAGGCCAGTATGACCCTGACCCTGAGTAGCATCCTGCCCTCACCAAGAATGATACCACAGTATAAAGAAAAAAATTATCAATTTCAACAATTGGCTAAGCTTCTGGTGTCATTCAAAGGGGATCCAGTGTCTGTCAGCCTGGGAAGACATGCTCGACAAGCCATGCTGCTTTGCTAGAGACAGCTTGCACCTGTCACCCTTAGGCTTTCGAATACTGGCCAAGGCTCTTGCCACCCCCATAGTGCCTTTTTTAGGCAAGGCTCAAAAGACAAACCCACCACCATAAATAGCGCAAGTAACAAAAAACTGAGGGTAATGCTACTCAATGTCAGAAGTCTAAACCTCAAAATGCATGCACTTGAGGCACTCCTCAATATGGAGAACATTGATATATGTGCAGTAACAGAAACCTGGATTAAGGCTCCAGAGAGCACCCCAGCACTACCAGTCTTCAACTCATACCATACATTTTGGCCACAAAACCCGGACCAAAATACAAAAGGCGGGGGCGTATCCATATTCATCAAGGATACCCTCACCTCCAGGTTAGTGGCACAGCACAATGCTTCAGAGATCATCCACATACAACTAACAATGGGTAGAACTGCAATTCAAATTGTAGCTTGCTACAGATCACCCACCATGTCCCAGGACCCCCATTCTGCATTTCAGGAAACACTGGGAAACATAAAGGTCCTACCAAACACCCTGATATTAGGTGATTTCAATTACCCAAACATTAACTGGAAGAACTACTCAAGTACTAACTCCCTTGCCCAGCATTTCCTAGAATTTATAAACTCAAACGCCCTGGATCAACTAGTCAACACCCCCACCAAAGGTGACAACATATTGGACCTGGTCATCATCAACATGGTTGACCGGTGTTCCACACCGGAGGTCAACCTCTCCCTTGTTAGATCTGATCATAAACTAATCACTCTGGATATCCACATTCCGCTCCCATCCCCGGTCAAAGAAACCACTGTGAAAAACATTTCAAAAGCAAACTTCACGTTACTTAAGACCGAGGTGTAAAGTTTCAAATCCCACATGCTAAAGGATAATGCTGCCCAAGCTGCAAAATCCTTTACTAATGCACTCTATGGACACCTACAAGAATGCATGGATCATGCTATCCCAAGCAAAACCAAGACTCACTCCTCCAAGAAAAGGAAACCAATCTGGTGGACCCCTGCTTTAAATAAGCTAAACAATAGAAGGAGGAAACTAGTACAGAAAAGAGTAAAATCCCAAGAAGGTAAGACATCCATGATCAGTATCAGCAAGAAACTACAATCCCTCATAAAATTATCCAAGGCTAGCTTCGAAAGAAAAATTGCCAAGGACTCCAAAGATAACCACAAGGCATTCTTCAGCTATGTCAAGAATCTAAGTGGCAATTCTCAGATCTGTTCGGAATTAGTGCAGAATGGCACAAAATGCACTGAACCGACCGATATCACCAACATCATGGCAGACAGGTTCAATGCAAACTTCACTCCTCTCTCACCCCCAAAAGGGCCCATAACCATACCAGAAGAATGTAGTGCCCCTGAAATCACAGACACTCAGGTTAAAACAGCCCTCTCCAAAGCCAAAAACACAGCATCAATGGAACCGGAAGGTGTCCTAGGGTGTGTCCTACATGAGCTCAAAGATGAACTAACCCCTCACCTAAACATACTGTTCAATCTCAGCCTCTCTACAGGCTACATGCCCATACAGTGGCACACAGCAACAGTTATTCCACTCCACAAAGGTTGAGCCACAACAGACCCCGGGAACTATCGCCCTAGAAGCCTCACTAGCTTCATCTGCAAGGCTATGGAGCACGTCATCATGGATCTCATTAACAGAGACATTGGGAACCTCCAAACACTGGACCATACCCAGTTTGGCTTTGTTAAGGGAAGAACATGCCTATTAAACCTGGTGGACTTCTTTGAGACAGTTACCAAGGCTATAGATGAGGGAAGGTGTTCCACACAGCCTATCTAGACCTCGCAAAGGCCTTCGACACCATTCCCCATTCTAGTATTATAGACAAGCTCACCAGCCTGAACATAAACCCCTACATCATGAGATGGGTTGCCAACTGGCTCACAGATAGAACCCACATGGTAAGAGTTGCGGGAGCTAGGTCTGACTCTAAACAGGTTGCAAATGGCATTCCCCAGTGCTCAGTCCTAGGACCCCTCCTGTTCACCATATACTTCTCAGAGGTACAGGCAAGTACAGGAGGACTATGGCTGACCAAGTTCACAGACGACTGCAAACTAGTGGCTATAACTGACTCTCTGGCTGACACAGACATCCTCTAAAAGAGTCTCAATGAGACAGATGCCTGGTGCCAAAACCATGGCCTCAAGCTAAATGCCAAAAAGTGCATAGTCATCCCCAAAGTACCCACAAACTACCACATAAGTGGTAGCCCCCTAAATACGGAAGATGTAATAAGGGATCTGGGGACCCAAGTAGATAGTAATCTCTCCTTTGATAATCACATTGCCAAAGTGATTAGAAAATCCTTCTATGTGGCCCACCTAATCACAAAAGGGTTTGCATCCAGATCAAAAGAGATCATTGTGCCCCTCTATGCATCACTCATCAGACCCATCATAGAGTACAATGCCCCATTTGGGATGTACCTTACAAGACACCTGCAACAGCTGGAAAGAGCACAGAAGTACCTCACCAAGAGGATCACTGGCCTCAAACAGATGCCCTATGCAACTTGACTGAAGAAACTCCAGCTGTACTCGGACCCATCATAGAGTACAACACTCCATTTGGGATGTACCTTACAAGACACCTGCAACAGCTGGAAAGAGCACAGAAGTACCTTACCAAGAGGATCACCGGCCTCAAACAGATGCCCTATGCAACTTGACTGAAGAAACTCCAGCTGTACTCGGTTGCATACCGCCTACTCAGAGGACTCAGAGGTAATCTCTGCCTGACATATAAGGCCATGTCCAACCCAGAATTGATGGACATGCTCCACCTGAAGAAAAACATATCCCCTCGAATCACAAACTCTAGGGATCTAAACCTCATCACAACAATAAATAGGACGTGCTGGAGAGATAGATTCCTGTCCCAGAGACTTCCCTTGCTCTGGAATAAGATTCCAGTCTGCATTAGGCAGAGCTCCTCACTAACACTCTTCAAGAGAAACCTTGACGAGTGAATGGAAAACAGAAAGTTTACCCCGGGGATCACTTCAGTGGCTCTACTGGACAGAGGCACAGGGAACTAATCTAAGGGGCCGCGAAAGCCAACACATTCCGGCTAGGCTTATAAATGCCTTTGGGCAGATAGCCTAGTATCTACCTATGAACTTAATCATCCCCTTTGGAAAAACTCAGTTCCCACGAATTACCATGTTGATGGGAGCCCACTGAACACTGAAGGGGCCATAAGAGATCTGGGCAGCCATGTCGACAGCCACCTCACCTTTGACCATCACATTGCCTCTGTGGTCAGAAAGTCCTTCTACGTGGCACATCTTATAACCAAAGGTTTCACATCCAGGAAGAAAGAGGTCATCATTCCTCTCTACTCATCTCTTATTAGACCAATCATTGAATATCACACCCCATTTGACATGTACCTGACCAGACATCTACAACAGCTGGAGAGGCCAGAAAAGTACCTCACAAAAAGAATCCTAGGCCTTAAACACATGTCCTACATGGACAGACTCAAGAAACTTCAGCTGTTCTCAGTCTCTTATCGTCTATGTAGAGGTGATCTCTGCTTGCCTTACAAAGCCATGTCCGACCTAGCCTTACTTGAAATACTACACCTAAAGAAATCCCAATCCCCTCACACCACATGCTCCAGAGATCACAACCTCATTACCACAATTAACAGAACATGCTGGGGGGACAGGTTCAACTCCCAAAGACTGCCCATACGCTGGAATAAGTTTCCTATTATGTCAAGCAGAGTACCTCACTGGCCCTCTTCAAGAGAAATCTTGTGGAGTAGATGGGTAACAGAAAGTTCACTCCAGGGATCATTCCAGTTGCACTACTGGATATGGGCACTGTGAACTAACATTGGATGGCATGGTGCCTGTGCAAATTTGTTTGAGCTAGGCTTGTAAAGGCTCCAGGGCCATTAGCCTAGTACACACCTATGAACCTATGGTGTGTGTGGAGATGATATAATTCATTTTGCAGGTATGCGGGACTTGCATCCCCCTGCAAAACACTTGAAAAGTGCCTTCTGGTTTTTATTTTTTGGCAAATGCAGTTTGTGGATTTCTATACTTGGTGCATTCAGTTTTGTTTACTTTTAGTGGAAGCTCAAGCCTATAAGCTACTATTAATCTTTACCCTATAATTCTATGATTTCCTCAGCCTCCATTTGTGTACTGTGTAACTCAAATAGGAACAGTGCAACATTTGTCAGTCATCCTCAGAAAAACATCTGTTATTCTTAATGGGTTTATGTCATCAATAAATAAAACAAATGACAGAGAAAATATATAGGTTTATGTATTTTTCATTACTATTATTTCTCTCTCTCGGCTTTGCACGTTGTGCTGGTAATTGTAACAGCATGTGACAGCTCAATAGAACATTGCTGGCATAAATCTTGGTTTGAATGATATTCAGGCTTCTGTTTCCACTAGGCATATACTGCCTGTATTGCTTATAAATGTACTACATTTCTTGATAATAAGTGATTGTTAAATTCTGTAGCAGACCCTGGAAAACACTTTCCTCCAATAGTTTTTAATGCTCATTATGCAATCTTATAACTGAGATATAAGCATTTGCTTGTAAAAATATACAGTTACAAATGCAAGGGCACTTGTCTGCACCAAGCAGGAAGCCATGGATGAGTTAGCCATTATGAGACGGTATTTCTATACAACTGATTTTAAGAGTGCTATTTTACTTGTAGAAAGTATATGCAGTCTTTCTTTTTTTTTTGCAGTCATGTTGCTGTTGGTAACCTTCCAGTATATTGCTTCTTCCGCTGTGGCTGCTCATCTCATATACTTAATGAATGAGTATCAGCTACAAGGACTGTCCTTCTGCTGTGCTGAATGGTTGTCTGCTCTGCCTATGGGGAATGTTCATATTTACAACAGTAGTAATTAATATTAACAGTAAACTAATACTGAATGGTGAAAGCAATTCATGCTGGATAACTAGCTTTCAGGGACTGGTATAAAAAGTTCAAACACTAAACTACTACTTGTAGTATGAAAACTTTGTATATTTTACCAGCTCAGATTGCTTTTGCAAACTTATAAAATGATTCTTTTTCACAAGACATCAGGAAAGCAGAGTCCAAGACTAGGGGTTTTGGCAGTCTGACAGATAATTACACAACAAAGTAATGTTAATAACTAAACCATGTAACATAATGAAATCTTTGCAAAGTTTTGCATTTAATGTACTTTTAAGTGTAATGCCATCTTAATGTCTCCCCCTAAAATATTTGCCATTCATAGTGCATCAGCTGTATACTCAAATTGTCAAGAGCTGCTGTTTTACAACATGTAGCACAAGACAGCAGCCTTTATGCATTCCTATTAAATTAGTTGTAGTTCCTTTCAGTAAGTGGAGGATTTAGCCCCTTAATTAAATAAGTTTTGATGAAAAGGCAGATGTTATTCAGTACCTGTAAATGTTAATAAAATAATCCACTATTTTTTTTCTATTAATCTATGCGATGTAAGCTTGGAACTGTCACCAACACAAAAGCAGCATTTTTGCACTAAATATATTTTCAGAAAATAGGAGACTCCTTCTCTCCGAACATAGTCAAGGTATATACAATGTATTTTAAATTTTATAAAACTGAAGTCTGGAAAGATGTATATCTATATATAATACACACACACACACACACACACACACACACACACACACACACACACACACACACACACACACACACATGCACATGCACAGGTACACACACACACACATGCACACACACACACACACACACACACACACACACACACACACACATGCACAGGCACACACACACACATGCACAGGCACACACACACACACACACACATGCACACACACACACACACACACACACACACACACACACACACACACACATCTATGTCTATTCATACACTCATCTATACAAACTTCAAAAGACTGAGGAAAGCTCCTTGATCTTTACTTAAGCAAAAAAAAAAAAAATAAATTAAAACAAAACACAAAAACAGAGCTTTTTTGCTGGAGGGCTACCCCCCCCCCTCTGCACCTCCCATGTAGGAGGCTGTGTCCCCACTTCCCCTGCTAATTATATAAAAATTCCAAGATATCTCTAAAATGGGAAATGGGCAAACTTCCTCATCCCCACTGTTCTCGATCTGCCACAGAAAGAAAGCAGGCCATGTTTGATCATGTGACTTTTGATCAGCTTTGCCAGCTTTTTTTGTGTGTGATGATTATACCTTTCCATTATGTTAATGACACCCATGTATATCTGTAAATATATTAAGATCTAGATCTACATCTGTCTGTATTTATTTGACTTTTATTTGATATTTATTTACTGGGAAAGTCCATCTAGGATAATATTTCATTTTCAGTGGAGGCCTGGGTTGAAAAGCTCCACATTTACATAGTATGGTTACAGTTAAATAAAGTTATTAAACCTAATACTATATATATCTATATACACAGCAGAGCTAGCCACCTAGGGGTGTGAACATTGACTCTGGGAGATGGTCACTATTTATGTGATGTCCCAACCCCCATGTACAAAATGGGAAAAAAGTGCTGATGCCGATGTTGATGCCAATATAGGGAGTCACAGAATTTGCTGAGTCACTAAACAACAAATATGCAACCTGATGAACTGAAACTATTAACTGCACTCCATATGTACTGAGAAAGGAATACTTATGGTAGTACTTGCCTCCTGGTAGTGCAATTGAAAGTTTTGTTGAGCATTCAATGGCTCTTTTTTTTTGATGAGTTACAGTCTGAAAACAGTTTGACTTTAAGAAATTACACTGGCACTCCCTCTCCTCTCTCTCTTTCTCTCTCTCTCTCTATATATATATATATATATACATGTATGTATATATATATATATATATATATATATATATATATATATATACATAGATATATGATGAAAAGAGCTGAAGAAATGTTGTTTCAGCCTTACTGATGATAATACATAGGTTCATAGGTTCTTAGGTAAGTACTAGGCTCATAGTTCTCAACCTCTTAAGAGGTCAATGTGGAACACAGACCCTGACAATGTGTGACAAACAGGCAAAATGTGGAACACCCTATTTTCACACTGTGCGAAAACGCACCATTTCCATGGTGGCAAACTGAAGTGGTTTTCAAGCAAAATCAGTAAATTGAAGTGTATATGAAGTAAGAGTAAACACTGTACAAAAAACATGTAAATGAAGTCAAAAAGAGTACTGTATAATCACAAAAACACTACAATAACTAAGTACGCAGTCAATGACAAATCACGTACAATCAGAAAGCAAAAGCAGCAATTGTGCATAAGACTCATAACCTAGACACTTTTTTCACTGAGCAATTCACGTGTTCATTATCAGGAAAATTCCTCACTTTGCATCTTAAAATGTCCATGTTCCTTGAATTCCACATTGAAAGGGTCAGTTACACAATCAGTTTTAAAACAATTTTAACAGATATTCACAGACAATACATACTTGTATGAGCTCCTAGCTGAAGTTATTAGCAAGTTGTTCTGCCCTACTATAGACAGTGAGGAAGGAGAGCTCAAGGTGCAACCCTGAAAACATAAAACACTTAGGTTGCAAGAATCCCCCCACCACTAAATGCACATCAGAGAATTCCCCTATACTCTACAGCACTAATACACTGTAATACACAAAATACTTACTTGATATTCATGGTAAATAATACTGAATCATATTACTCAGCAAAATAAGTTAATATTTCATTTTTATGTGAACTCTTAGTTGAAGTTATTAGTAAACTGTTCTGGCTTCATACATAGAGTGCAAACACTGGAGACAGAACATCCTTACCCCTCTAAAAATACTAAGCTGACAGACTTTACCTACCCCCCCCCCACCAAATGTACTGCAGAGAACTCAGCTATCCTGTAGAACATAAAGTTTAAAAATACACAAAAGCTTGCCTATTCTTTCTCCTCTGTTCTAGTAAAACCTAGACTAAAAATTAGGCACTTACCTGCAGCCAAAGATATACCACCAAAAGATATGTTTCCCCAGAGAAAAAAAATCACAAATCTTTTTGTGAGTACTGGTTTGCACGCTGTACTGCAGATTCCACTCTCCACAGTTCTCTGTTCCATGATCCTAATATTCTTCCTTGCTTGAAGAGGAACTGCTGTAGTCCCCAGAAGTTTGCTGGCTGAAGAAATAGGTTCATAGATTAGAACTAGCCTAACTGCCCTTGTGAGCCATTTTAAGCCTAGCCAATTATCCCTTGTGAGACTCAAACCCTGCACCTTGTGTTTATAAGGCAAAAACCTTAACCAATCGGCCACCCTCCCAACCCCTTGCCAGAAAACTCCTGAATCCTAACGCTGCTGCCATCCAAAAGAAAAAAAAACGATTGTTGCCACAAAGAAAAGTAAAGTACTCCCAGCAGTACATCACAGAGGTATGAAAACTGTCACCAGGAAATGTCTCATTATTTTTCGCTTCTCCTGGTTGGCTTGCTTTGCATCAGTAATCAACCTCTGATTGGCTCATAATACCTGTATGCTGATTATCTATTTTCGTGGTATATGAGCCAATCAGAATGCGCAAGGTGGAACCAACACTCTTAATGTGGAACAGTGGAACTTTGTGAGCTCTGTGCCTTAAATGCGGCATGTTCCGCATAATCCGGAAGCACTTGGCAACTCAGACTAGGCTATCTGCCTGAGGGCATCTATAAGCCTAGCCATAATGTGTTGGCTTTCGCCGCCCCCTTAGATTAGTTACCTGTGCCTCAGTCCAGCAGAGCCATTAGTTCCCTGTGCCTCTGTCCAGCAGAGCCACTGCAGTGTTCCCCGGGGTAAATTTTCTGTTTCCCATCCACTTGTCAAGGTTTCTCTTGAAGAGTGTTAGTGAAGGGCTATCCTGTTCCAAAGCATGGGGAGTCTCTGGGACAGGAATCTATCCCTCCAGCATGTCCTGTTTATCATTGTGGTGAGGTTTAGATCCCTAGAGTGTGTGGCTCTTGGGGATTTGTTGTTTTTTTAGGTGGAACATGTGTATCAATTCTGGATTGGACATGGCCTTGTATGTCAGGCAGAGATCACCTCTGAGTAAGCGGTATGCAACCGAGTACAGCTGGATTTTCTTCAGTCGGGCTACATAGGGCATATGTCTGAGGCCAATAATCCTCTTGGTGAGGTACTTCTGTGGTTTTTCCAGCTGTTGCAGGTGTATTGTAAGGTACATCCCAAACAGGGTATTGTACTCTTTGATGGGTCTGATGAGTGATGAATAGAGGGGCACAATAACCTGTTTTGTTCTAGATGCGAACCCTTTTGTGATTAGGTGGGTCACATAGAAGGATTTTCTAACCACCTTGGCAATATGATTATCAAAGGAGAGATTATTATCTACTTGGGTCCCCAGATCCCTTATTACATTTTCTGTATTTAGGGGACTACCACGTGTGTGGCAGTTCACGAGTACTTTATTTTTTCCAAAGGGGATGACTATGCACGTTTTGGCATTTAGCTTGAGGCCATGATTTTGACACCAGGTATCCGTCAAAGTGAGACCCTTCTGGAGGATATCTGTATCAGCTGGAGAGTCAGTTATGGCCCCCAATTTGCAGTCATCTGTGAACTTGATCAGCCATAGTCCTCCTGTTCTTGCCTGTACCTCTGAGAAGTATATACCAAACAGGAGGGGTCCCAGGACTAAGCCCTGGGGGACACCACTTGTGTCTGGTTTAGAGTCGGACCTAGAGTCTGCAACTCTCACTGTGTGGGTTCTATCCTGAGCCAGTTGGCAGCCCATCTCGTGATGTAGAGGTTTATGTTCAGGCTGGTGAGCTTGTCTATAATACCAGAATGGGGAATGGTGTCAAAAGCCTTTGTGAGGTCTAGGTAAGCTGTGTGGACCTCCTTTCCCTTTTCTAAAGCCTTGGTAACTGTCTCAAAGAAGTCCACCAAGTTTAGGAGGCATGATCTGCCCTTAACAAAACCAGACTGGGTAGGGTCCAATGTTTGAAGGTTCTCAATTTCTCTGTTAATGAATTCCATGATGATGTGCTCCACTGCCTTGCAGACCAGGCTAGTCAAGCTTATAGGGCTATAGTTCCCGGGGTCCATTGTGGCTCCACCTTTGTGGAGCAGGATAACTGTTGCTGTTTGTCACTCTATGGGTACGTAGCCTGTAGAGAGACTGACTTTGAACAGTGTGTTTAGGTGAGGGGTTAGTTCATTTTGAAGCTTATGTAAGACACAGCCCGGGACACCGTCTGGTCCCATTGAAGTTGTATTTTTGGCTTTGGATAGGGCTGTTGTAACCTGTGTGTCAGTGATTGCTGGGCCACTACATTCTTCTGGTATGGTTATGGACCATTTAGGGGGTGAGAGGGGGGTGACTTTTGCACTAAACGTGTCTGCCAGAATGTTGGAAATATCAGTCAGTTCCATGTATTTTGTGCCATTCTGCACTAACTCAGAGCAGATGTGAGAGTTTCCACTTAGGTTCTTGACATAGCTAAAGAACGCTTTGTGGTTATCTTTGGAGTCCTTGGCAATTTTTCTTTTGAAGCTTTGGATGATTTTATGAGGGATCATAGTTTCTTGCTAATACTGATCAGGGATGTCTTTCCTTCTTGGGATTTTACTCTTTTCTGCACTAGTTTCCTCCTTCTATTGTATAGCTTGTTTATGGCAGGGGTCCACCAGACTGGTTTCCTTTTCTTGGAGGAGTGAGTCTGGGTTTTGCTTGGGATAGCTCGATCCATGCATTCTTGCAAGTGCTCATAGAGTGCCTTTGTAAGGGACTCAACAGCTTGGACAGCGTTGTCTTTTAGCATGGGGGCTGTGAACCTTTCCACCTCGGTCTTAAGTAATGTGAAGTTTGTTTTTGAAAAGTTTTTCACGGTGGTTTCCTTAATTGGGGGTGGGGGTGGAATGTGGATATCCAGAGTGAGTAGTCTATGGTCTGATCTAACCAGCGAGGGTTTGACCTCTGGTGTAGAACACCGGTCGTCCATGTTGGTGTTGACCAGGTCCAATATGTTGTCACCTCTGGTGGGGGTGTTGACCAGTTGATCCAGGGCATTCGAGTTTATAAATTCTAGGAAGTGTTGGGCAAGGGAGTTAGTACTTGAGTAGTTCTCCCAGTTAATGTTTGGGTAATTGAAATCACCCAATATTAGGGTGCTTGGTAGGACCTTCATATTTTCCAGTGTCTCCAGAAATGCGGAATGGGTGTGCTTGGTCTGGGTGGGTGATCTGTAGCAAGCTTCAATTTGAATTGCAGTTTTGCCCATTGTTAGTTGCACATGGATGATCTCTGAGGCATTGTGCTGTGCCACTAACCTGGAGGTGTGGGTATCCTTGATGAATATGGATACACCCCCACCTTTTGTGTTTCGGTCCGGATTCTGTGGCTGAAAAGTATGGTATGAGTTATAGCCTGGTAGTGCTGGGGTGCTCCCTGGAGCCTTAAACCAGGTTTCTGTTACTGCCAAATATCGATTTTCTCCATACTGAGGAGTGCCTCGAGTGCATGCATTTTGAGGTTTAGACTTCTGGCGTTGAGTAGCATTATCCTCAGTTTTTTGTTACTTGTGCTATTTATGGTGGTGGGTTTGTCTTTTGAGCCTTACCTAAAAAAGGCACTATGGGGTCGGCAAAAGCCTTGGCCAGTATTCAAAAGCCTAATGGTGACAGGTGCAAGCCATCTCTTGTGAAGCAATGTGGCTTATCGACCATGTCATCTCAGGTGGACAGATACTGGATCCCCTTTGAGTGACACCAGAAACTTAGCCAATTGTTGAAATTGATAATTTTTTCTTTATACTGTGGCATCATTCTTGGTGAGGGCAGGATGCTACTCATGGTCAGGGTCATACCGGCCTGGGCTACGTGATCAGAGACCTCTTCCATGTCTCTTTTCATGTAGTCCAGGGAGGTATGTCTCAGGTCATTCACACCAATATGGACAATGACAGAGTTGTATTTATACTTGTTCTGGAGTGACCTGAGTGCTTGCATTATGTGGCGGATCCTGGTGCCCAACAGACAGCTAACTGTAACCTTCTCCTTGTCCAGCCAAGTTAGTGGGACATCAGTGTGACTGACTATAGAGTCGTCTATTACTAGTGTGTTGGGTATGTTATTTTGTCTTAAGGGCTGTGATTGCGTGGCACACTGATTATGTGTAGTAAGTGTTTCTTGGTTTGTGATGGGGTGTGGAGGTTGCTTGGGTGTCTGCTTTGGAGGTCTCTGTTGCTTTTGCAGATTTTTATTTAGAGCCTCCGAGTATTTTTTTGTGTATTTATGTGCGTTATTTGCCAGTGTTGGTTTAGTAGGTCTATGTGAGACTGGTGGTGTGTTGCAAGTATTTTCCTTCTCCTCTTGACTGTCAGTTCCAGTCTTGGGTTGAGAGAGCTTTGCCTCCAGTTTGGCTGTATAATTGCATCTCTCGCATATATTAGTGTTTGGTGGTAGGAGGAGAGGGTTATCTGTGTACATGAGGCAGTTGTAACATTGCCTCAAAATGCCCAGATTCACCAGTTGGACTGGAGAGTACACCTGAAATTGCCCTTTGGACATGCCTGAATAGGTAAAGTGAGCTGTTTTACTGATTAGCTGGTAGGGACGAGTAGAAAGTCTTGTCCTTCTGGACAGTATAGCGGGTCTAGTGCTAGGGTTAATTAGTGCTTACGATGAGTTTTGAACAAGTGCTGGGCTGTGAAATGAATGGTTTTAGTGCTTTAGTTGAAAGTTTGTCTAGTTCCAAAGGAAAAATTGAAGAGCAGACTTTGTGAAGCTGGGAATAGTGTATCCCTAGCTAACCGGCACTGCCTGGTGCGTAAAAGCACACAAATGCGGTTTTTATAGCAGGGAAATGAAAGAGATAGAAATTAGCTCAAAATGGCAAATAAACTGCTAACCTCTGGGCTACAACAAACAAGATGCACAAATTTAAGAAAGAAACAGATCGAATAAGCAGGCACAATAAGCCTTTAACCAGAAATTCCCAGCTCAGAAGGACAGAATCTAGCCTCTCCTCCCACAAGAGTGCAGCCTACAAACCTTCTTAATGTAAAATAACTGGCCAGAAGCCCAAGTGCTTAAACCAGAAATAATGCACTTTTAGAATAACAGACACTGAGCCTTCAATCAGCAATTCCCAACTTAGAAGGATGTAAGCTACCTGTCCTGCCACAACAATGCAGTCCACAAACCTTCTTAATGTAAAACAACTGGTTTAAAGCCCAAGTGCTTAAACCAAAAGGCTTAGAATAACAGTTACAATTTAATCAGGCTACTACCAAACAGTAATAACTGCAGCAGAATAATACAATTTAAGAAGAAGCACAAGCAAAATGAGGTAATAAAGTGGGAATAAACACAATTACAGTAAAAGCAGATGAATAAAGTGCAATTTTTTTTATATAAGAATAGAAAACGAGCAAACTCATTTAAACAAATTACCCAATTAACCAGTAAAAAAACTCAAAACTGAGCCCTGTTCCAGCAGTCTTCAATCTGACAAGTTCTAACCGCACACTCCTGCCACTAGGGTGCAGGGGAACCTTCTCCAAAAAATATGGCCTGAGTTAGTGCTCAAGTTATACAAACAAAGCTAGATTCAGCAGGCCTGAATCAAGTCTATGCTACAGCAGACAAGGTGCACCAATATTAGAAAAACAGTTCAAATGAGCAGGCACAGTAAGCCTTTAACCAGAAATTCCCAGCTCAGAAGGGTAGAATCTAGCCACTTCTCCCACAAGAGTGCAGACCACAAACCTTCTTAATGTAAAATAACTAGCCTGGAGCCCAAGTGCTTAAACCAGAACTAATACACTTTTAGAATAACAGACATTACTTATTAGCAAGTTCAACAATGTGAATTTTTTTCTTTCATTTGACCCCACTTGTCTGCTGTCTGCCAGATCCATCTTTGCAGAAGGGTTCATTATTTCCCCTTAATGGAGTGAGAGGTGATTGAGAAGAGCCATCAATCATGCAGCCATTGTTGTTGTTTTCTATTGTTAAGCCCTAACTTGGGTGCATGCTTATCATGTCAAAGGGCATGGCATGCAAGGAATGTTTGTGATGGATGCTGTGCCTCTCTGTAATGCAGTCAATTCACCTAGCCCTCCGTCTTGTAGACAAGCACTTCTACATGATCTCCAGCCTCTACAGGGATTCAGCTATGACCATGCACCCCCACCAAAGATAGGTGGGCAGATTTAAGATACTTCATTCCCCTTACCCCACATCAATAACAATAGATACTTGAGACAAAAGTCAGACTCAGTTTACCTCAGTCATAATCAGGGCTTATTATTGTATGTCAACAGAGATGTTTTTTTTATTTTTGAAGGTTCATTGACTCATTGTTTATTATTAAGATTGTTTTTTTTTTCAGATGTGGAATTGTTTTTCTGGGTGGTAGTTACATATTATTGCTTACTAGAGTGGATGTTTTGACCTGTAACATTTTGTTTTACTCATTTGTTTTTAAATTAGGGGAATGAGATTAATAGCTAAGTAAATAACATTCAGTGTTCATGTGATGGCCTACACATAACATGAACTGCTATATTAGATTGTTTCTAAGATTCTACAGTCACATTTACAGACATAGTTGTTTGAAATTGATATAATTGTTTCTGAATGAGGTCTGGTATTTGACCATGTACTTTCACACAGGTGAATACTGAATACTTCTACTATACTTTCAAATTGTTGCGTATTATCCAGTGCATGCAAACAGTTGTCTTCTTTCTGTTCAGTCCTTATCATGTGGAGGACCTAGTTAATGGCAAAACTGTGGAAAAAAATTTTCAAAATCAGATTTTTTTAGTTTCCATTTCCTAACCATAATATTTCTTCCAAGTTGGAAGATTTTGGGCAATTCCAATCAGTTAATGTGTGACAATATAGGGGACGGGCATAGTTTGGCAATTCCATGTACAAAAATGGAATAAAGGGGCTGAGGATGGATGGTTTTACTGGTGGAGCATATTACTTCTGTCTGACTGCTGGATTTAAGTAACTCAGTCTTTCTTATGTGCAGCTACTGTGATCTTTTGTCTGTTTCTTTGACATCTGGAAGTTTCTCTGTCTTTGCAGGCTTGTTGGGTAAGAATGTGTATTGCCCTCTTACTAAGAAGATCAAATAAACTGCAGAAGAGCTTTAGGATGGAAAAAGTCTTGTTGGTATCTTGTTTCTCAGGTTCTGAGAACAGTAAGAACTTGAGTTGTGCTTTGCTTTTTGACCCCATTTGGAACTCTTATGCAACCACATTGCTAAATAGTGGGATACTTTTCTTTCTATTCAGATGTGTCTGCAGTTGTGGTTTTCCTGTTTGCCAGTAGAACTCTAACAATTTCATTATACTGTTGCTGAGTGGAATCTTTCAAGATTTATATGATCTAGCAAATGATGTAAAACTTTCTTCTGCCAGTAAGTGGAGAGCTTACCCTAAATCATCTGAATGTGAATTATCTTTCAAGGCATGACATTGCATATCTCGTGCTGATTTTTATTTATTTTTATTTTATTTTATTTTATTTTACATTTGTTTACCGGGATAGTCCGACTGGACACAGGTCCATTTTCAGCAGAGGCCCGGGGAGAAAAGCTCCATAGTAAGTACAAAAATTAAACAATATGATTAACAATTGTGAAGAAGCAAATATGAGAAAAAAACATAAAAAACAATATGAAGAAATACATGAAAAACAATATGAAAAAATACTGTATAAGCAAATACGGAAAAGCTATATATATATATATATATATATATATATATATATATATATATATATATAAATATACAGAGAATAAAACATAGTTAACTATAGATATTCGTGTGATAAGTCTACAATTTCCATAAGCAGTTAGTTTCATAAGACTGTAAAAAGTTATAGAGTGGTTGAAGTAGGCAGTGAGTTTTATGGAGTGAATACTACTACTTTGGGCTTTACCATTTAAAGTGTTGTTGTGTAAACTGCAATGCAGAAAACAATAACATTTTTGTTCTTTTCCAAACCTTCTGATATTATTTAGGCTTGCACTACACTTTCCATGCTTTTTGTCATGAGCCTTGGCTTACATTGACTTATTCCTTTTTAATATCTTTAACGCAGCTCCGGTACAATTAAGGCTTTCTTGTATACCCACAGACCTGACTGGTCCTATAATAATCCAATGTAAACGACTGATTATTGAAAAATAAATTTATTATAAAGAACACAAAATAACACAACATAATAAATTATGGAACATAAACAGAATTAAAAGGTAACTGATTAAGCGCTTTCATCTCCATGCGGAGACTTCTTCAGAATCTAGTTACCTTCCAAAAAATCCATCTTTTGTATGTACAATGTTTGTAAGCCATTGGCTAAACAGAATAACATCATTAATTGTATAATTGTGTTGTTAAAGGGCTAGCCTATGTTGAAATCCATTGAAAGTACTAAAATACACACTCAGGTAACAGTGAATCAGAATAACAATATAACTTATACTATTAATAGAAGTAGTACAAGTGGTATAAGTAAGTGAACATAATATACCTATACCCAGTACCAGAACAACGGAACTAAAATCCGACCATCATATATAATATTTTATGTAAATAAAAATAAAAATATAAATACAAATGTAAATAATGCATATGTTACGTATAATTAAACCTAACTGCAATATGAGACATATTAGGAAAAATACATAGAAAAATATTGTTCAAAGAAACTAAAGGTGACATATGTAAATATATAATGTCTAGGAAAAAATATAAGTCTAAAAACATCTATAAAAAAAACTGTTAAAATGTTTTAAAAATAATTTTTGTTTAAAAATTTTTTTTGAGAAATGTTGGTATAAAACATAGTTTATATTGTAATATAATAATATATACTAGATACCATATATAAAAAAATATATATATAAAAATATATATATATAAAAAATAGAATCAATATTCATTTATTTGTATATTTGTAAAAATATAATAAAATAAATTAAAATTGGTATAATTTAATGTAATATTCACATTGAGAATATTAAGAATATTTATAAGATTCATATTGTTTGTGTATTAATATTGTTCTAGTAATAAAAAATATTAAATATATAAAAAAATATATAAGATTACATAAAGATCATATATGTATAAGCTAAAATTGAATAATTAATTAATTAATTAATTAATTAAAAACTTCCTGTATTGTTGTAGGTTTTATATTTCTTAGGGTCCATTGCCAATAGTTTTAGTGCCGGAGTAATAGAAATATGATCATTGAGCCCCTTACCACTACATGCATCTAATCTTAGTTGCCAGATCATTTCTCTATACTCTAATCGCGTCTCCCAGTCACCACCCCTTTCTGGGAGTTCAACTTCTTCTAACACCCAGAACTTAAAGTCAGCTTGTTTACATATCAGTGCATGCCTATACAGTGCGTTGTTCTCATTATGTTTATTAATATCCTTAATATGTTCATATATTCTTGTTCTAAGGTGGCGTTCGGTTTTCCCTATATAATAACACCAACAAGCCTTACAAAATACTAAATACACAACCCCTTTTGAATAACAGCTATTGTATTTCTTAGCTCTGAGTGTTATATCTAAGCTCGGTATTCTCACTTCCTTCAATCCGGCAATATAAGAACATTGTGCACGTCTACCACATCCAAAAGTCCCATACCTCTTATTAGCTCCACCATATGTGGTTTTATCTTTTTCAATAATATCCTTAATGTTTTTGTTCCTTCTAAAACTATATTTTATTCTACATTGAAAAACATCTGTTTTTGTTGCCATATTCCTAAACATCTCCCATGTGTCATTAATACATTTTCTCAACCATCCTATATCTTTATAATAAATGAATGTCAAACAGGGGTGCAGAATCTAAAACAAGTAAGTCCTGTGTGTTAGAATTATTAATCGTATTGTCCACCTTAGAAATAGAATCTAAAAATTTTTTAAAAACATTTTAACAGTTTTTTTATAGTTGTTTATAGATTTATATTTTTCCCAGACATTATATATTTACATATGTCACCTTTAGTTTTTTTGAACAATATTTTTCTATGTATTTTTCCTAATATGTCTCATATTGCAGTTAGGTTTAATTATACGTAACATATGGATTATTTACATTTGTATTTATATTTTTATTTTTATTTACATAAAATATTATATATGATGGTCAGATTTTAGTTCCGTTGTTCTGGTACTGGGTATAGGTATATTATGTTCACTTACTTATACCACTTGTACTACTTCTATTAATAGTATAAGTTATATTGTTATTCTGATTCACTGTTACCTGAGTGTGTATTTTAGTACTTTCAATGGATTTCAACGTAGGCTAGCCCTTTAACAACACAATTATACAATTAATGATGTTATTCTGTTTAGCCAATGGCTTACAAACATTGTACATACAAAAGATGGATTTTTTGGAAGGTAACTAGATTCTGAAGAAGTCTCCGCATGGAGATGAAAGCGCTTAATCAGTTACCTTTTAATTCTGTTTATGTTCCATAATTTATTATTTTGTGTTATTTTGTGTTCTTTATAATAAATTTATTTTTCAATAATCAGTCGTTTACATTGGATTATTATAGGACCAGTCAGGTCCGTGGGTATACAAGACAGCCTTAATTGGACCGGAGCTGCGTTGAAGATATTGTTTTTGTGGTTGTGGTTGCAACTTGTGTTTCGTTTTTTTGGTTATTATCCCTTTTTAACACTGGCTGCTTTTCAACAAGGACTTGGAATAACCAACTGAAACCGGAACACAGTTGGATGTGTTAGTGTTTACTGTATCTTTCTATAAGTTTTGTAACATTTCTGCAGTTCTTTTACCACAGGCGCATTATGGTTACAGAATCTATATTTAGTGTATCATTAGAGGGGAATTAAGGGAAAGACTATGCAGATAGTTAGTAGTGCAAGGAGATGAAAAAAAGTAGAACATCCTGGTTAATAAAATATATAAATAAAAACTGAAACACTGTTTATTCACTTACCCAAACAGTACTACTTCCACTGAAAATGAGTATCAACTCATTTTGGCAAGTTTGTCATCAAAATCGATCACTCAATCAATCAATCAATCAATAATAACCAATAATGAATAAACAGCAGACAAACAAACAAATAATGCTGAAACACCATTTTGATCTATACTCTCTAATTTATTACTATTACATCACATTTGGGCTGTTTTCACTCTTAGTAACCTCCAGTATTTTTGCTTTTGTTATATTATCAGACAATGTTGCTACCACATATCTATTTTAGTCTCTTACAGCTGCATGTTTAATATTATTACTAGCAGACCTAGGGACCTGCTGTTTGCCCTCTACCAGTCTGACCATTTAAATGTTGACTCTTTAGTATCGCTTACCTGTAGGAAACAGGATGTGAAAAACGTCACCAGTCCTGGCTGCAAGTATGCAGTCTGTCTGGGTCTTACCCAGGCTAACAGACCCACATGCTTGTCTCCAAGCCTGACTGGGTGTAACTTCACAAGCACAGGATACTGCACTATCAAAAATCATTCCCTATCAGGACATCTGCAGGTATATCCTCAAACACACCTACTTGCTGGCTTCCTTTTCCACCCTCCCAGTCAAGGTGAACCTTAACCAAATGTATTTGGAATGGGATCCCTCCTAAAGCCCTGACTGAAATAGACTGCCCAGGCAAGTAGTGGTCCTCTGTAACCATTGCAGGCTTTACAATGGTTATATCAGAGGCTGTGTCTCTCTTGGCAATGGCCTCTTTGCCATTCATTACAACAGGATATAACCTCTGGTGGTAGTTTGATACCCTTGTTATCCCAAGACAACCTACTATTGACATTTTCTCTTTCCCACTTACTGGCTCCCTCACCTTTTGTTCCCCACCTTGCCTCTGTGGACACCTGTATGTCACATGACCCCACTAGTCACAGTCAAAACATTTAACCCTAGCTCCTGGACATGTACCTGGACTAGTGGCTTCTGCTCCTACTGGCAGATTCTGTTGGGGTAGTCTGTGCTGCCCACCAGAGGCTCCTTTAGACCCATGAGCAGTACTGGGGGTCCCTTTCCTGTGCAGGGCTGCCCTGCTTGCCAGGTATAGGTCTCCCTTCTTCCTCAACTCATCTGAAGTGGCACATTGTCTATCAGCTAACCAGATCTACATGTCCTCAGGCAAAGTGCTAAGGGGTTGCTCCCTCACCAAAAGGTCTGCCAGCCCTTCAAAAGTGGTGACCTGACATCCACTCACCCACCTATGGAAATAAGTGCTCAGTTCAGCAACATATTCACACACACTTTCATCTGTCATGCGTCTATGCTCACAAAACATTTTTACTATACTTTTCAGGTGTTAGCTTAAATAATTCTAACAAGTGATTTTTAACAGCAGTATAATCAAAACAGGCAACATCAGACATTTTTGACAAAACAGTTACAGCTTTACCATGGAGTAAGGGGGACAGGAATCATACCCAGAGCCTTTGGTCAACACCGTACTGTTTGCATACCCTCTCAAACATATGAATTAAACTATCAAAATTATCCCCCTCTTTAAACTGCAGAAGAAATGTACTGAATTTTTGTTCTTCTGGGGTCCAGTTACTCCCTTCCCCATTACCTCCATGACTCTGACGAAGAGTCAGCATTTCCCTTTCATGCTTCCTCTGCCACTCCTTTTCCTCGGCTTCCAGGTGTAGCAGTTTCTCATTCTCCTCAGCCTGTAAGACTCATCAGTTTCTTAGCTGCTTCTGTCTCCAAATGCCTGGCCTCCAACTCAAGTCTCTTTAGCTCCAGATGAATTTTTAATTTCTCTGCAGAAAGGCAGAAAGGTTGAGCTGTCCATTCTCCGAGGGTATTATATCTCCACTGCCAGTCTGATTGTCCTCCTGGTTGCTGTTTTCTGATGGAGCTGTAACCAAAGCTGCAATCAGGTCTGCCTTAGTCAGTTTTCCATGCACCAGTCCCCTAGCCTGGCACATCTCTGCCAGCTGGCTCCTTGTCAGATTTCCATACTCCTCTGCTGACATGCTGCCTGCTCACCTTGACTAACTAAGCTAACAAAAGAAATAAAACAATTGTGATCTGAACTTTGAGTATTCACTGTGTGGCTGATTTATAGTATAAAACACCTTCAAAGCTCACTGTACACAAGCTACAGGAATTCAGTCTACCCACACCACTACAAGCCAATTAGTATTTGCCAACAAATTAATATGTGGTGTGGATATCCCACCACTGCCAAACAATTAATATGTGATGCCCGCGCCCTGGCCTAGCAATCAAGGAGCCTCAATCCTCATCACTAACACCAGTGAGGGGTGTCTCACATAGGAGGAAAGGATAACAAATACACACAGTAAAGTGCAATTTCCCTTAAGAGCACACAGAGATGACAGTCAGTCCAGGGCTGGTCGTTCCCTTGCTCTCCAGGTCCCCAATAAGACTCCCCACTAGCACAGCTATAGGGTCCAGATCTCAGCCTAGTGGGCAAGCTAAAACCTCCATCACCCTCTCTGTCCAACCAGTGCTTTGTGTCCCTGCCCAAGTAGCTGACACACACACACACACACACACACACACACACACACACACACACACACACACACACACACACACACACACACACACACACACACACACACTTTGATAAGAGTTTATACAACCACACAGACATTCCTGGGGAAGGCTGGCACAGGTTATCCAGCTGTGCCCCTTTTTCCCAGACCATACGATAGTACCAGCTGCCACCACCCACTAATATTTATCAGCTACTCAAAGGCCCTTAAAAGGGTGTCCAATTATTACTGTGCAATATTATTATCCAGTTGGTAGTATAACCCAGGGCTAAAGCTATTGAAGTGGCTTTGTACAATTTTACTAAAGGCATGCAAGTACTCTAAAGAACTTAAATTATCTCTACAAAAACAGCCACAGTTGAAAGGGTTTAAAAATATTTAATAACAAATAGTCAAAACACAAGACAATACTTTTTATTACACAGTGCTAGTCAGGAGTTAAGAGATCACAAATAAATACTTAAAATAATTCAATAGTAGAGTTCTGACATCACAGAAAAAGACAGTCTAATCTTTCTAGTTTCTAGCTATTTCTAAGAGAAAACACAAGTCTAAGATAAACTTACATATAGAGCAAGACAGTGCTGGTCAGTTGGATGGTCAAGACAAAAATGCTACAGGACATGGTTGGAAAAAGTTTAGTGCACTAGAGGAAACCCATTTCTTGGTTATTTTTTGATGGCTTGTCTGATGTGTTCATCAAATGGTAATGTTTTTGTCAGTTATAATACCAAGAAGCTTAGTATTAGGTATTGATTCTATTGAGGTATTATTAGCAGAGGTGATATTGAAACTTCCATCCATGTGATGAGAGATTTGGGCATAAACAGCATTTATTTTTTTTAACATGTAGAAGTAATTGATAGCCATCAAACTATGACTTTTTTTATTGAGGAGAAGAAGTCTTTAGTTGTTTCCTGTTGACCAATGCTTGAGGTGTCCCAGATTAATGCTAAAAAGTCCAACACCTAGGAGTAGATTACTGGCACTTGAATAATTTGCAGACTTCTCCTGATGTACTATCCATTTGGATATCTCTGAGCATTTCCATAAGAATTTTCTGATTTCCTCTTTAGCCTAGTACGTGAGTGCTCAAAATGGTTCTTCTTTGATGTTACAGACCCAATCAATACTTAATAATTCAACATGGAACTGCACAGTCTGGAGAGCAATGCCTTTGTAGTAGAACTGGTCTCTTAGCTCATGTATCACTTGGTTCACTTCTAGCTGGAGCTGCTGCTGGCAGTGCGGTCCAGTACTGAACTGTTCATTATAGGCATTTATGAAAACAATGTTAGGAGAAGCTTAATATAATAATAAATTGGCTCCTTGATGATGATTTAGATTTCATAGATGCAACTTATAATATGGCTGCCTGTAACTGGTGTTCTGGATACTGTTACCCCAATCTGCAGATATTCCAGATCTAACTATCACATACTAAGAGCCCTGGGCTCAATTATGAGCTCCATGTGACATTGAGACCATATGACATTTGTAGTATAGATGGCAGAGGACATGCTGTTATATGAACAGGCCTAGTTGGGATGCTTATTATCAAGCATGTCAAATGAATATTGTTATTTATTTATTTAGTTTTTACTGATATATGTTTTTTATGACTGGGTTAGTATACCTTGACTATTATCAGTAGAACAGAGGGAAAATTCCCCTCAATTACAGAAAAAAAAACAAACAGAACATTTATAAACTGTTATGCACAGAATGGATTGAAATAAGCAGGTTAACAGATTAGAGTTATAAGACAGAAAAATTATAAACTAATCAGATTGATGCATTGTCTTGACAAATGTAAAACAAAAGTGTATGCATAAAGGAATGAGAAATAAAACATTAAAAATGTATAGTAAAATAGTTCAAAAGTGCTCTGAATATAGTACAGTATAGTACAGTATTAAAAGCAAAAGTGTGTGCATGTCAAAATGAAGAAAAAAATGTATAATAAGAAAATATGGTAAGTTATTGATAATGCAATATGCTAAAGTACACTGATGCTGAGAAATAGAAGAAAAGAGAAAGAAGCGAGGACAAGGAGAGTAAAGGTTCATAGGCTCATAAGTTCATAGGTTGGTACTAGGCTATTGGCCCTATGGCCTATACAAGCCTAGCCATAACAATTCCCTGGCTATTTCTTCCCTGGACCCCTGTCTAGCAGGACGACTGACGTGATCCCCAGGGTGAATTTCCTTTCTCCCATCCAATTGTCAAGGTTTTTTTTTGAAGACGGCCAAAGAGGCGCTCTGCTTGACATGTATGGGCAGTCTATTCCAGAGTCTGGGGAGTCTCTGGGTCAGGAACCTATCCCTTCAGCATTTTTTTTATTTATTGTGATGACAAGGTTTAGATCCCTGGATCGTGTGGCTCTGAGGGATTGGGATTTCTTTAAGTGTAACATGTCCAACAGTTCTGGGTTTGACATGGCCTTGTATGTTAAGCAGAGATCGCCTCTGAGTAGATGATATGCGACAGAGTATAGCTGGAGTTTTTTTAAGGCAGTCAGCATAGGGCATCTGCTTTAGGCCTGTGATTCTTTTAATGAGGTATTTCTGTGGCCTATCCAGTTGTTGCAGATGTCTTGAGTGGTACATACCAAACGGGGCGTTGTATTCTATAATGGGTCTACTGAGGGATGAGTACAGTGGGACAATGACCTCCTTTTTTCTGATTGAAAAGCCCTTAGTGATGAGGTGTGCCACCAAGAGAAGAGCACAGCACTGAGTACACAGAGTGTGTAGAGATGATTTGCTATTTAAACAACTGTGCAGGATTTCATTTAAGTTAGATTTGGGAAGATAACTGGTCCGATTGCACCATTTTCCAAGCCACCTCAGTACACAACACTTGATCACACAACATGCATAAAAGGCTGATGATATTCAGCTGTACATCCCTTTTCCTCAGGATTCTGTGTCAAACTTCCATCAGTCTTAAAGACTGCTTAGGCTTCATTTTGTTGTGGATAGCACAGGTTGATTAAAGCTCAGTGCAGTTAAAACTGAGGAGATGCTAGTTTATTTTACCTGCCATACACTACACCTTTCTCTCTTTCTCCTAATTATATAAGAGGGAAATGGACTGGAACTTGTTTCACTTGTCCATAATCTGGTGTTAGTTCTCCCTACCCCATTATGGTATTTTCCTAATGTCTTCCCTTCATTAACTCCATTAGATCATTTATTCTTAGCAGATGAGAGAACTATGCATTTCAGACTGGGTACAACTCTACAGTTCAATCATTTCTATTTGTGAAGCTTATCAGCTTATTTGTTCTGCTGGAGGATAAGAGCTGGGCAGCAAGCCTGATGCTGATCTTGCAGGAGTTCCCTCCCCGACTCAACCTTTCCCAAAAAGGCAGGTTGTGGACTCTGCCGTAACTGCCTTGTCAGGGAGATTCATAGGTCTTCCATACATGCCTGCCCGCATGAATCCAATGTACAATTCCAGCTTCCTGCCTAGCCTCTTCTGAGAACACTCATCTACCCACTGATGTGGTAGGACTAATAGCCCATTTTCCTCCAAAATGGATGAAGTGGCATCAGCCACTTAGGCCCTTATTGCCCCTTCCCCAACTTCTCCAGCACCCATGCTGCTAGTGGAACACAGGTTGCTTGGGTTGTAGTCAGGGCTTCATCCCACTGTGCCATAGGGTTGGGCCTGATCTCAGGCAATTGTTCATGATAGGCTTCTCCCTAAAGGATGCGTTGCTGGAACAAGAACTTGATTCCATTTTCAAACTCAAAAACTGCGATTCATGTACTGGTGTTATCTTGTTTGCACCACTGCAACACCTTTTTTCTTGGGCTTATTGAAAACAACCTATCATAATAGTTGTGTGTTTAAAGCTTTAACCCTATGGCTGAGAGACATTCTAATCAACTAATGACCAGTCATTGATTCCTCATTAAAGGAAGATACATCCTGGCCCAGAGCACCCTTACTGTTAAGTTAATTTTGCTACAATCACAACTCAGTTTCTTGTACAGGAATAATTATACACATTTTTGGCAAGTAAAAATAAAAAGAATGCTCATTCCCTTATTTTGTTGCAAATTCACTGGGCATACTAGGGCAAGTGTGTGCTGCAAGGAGCAGAAAGCAATCTTTGAGTGTTTATGCAGGAGTAAACCTGGTTGAGTAGCACACACTTCTCTAGGAACATAGACTTAACATTGTGGGCTCTCAGGGCCAGACTCTTTCTTTTTTAAGTGTGAACAGTGGCTTGTTATTGTAGATTAGAATGTCTCCCAGGTAGAGGGTCTTTGGAATGGATTTTCTTAATATTTAATTCAGTGTATTGTAGTGGTAGCTATTGAGACTGTAAAGTGACTTGTGCCCCATAAGGTGAATGCATTTATAAGAAGTAGTCACTTATTTGCTAAATTTACTGACCAGGTTCTCAACATGGTAGCACAGATATATAGAGCATAGTTCCATTCATCTTCTAAAGTCTAGAGATTGGAAAAAAATTTTTTTTTTCTTTTTTTTTCTTTGCAACATATGCGTCTGGTGGCTACATCATTCACTGCACAAATGCAGAAGAAGTGATAAAATATATAAAGAAAGAATAAATAAATATGTGTAATGAGATGGTGAGATAATGAGAGATGAGATAGAGAGGCAAGGAAGGGCAGCAATAACAAAATGAAAAAATGGATTAACAATTGGTCAAACGGATTTAACTCTGAAAGGTCAGCAAGTGGAAGGAATTTGACTTCTTTGGTTGATGCATGTGAGACATGTTGATGATTGGCAGTCATTTTCATATTACATCATGGTTCAACTGGCTTAAGCAATACATGCATGGTTTGTAATAAAAATGGGTTTGTTTATCAAAAATCTCTGCTGAGTCAACATGATCTGCTTTACTAAGGACCCTTTTAGAATCATCTTGGATAACTGTGTGGATTGGGTCCAAGTGTCAATCTGTGCATTGAATTTAGTCTTGAATGGACGTTGAGGATATTGTCATATTCTATCAGGACGCTCCTTAAGCCGACCTTTGGCAGTCTTCCCTAACACCATTCTAAAGAATGGAAGCAAGATTATGGAAAGAAGTTGGAAGAAGATAGAGTCACCACCCACCACACACATCTCAGGACACACATTCAATAATAATATTTGTTTTCAATAATAAGATTTTATACACATGTGTGTTTTATCAGGCTGTTGTTGAATATCCTAGGAAGAAAATGGCATTTTTAACATAGAAGACTTTTGTGTATCTGAAACTGGAGAACACTGGTTCCAAGTTAAAGTGGTTATTAGCATATACATTTTGGAACATTTGGAAGAGATTTAGTTTGAGAGTTTTCTGGAGATTTTCATATCTTTACCATATCTTTATATATATCTGTCAATAGTTGTTTTCTGTCATTGGCTGTTTTTGCTTGTATTTTATTATATTTATTTCATTGTTCTGTGTTGCTTGCTTGACTTTGTTAACTCATTTGTGTCCCAGAACAATTTATAGCTGATTTTGGATCTATTTTGACATCTTGACAACTCTTAGTGGAGTAGCATCCTTCATTCTTCAGATCTCTCTGCTGTCTGTTCTGGCAGTTGGTGCACAGGTTGAAGTCACAAGCTGGAGTTCCTGTGGTATAGGGTTTGCTTCCTTCAGCCTGCTATGTGACCTTAAACAATTCAATAAACAAGACGTTGATCCTGGGTTGTCACTGAATAGGGACTGTTTGTCCAGTGGGCCTACCAGGCAAACAAATGGGTATTATTATAGCTTCTCAGTTGGTGTAGGGAGGGTTAATGTTCTTGTTTGATTAGCTTTTTTTTTGTGCCAAGGGTGCAGGGTTCGAAACTTTCTATTCTTAAAGGGGAGGGTGGTTGGCATAAAAGTTAATATGTTTACCTTACAGACATAAAATTACAAGGTCTGATTCTCACCCATAAGGGAAATTACCTAGACTCAAAATGGCCCCAAGGGCAGCTAACCAGGCATCTACCTATGCTCCCCAGCTGTACTAATTAATTGACTACTGTAATGTCCCACAGAATTATGGACTGAACTCTTGGAATGCATTTTAATTTAAATCCTGAAACAGAATTGTCAACTTTGAACTTGAGCCATTTTTATTTTCTTGCAAAGGAACACTCAGAGGGCTTTTTTGGCCTCTTTGGACTGCTGCAAGTGTTCATAATACTTTGTTGATCATGAGGACTGCTGTGGAGAAGAATGATTACTAATCTAGAACATGAAGCACCATTGTTAAACCATAATTTCTTTAATCCTTCATATTTTTATGCAAGAGCCCCCTTTGGTGTTACTCGGTGTTTTGTTAATTCTATGTGATTTCTATACTGCTGATTTATGCTACTGAATGCTCCTGAACAAAATTATAAGTTTGTTTTGTACTCTGATCTGGTAATCTGACTGTTCCTTTTGTTTTTTTTTTTTTTTTGTTTGTTTTTTAGGTCTTGATGACTCCTAGTTTCCTGTCTTTACTTTGCTATAGTCTGGTGATATTTTGTTTAATATTACTTAAATGGGCTTTAAATGATTTACTATTATATCCATAGTCTGCCCCATTCCTTCTGTTGGTGATTTCTTAAAGTGGGGCTGCTCTGTTGCTTTATCACTTGCCTTGTCTTGGAGTTTAGTTGAAGTCAGGGTCAGATGGGATGACTGTACTATGTGTTAATGTTTTTGATAGGCTGTGCATTTTTAAGACCAGGACTGCTATTACTTTGACATACTAGGACACACACAGTAGCATTAATTACAACTTAATGATAGATGATACAAGAATGAAGGATATAAACAGCACAATGAGAGCATTGTAACTGTAAGAATAAAAAACAAAACAATTATACACAACAACCATTAGGCACAATTACAAACAAACATGTAACAATACAATATTATATACCAACAGTGCTACATTCCTATTCTCTGGTTGATGGTAGGATAAAAATGATACAGGATTATATGGTTCTAGGTACAGGAAAAGTATTCATGGGAAGTCACATCCATAAAGTTTGTTTGGAAGTTATCAAAATAGATCTCATCTATAAGTTTCTTTTATTTTCTTTTTAAGCTTTGGTTATGAGCTGAGATTTGTTTGAGCCATTTCCAGCTTGAGGAACCATTGATCTTTACCTTTCCTGAAACCAATCCAGCTAGGTTTGAATAATTTTAGTGATGTAAATAATATGTAAAGTTTTAAGAGAATTAAGAATGAAGATATGGAATGAAATAACGAGAAGAATGATTTATGTTGATGTTGAGGAACCTATTTTGTGTGAAGAGGTAAAACCCATTTTTGTAAACGTTTTTTTAGAGAGCATGTACCACATAATGTAATGTTGCAAGTAATGTGTGTAGTAGATCCAGGCGGATGAGGAGGGAGGGATTGGAGGAGGGATTTTATTAGGGAAGTATTAGGAATTATTAGTATGAGGTAGTAGAGGTAGTTGGGTGTTTAAAAAGTTTTTAAAGAGAGAGTTTTAAAGTTTATTTTAAAGAAATTTTTTTTTGGTCCTCTGTGGGAGAACCAACAGTGTTCCAATAGTTCCAAAAGTTGTCCAGTTAGTTTTTGAGACAGTAGTTCAATAGTTTGTGTGAGGATGATAGTTTTTTAAGTGCTTGATGATATTTTTGTAGTTTCCATTATTTTGTTAATTAATTGAGGGTTAGGAGGAAGAGAATTGTTGTGTTGTGCATAATTTCTCTCTTAATATTGAGAATAACTGTGTGTTTGTTATTTGTATTTGTTATTGAATTAAATTAGCTCAGGAATAGATTTTGATCTATGTTTGAGGATGTCCCATACATTGAGATCTTTAATGAGAGGAAATTTAGTAAGGTCCAACATCATATTGTTGATTTTGATGTTTGGATTTTGATGGAGTGATTACTTTGATGTTTTAAGCAATTTCCACTATTCACTGCTGATTTGCACCATTGCGCCATATTCGATATCGACTTTAAGATTATTTTTTCACTTTCAATTATTATTTTATTTATTTATTGCTCTTATTTTAGACTTTGCATGCTGTCCTCTTGTTATATGCTTTATTTTGCTGTTATTAGTTTTGTCTTATTTTGTAATCCGTATTTCCCTTGCATATTAACTTTCATTATTTCTTCTGTTTATTGTAATTATTTTATTTTAGTATTTATACTAATTGCCAGTTTTAGTAGATGCAAATCATTTTTATCAGAATATATAATTCCTTTTTATGCTATGCGTCCCTTTGCTGAGTCATAGGTTTTGTTTTTAGTTAAAGTCAGGACTATCTCTTAACTTTGAGGCTGTTTGCCTTCCCTTGGGTTCCTGCTGGCACTACTCATGCCTGTAGGCTGAGTATTCTTAAAGGACAAAGAGGTGGTGCTCACCACCACTGACCTCATGGACATACGGGAAACAATCATGGGCTGATATCAGCACTATGCACTTTCTGCTGTGAGGTGAAACATGGTGCAAACGTGATGTAGTGTGTTCCTGCTCCCTATACCCAAAGATCCTTGTTTTTGTTTAGGAAAGATAGGTGGGATTATTATCCTCTAGTTCCATACTGGGCATTGTACTTGAAAGTCAAGTTTATCAAGAACAGCTTGGAATTACTTTAGACTTGTTCCATGAAATCAACCTGCCATTTATCATTGAAATTTGGTTTGATGTTACCCATGGTCTTATGGAGATAGTGGCTCCTAGGTATATCAACATGCCATTTATCATATTTTTTTGGTTTGATGTTGGACTTGACTTATGGAGATAGTGGCCCCTAGGTATATCAACCTGCCATTTATCATTGAAATTTGGTTTGATGTTACCCATGGACTTATGGAGATAGTGGCCCCTAGGTTTTATGTTATACAGCATCGTAGGCTAGGTCAGCCTGGTGGTGGGGTTACAGTCTTCCAAAGCTCAACAACAGAGTTGAAAAATATTATGTGTGGTGCTGCTCTCTCCTTTGAATGTGATATAGGTGCTAGAGAAACTCTCAGTACCTCTTCAGCAGAAGCCTCTTTAATGTTGAACTCATTCAGATGGTTAATTCTGGGTGACATTATCATCGGGACTGTCATGGTCAGGACTGAGTCTGGTTCTGTGTCTATTGTACAAAAATTCCTTCATATAATTAAGGGATTTGACTTTGCTCAGTTCATTAACACTGCCACCACAGACAAGTACATGCATTGGAGCTGGCATTTTATCTGGGTGTTATAATCAGTAACATGATTGTGGCACCAGTCATATAGTCACAGCTCAGTTTATTTAGCAGTTGATTTACTCCCCTGGTCAAGGGTTTGTTGATTTCTAGGAAAACTGAATCTGGTTACTCGGGATTTACCGATTGCTGTTCTTTATCAGCAGCTACAGGAATTCAGTACTGAGGGTTTAGAAGAGGTCAGTGAGGACTCTAATAAGGACCTGGCCTCTTTTATTGACCCCCAAGCTACAAGCCATGTATGCCTGTTGTGCCATGTGAGTCAGGGTGCAGTCTTCAGAGCAGTATGGCCTGTAAAGGCTGGGATGACAGTTGGAGAGCAGGGGTATTAACTGGCGTGCTTGTGGAGAAGCGACTTACTTAACATTTGTTAATCACGTAAGAGAACTGATCTGTGGACCATTTTCAGCCACAAAGCTGGGCTGCAATAGCAGTAACTCAATAAATGACATTAAGACATAGAATTACATGAGAAAATTATAATACAGTACACAAACGGGAAAATCATCCAACAATTGTTAATTATTTACTACAAAATGTTAATGGTCAAAGAAGAAAAAGTGAAATATGTAAGAGTTGCAGCAAGTTTTTCATAGTTACATGGAAAAAAGGATGAAACCATAAGTAAGTCAAATAAAGAACGAGGGAAGGAATAGACAATTTATAAAAAGAAATTCATGAAAGTTGTCATTAAACATATTAGTTGAATACTATATGCTACATATTGGCAAACGATGATTAATGAAGCAATTAAGCCAATGACTTCAACAGTAAGTAAAAGGGTTGCCATAGAGTTTGGCATAATTGTTATATGATGTAAATTGCTGCACTTATTAAAATGAGTATCTAAAGCAGTTACATTTTGCATATTTTCAGAAGGGCCTTTAATTTTTTCTTGAAACCTGCGCTATTATTTTGGGTAGTATTCATTGCCCCATCTTTCGTTGGTGCGTAGTAGTACTCAGCAAATAGAGGCACTCCCTGGGTATGTAAATGTAGTCAGCGTATATAATTCTCACTTACTACAGAGACACAAGCACTTTGGTAAACATGCCTTCTTACAGCAAAAGTGCAACATACTTAAGGTATAAGCATTGGGGGAGAGTTATTACGAGGATAAGGTGCCTTAGATATTGATGTATTACTCGAATTCATGAGATAAATAGAAAACGGCTTTATTTGCATATAAAACATGTAAAGGATCTCAAACCTACATGAGTAATATGTAACAGTACCATGGACAAATGGATTTACATGGCGTAATGGTTATTACTATGAAATAGCTCAAAGGAGGTAAACATAACTCATTTTGGTGTCATTTGAGTGTTTGTGCATATATTTACAAACTACTGAAGGGATCACTGTGGGTAATAATTCATTTTTGTGTCATTGAAGTGATTGTGCATACATGGATGAACTCCTGAGGAGATCACTGGAGTAAATATTTCATTTTGGTATCAGTGAACTGCTTGTACACACATGGACAAACTCCTGTAGGAATAATTGGGGAAATATTTCATTTTGATGCCATTTGAGTGTTTATGAATACATAGTCAAACTACTGAAGGGATCGCTAGGGAAATGATTAATTTTCACCTCAGAAAATAAAAATAAGGCGTAGTTCCAGGACAATAAAGGCTGTCTTCCATCAGTATATAAATTTCCTTCCACAGATGTTTCATAAAAAGTAAACTATTCGACTCCTGTTCCAAGAATTAAATCCACGATGTTGTAGTAAACCACTTTAATATAAAATAAACTAAAACAACAAAAATTTACACAGATTAAGCACGTTCATCTCTCCACGGAGACTTCATCAGAATCATCTAGTAAACTTTCTAGGTTCCAGTATGTGACTTGAATTTTGTGAAATATCTTGAATCTAGTAGTCAATGTTTCAGGCTAGTTTTGAACTATTCATTGACATTCATAGAATTTTTGGATACCAAGTTAACACTATCCAATGGTACTATTTCTAGTTCTTTATTTAGGAAATTATGCAGGAAAAATACATTGCTGCATTATAGAAGCATGCATTCGAAGCATGTCTTCAATAATATAACTAAGGGCTAATATTTAAGAATGTCACAATTACACACAGATGACAATGAATATCACGAGGCCACGTGTAAACTTGGAAAAGAGTTATTGAAAAGGGGGTATAGGAAAGATGCTCTTGATAATACCTTGAAGGAAGTTAATGCAATGTGGAATGATAAGGGTAAACCTTTCTTTAATCGATCTAGCATTAGCATTTCTCCTAACAGGACTGATGGTGTTAACAATATCCTTAGATTACCATTGACATATGGGAATAACATTCATCAGGTATGTGACATAGTTAGCAAATATTGGTCAGTTTTACTTACAGATGACAGGATTAAAGATATTGTAGGTGATAGACCCAGGTTCACATTTAAAAATAATTTGTCATTGAAAAGACAACTGTGTTATAAGTCTACACAGATGTCTACTGTAAGCTCTATTCGTGTAGGGACTTATCCATGCAGATTATGTAAAGCCTGCAGCTTTGTTTCTAATGAGGCTAGATTTAAGCACCCCACACTGGAGTATCTTTTTTTACCGAGATTTTATGCTGACTGTAAGTCTAAAGGTCTAATATACTTAGCTAAGTGCAGGAATTGCACTTCCTTTTATGTAGGGAAGACTGTGAGGTGCTGAAGGAACGTATAGTACAGCATCAAGGTGACATTAGAGGCAAGAATATGCTTAATGCATTAGCAAAGCATATTTCTATGCAACCTGGACACAGTTTTGAGTTTTTAGTACTACAAATAGTATGTATGACTAAGAGAGGTGGGGACTTTAATAACAGGCTTGAGATAGCTGAGACTAAATGGATTGTTAAATTGCAGGCAGACAAGCTGCCTGGTATTAATGCTGCTGCACCTTTAAAGCCGATTTTAAAGAAACGTATTTTGCACCAGTATTTATTTTAATGGTTTTATTGTTGCTGCTAATTGCTTTCAATATATAAAATGTTTTAGTTTTCTTGCATTGATGGATCTGATGAAGCACAGTTTGTGTGAAAGCGCTTATCCTATATGTTCTGAATAAATTTTTTTTATATGCTGACAGTCCTGGTGGTTACCTGGTTTGGAATGGGGATCGGCATACAGCGCAGAACAGGAGATTTCCCTTTCTGTGCTGTAGTTCGATTTCGAAGGTAGAATAAATAAGTAGCGTGGGTGTGGGGGTGCAGGGGGGCTTGCCCCCAGCAGAAACATTGTTTTGTGTTTTGTTGTTATTTTTTTCTTTTCCTTTCAGAAGGTCGAGCTTCTGAAATTCGAGCATATGGCTTCGGCCATATGCATTTCGAGATTTCAACCGTTCAACCTTCTGAAGGGGAACCATATATCTATATATGTATATATATATATATATATATATATATATATATATATATATATATATATATATGGGTCCCTGACTAAAGATAGAATGCTCAAAAGATTGAATGTTAAAACATTGAGCCCAGATTGCTGAAAGAAGCCAGAAACACAAAATCTGCTTTTTCAGGGGATCAAGACACTTACACTGCCTGCAAATAATATATACCAATGCCAAGGTTGCAGTACATTGTGGAAAAGTACAAAACCCCAATCCCCACTGTACAGCAATTCTCAGCCCATGCCATTTGAGTTTCCAGGTTTCCACAATTCAGGCTTACTGTTTTAACGTTCACTCTTTTTAGCACTCGATCTTTAGACAGGGACCCACACACACACACACACACACACACACACACACACACACACACACAGTGTGTGTGTATATATATATATATATATATATATATATATATATATATATATATATATATATATATATATATATATATATATATATATATATATATATATATATATATATATATATATATATATATAGATCTCTCTCTCTCTCTCTCTCTATATATATATATATATATATATATATATATATATATATATATATACTGCGGTGGTGGTGCTGCGGTAGTGTTGTCGCCTCACAGTAAGACGTTGTTCTGTTCGATTTTCAGCTAGAGCGTCTTCTGTATGGAGACATGCATGAATGGGAGTACCTTCATTGAAGGTTGTGCATCAGAGCTGGCAACTCGGCACATAAAAATCTACTGCCAATCATTAGCGGACCGGAGTTCCGCTGTGGTGACCCCTAACCGGGAAAAGCCGAAAGACACAACAACAATATATATATATATATATATATATATATATATATATATATATATATATATATATATATATAGGTAGTGCTGGCTAGGCCAGTCTACTGTATATAGATGGGCAGTGATTTACATCATCACTATACTATCAATAATATAATAATAAATGAAAATTAATGAAGCTCTTACACATTGCAGAGGCAAACCACAGACCTATAAGTAAAATGAAAGTACATTAAACTAGGAATTGCTGTTGTTGTATAGCGACTATATTACTAAATATGCATTTATTAGTTTCCCATGTTGCCATCTCCTAGAAAAGGCTTTGTACTTCTCCAAGGAAATCTTCATATTGGCAAGCTGATTTACATCTCTCTCTCTCTCTCTCTCTCTTTCTCTTTCAGGTGGTGGCCAGACTTAGTAGACTAGCCTGTGTTACAATCCCAATGGCTTTATTAGAAATTGAATGTGATTTAGCCATTCAGCATTGTCTAGCTAAGTTGTCTTGATCTGGTTGAGTGTTGGCCAAGGTGTGCTTTAAGGGATGTTGTGTGCTCCCACAGAGTACGAATTGATCTGGAATCGGTCTGAGTTTACTGTTGCTGACTATACTCATTCTGTTACTCTAGATTTTAGAATGCAGTTTACTCTTTGTGAACTGGACCTTTCCCCCCACTAGGCTTGTTTTACATCATGGTTGACTGTGATGTGTCCTTTGTTAGGATCTTTCCATCCATTTTAATGGAAGAATTGGCTACTGCAATCATTAAAAACTCTGGTTTGGATGCGTATAATCCAGATAACTACATAGTTAAAAAAAAAAGATAACTACATAGTTATCTCACTTGTCCCTTTTATTTCCAAGGTTCTCTAAATGGTTATTTATCTACAGCTGGACACGTATTTCAATGCCAGTGACAAAAATAATTTTTTTCAGTCAAGACTTTGTATGGAGACAGCCCTTACCAGAGTTTTAATGATCTCATTTGTGAAAAAGCAATGATTTTTTCAGTCTTGGTCATTTTAGAGCTCTCTGTAGCATTTGATGCAGTTAACCAGGTGAACCTTTTTTATTTATTTAACAGAAACTCTAATGTAGGGTAATTGTATTAACACATCAAACCCATGCAAAGGCAACATGTAAATGTTGTATCCTATAGGGTAAGAGAAAACATTAAACTATTTACATGCTCCGCAGGTGGAATGCAAGAAAAAGAATAAAAGAGAACAGAAGTAAAGAAAACTCAATAATTTTCCACAATACCTGTATATAATGTATGAGGCACCAACCATATGACGTATTATTGTGGTATTACAAGCCTTTGCTATGTTAATGATGCTCAGTTGAACCTTTCTTTCCACTAAGTATTTTTGTGGATTGCAAAAAATGTAGCTGCGGACTTGGAATGCATCCATAACTAAAAGGGCAATAATTGGCTTAAGCTCAACAATTTGAAGATAGTTGCCATGGATATACATGCCCCTGGGCAACAGTCATCAAGACAAGTTTTGTCCCCTAACATTATTTATAGTGGTGACCAACTGAAATTCCTGTTAAAGATGAGGAACGTATCAGTAATTTTCTCATGTCTACGTCACCCTTAAGGACTAGGTATCTATAGTTGTCAAGTCCTTTTGCTTTAACCTGTAGACTACCACTACCTTTAATAAACACTATATTTACATGCAGACCTTCCAGTAATGGCATATACCTCAGTATCTTTCAAGTTGACTATTGTAACCCCCCAGTACCCGGGATGCTTTCAGTCAGAGCTTGACCATCTGTAGCATGGCTAGCAATAGGAGTAGCCGGATACCCTCATATTTCTCTGATTCTACATAGTTTATACTGGTTTTCAGTTTAGTCTTGCATTGGTTATTGGATTCTGGTAATGGTTTATTTAGCTCTATGTAACCTGTATTTTCCTTATTTTAAGGAGCTACTGGCCTGATATTGACCAGCACAGGTCTTGTGATTGTGGACTGTGGGATTACTGGATGTTTCAGGGATACAGTTTGACTCTTTTGGCAAAAAGTTCTTCAGTTTTCAAGGGCAATGCTTTTAGAACCTGATGCTCACCAGTTTTTAAGACACATCTATTTAAGCTCCCTTTTAAGTAACCTATTAATTTCCATCCCTTAAATTTGTGTTTTTATTTGTTTTTATCCTTGTTGTTTATTGTCTCTTTACCTATTGTGTCCCTAGTTAAGTGTTAAGCACCCAAATAAACTAGAATTTGAATCAGAATTTGAAGAAGGTGTGCATTAATAAGGATATACAAAGGACAAAGTCACCTGGTAATCAAGTATTAATATGGCTGGAGTTTTCTTTATTAAGTATGGTAAAAGTGCCCTCGCTCTGTGTTTGTGTGTGCATGTGTATATGTATGTACGGATGTGCATGTGTGTGCATGTGTATATGTACATACGTATGTGCATGTGTGTGCATGTGTGCGAGTGTGTGTGTGTGTGTGTGTGTGTGTGTGTGTGTGTGTGTGTGTGTGTGTGTACATGTGCATCTGTGTGTGTGTGTGTGTGTGTGTGTGTGTGTGTGTGTGTGTGTGTGTGTGTGTGTGTGTGTTTCTGTTTGCGGCAATATGACAGCATTTCTTTAATGCTGAGATTTTCTATCTCATGTTTACCTTTATTGACTATGTCTGATTTGTGCAATGAGCAATATGATGTTGAGGAAATCAAGCCAAGGAAAGCAGAATACAGTGTATTTGCAGATTATTGCCTTGTTAGTAAAATATACTACTTGAGCAGTGCACAAATAATAACATAAATATAGGCAAGTATTTAGGGAATGAGAGTGAGACAGACAGTTAGACAAAGAGGACAGAGGGACAGACAGATAAGAGACCGATTAAGGATGCAAAAGTGCTTAACAGTATTCTTATAAAACATAAATGCAGTGTGTCAAATGCCTTCCAATCTTTCTATTAAAATGTATGAGACATCACTATATCTTTTGTGTATAAAATAAATCTCTCACATTTGCATATTCATTATTCTCTTCATAATACCTCAAATCTGCATAACATTGTGGTACATATTAGTTTCAAATCATTTACAGTTTAATAGTATAGTATAAAGCTTTTTATGTCTTAATAAAAATTATTCACCCATAAGTTACTGCATAGTTATAAGAAGGTTAACAGAGCACTTAGTATGCAGAAAAGCTGCTCGCTCAAATGTCAGATGTCTTAGTTGTCAATTAAGACATTTAAGAAGTGTGCATAGCAAGTATGACATCTAGACAGCTGACTGCATTTAGGCTAAGCACAAAGCAACCGCTTGATTTTACTTCCAGTAACCTCCAAAAAAGTGCTTTCCTCTTGGTTCTTTTGCTGATTGAAGATAGCAGTAACATTTCTCACTGATGATTTCGGAACAGTGACTGAAATTATTCAATCCCTGCTGCAGTTTAATTAATTACTTCATAAAGTAATTTGTTTGAACTTGTATTTGTTAATCAGAACTGTCCAGATTGGAAGTCACATTTTCTGTGAAGTCCTGGGAAGAAAAGCACTAAAATATACAAATACCGCAGAATGAGTAAGGTATGAAAACAAAGACACAGACAGCAATAGAAATGCAGATTATGGCATACATAGCATGAATACAGCCTAGCAGCAAGCATAAACAGAGTAAGTTCCACATATACAAATCGTAGGCAAAGGTACAGTCAGGTTATAAAAATGGGAGATAAACAAAAATTATGCTGAACTGAGTTTTAAGCAGAAGGAAGCAAGTGAATGGAATAAACTTAAAGTGTAAGAAAATACTCACTACGTTTTGAGGAAGACTGACCCAGTTTATGCTACAAGATATGGTTCCAGCTGTTCATGAAGTAACTTACAGTTACATTCTTGAATTTCTGCTTTATTTGAAATGTACAGCATACCATGTATCAGTAGTTTATTACAACATTTGCCTATAAAGACAGAGAACCAATAATCACAATATATATATATATATACACACACACACACACACACACACACACACACACACACACACACACACACACACACACACACACACACACACACACACACACACAATTTTTTTGGGGGAAGGCATGAGTCTCTATGTAGATGTTCTGAGTTCATACTGGTTGATCCTCAATTTTATGATACTGGATAATAAGGGAACATTAGGTGCAGTGGGCTAGCATTATCACCTTACAGCAAGAGGTACTCTGGTTCGATTCTTGGCTGTGGTACCTTCTGTGCAGCATCTGCATGTCCTCCCTGCATTCATGTGGATTTCCTCTGGCTGCTCCGCTTTCCTCCCACATTCCAAAGACATACAGTAGGTGGATTGGACACTCTAAATTGACCGTAGGTGCGAGTGAGTGGTACGGATGAACTATCGTGGCAGGACTAGCTACCCGGCAGTGTAAACTTTGGCTCGAGATGATTGCTAGTGTTGAAGTGACACCCTAACCTCATGTGTAAAATAGGATAAAGGGGTTGAGGATGGCTGGATGGATTATGTAAATATATTAACATCTGTAAATCAAATTAGCACTGATGTTAGATGATGGTCAAAATCAAGTCATTGGGACTTATAGGGACCCCCTCCTTTTATCCAGTGCCCTAAATCCTATTACACCTTTGACATCACATCACTGGCATCTCCTTAAAAGAAACAGTTGTCTTTCTATCAATATGTCTTAGTTGTGGTTAGGAAGTTCTTCTGCCTTTGACAGCTTATCTCTCAGTGTATCTTATATAGGTCAAATTAGGTCTTTGTTCTTTTATATTACTCCTTTATTAAGTCCATCATTGAATATAATGCCTCCTTGAAATGTTCCTATTTTAGCAGCATGTACAACATGAAAAGCCCAAAGATTCCTAACTAAAAGATCTCTAATTTAGGCCACATAAACTATCCGGACAGATTGCATCCCTTCCTCTACTTTATTTCATATAGGCCCTTATGAGGTGACTTATACTTGAGATATTGCAGAATGGAAGATCATGCACATTTTGGCCATTTTCACTTTCACAGAACAGTCTAGCACTCACTTAATATGAAGACCTAAGCGTCTGCTGCAAAATCAACAGTACCTGCTGACATGATAAGTTACTTATCCCATGCATTCCCCAACTTTGGAATAGACTCCTCCCTGACTACTTTCAAAGCTAACCTGACTGAGTACATGGATAACTGCAAGTTCATGCCTCCTATTCATTCGAATGATCATCTATGCATTGGAAACTAGTCTGCCCTTATCACCACATGAGAGGTTTGGATAGCTGGTAGTTGGTTGACAACTGATGC
This sequence comes from Protopterus annectens, assembly GCF_019279795.1. Classification (NCBI taxonomy): domain Eukaryota; kingdom Metazoa; phylum Chordata; order Ceratodontiformes; family Protopteridae; genus Protopterus; species Protopterus annectens. The sequence goes on along the minus strand of NC_056729.1, from coordinate 169,619,323 downwards.
AGAGGATTATGACTGTGACCTGTCGCTCCTGTGGTACAGGGTTTGAATCCCTTAGCCTTCATTTGCTTTCTGTGTGACTTTAGGCAAGTCACTTTCCCAGACACTACTCCTGGGTTGCCCTGGGCCTACTTTACTAACAAATTATTATTATAACTTCTTAGTGGCACTTCAGCTGTACTCATGTCATCTTGATAAACTACATTTCATCAAGTGTCATTACCATGAAATAAAATCATTGAAAGCTATTTTCAGCAGGTATTTTTTCCCACCTCCCCCAAACGTATATTCACCAACTCCACATTTGCACAACAGTGGGCAAAAGTGAAAACTCCATTAGTGTTGAAAATGGCTTTCAGTAAAATTACTTTGTAGTAACTGCATTTGCAAAAACAGGCTTCATACAGCTGATTAGATATTTGCCAGCCATAGGCTTAGTATAAAACTATGAAACTATAATGGTGACATATAGCATAACAAGCTATTCTGTTATGTTTGTGCCACTTTACAATGCAGGGATAGCAATAAATAATTTAGTAGATGAGTAGGGGATAAAAAAGATGGAAGAAGGAATCGATAGGCAATAAATAATTTGGCAGTCTAACAACAACAACAACAACAACACATAAAATAGGCAAGCCTAATATAACCACCCTAGCTCTTGATTTTTCAGACTGGATACGTTGCTTACATGCATATCACATTTGAGTTGATTTTCTATGATGCGACTAAGAAGTATACCTGACTCAGTTTCTTCAGACGGAGAACTGTTAAGGGAATAAATATTCTGACTGGGCTTAGGTTGAGATGAGCTGCGATGATAAGTGTGTGAAAAGGCTGCAAAAAATGATTACTAACAGTATACTACGCAAAAATTGTATACTGAAGGCAAAAACAACCACACGCGCTGTTTTTTACCCCCACCCCCAATACTAAGTCTATAGTAGATTCCTGCTGTTTATGGAGCCATCTTTAAATTACTAGTCTCCCATCAGGACACAAGTGCTCATCAGCAGTCAAATTCTACTCACTGGTAAGTCATTAGTCCTCCGGAATTTCTTAGTGTTGTTTTTAGCTAATTATTTGGATGTATACAACTGGTATTCATATTTATGATTCTTGACTACTGCTCTGCTTATTTGTTTATTTCACTGGTTTGATTCTTCCATTCAGCAACAGTGTTTTACTGGCATTACCACTGCAGCTATGATGTCTCTATGCAACTATGCTGTACTAAAACTGCTGTTATAAATGTAATTTATATCTAATTGACTTGGTGTTAGCATTAGAAACAGTGCTTACTGATTTAGTTAAGCTAGACAAGTAATACTCTACACTGTTTTATGCCTGTTTAAACCACAAATCAATCTGTATGCAGTTTGAAATAAGTATACTGTAAAAATAATGGTTAGAGACTGTGGGATATCTGATATTTAAACTAAAACGTCAGTACTGTACTCTACTTTGTCTGTTTTAAGTTTAAAATATCTGGTCACATTTTATCTAGTCTAATACAGAAAAATAAGCTAGTGACTTTGAAATGGCTGATTTTTTAAACCAAAGTGACACTATTTCATGCTATGTAGACTGTTGTACTTCTTAAATACATGGCTGCATTTAATAATACTATCATTGTGCTTTGAAATGTAACTACTGGGCTGCTCAGATTGTGTTATGGTCATTTTCTATGATTATTGCTGCTCTGCTGTATAGAAAATGAATGTCCTTAACAGTGCTATATTCTACTGGCTGAAGGACCCTCTACTTAGCACATATACTAACTTATGTATCTATCATCAGGTTCTATCGCCTTCTATCTGCTAGATCCCTGAAAGGCTTGAACGTTAGAAGGACACCACCCTGCAAGGTTAATGTTACCTTATCCTGTCTGCATGTACTATATTGTTTAGCCATACCGGGTCTACAGTACTATCAGTAATCCCTCAAAGCCCCACAATCAACCCTAAAATACTAAACTGGGTTACTCCTATATCTATCTCTAAGAATTTCCTAGTGAACATATATAAGTTTCTAAGTAGCCCTAAAACTACAAAAATAGCAGAAAATTGGCAGAAGAAAGCTTAATGTGTGAAAAGGCTGCAAAAAAGTGATTACTAACAGTATACTACATAAAAAATGTATACTGAAGGCAAAAACAAGGGTAAGAAAGTATTTTTTAAAAAAAAGAAAAAAGCCTCATTGTACTTACGTGATTACACAGGTCCTACAGATCTCGTGGTCAGGTTAAGCTCCGCTACACTCGCCCTCGCTGTGCTTGAGCTCAGTCTGTGTCCGGCTCGCTCCATGCCCCGCCCTGTCCCCAAATTCCACTCACCCCTACTAGTCCTAAATTTATAGCTCTAAAACCACTCCCCCCTCTTTTTGGAACCAATCAACAAATCTCCAGGCATTATCAGGACCCTCCCTACCTACCTATCCTAATTATATCTCTACTTAAGTTGGGCAAAAACCAAAGCTAATATCTAGACAATGCCTCTGTTATTGGCCGTGAAACCTTTCAAATTAATGCTATTATACTGCCTACTACCCTTGATGATACTTCCATATCTTCTCTCCACCTATGAAAATCTATCCTACCTAGGCTACCACTACCCAAAAAGCCAAACCACCACTCCAATAATACAAATTAATTAGACCACTTAATAATCTCCCTTACGACTAACTCCTTGGATACAAAATACCACCAACCCATTAGATCCAGATATATATCAACCCCAAAACCAAGAATTACCTAAGACTAATATTTAAATTCCTGAAGCTCACAATTAGACTACATGGCAACCTCACAAGGGATGGGGACATTCATCCAAACCCTGTCCCAACTTCATTAGTCGATCCTAGCCCCGATTCTACTATTCCCACTAACTTACAAACTTTAAATAGACCTTTGAACTCACTCCTGGTCAGTCACCTAAATATTAGAAGCTTAAATAATAAGGTCCACCACCCGCATGCACTCTTAGATACACATTCCTAGGATATACTTTGTCTTACTGAAACCTGGCTAAAACAATCAATGGCAGATAATGAGATTTTACCCCCAGGTTGTAACATACTAAGGTTAGACCGTAACACTAGGAAGGGAGGAGGGTAGCTGTACTATACAAATCTACTCTAAATATGACCTCTGATTCCATACAACCACCCCATGTTGATAATGCTGATATTCTCATTAGCAAGCTTCAAATTAATAAAAACAAAAGTATTAACATAGCCTGTGTCTACATTCCCCCAGGTAATAACACAAACACCCTAGAAGATATCCTGTCTTGGTAACTACCATCAAGAAACCATTGTTCAAGGAGACTTTAAGATCGACTGGAATATTTGTTCCTCAGAATCTCTGACCATCCATGTAAATCGATATGGATTTACTCAGATCATATCCTCCCCTACTAGGATTAGTAAACCTAACAACAAAGATAGTATCCTAGCTTGGATACTCATTAATAGCCATCCCATATGTATAAGGCCGGCACCTGACCTGAAGACATAGGTGACCATTTTCTTACCTATATAATCAGGCATAAGACTGACATTCCCACCAACCTACTTATAAAACAATTAGAAACAACAAAAACTTTAACCCCACTAATTTCCAAAATGAACTCAAGCATGTAATTGGGCATGTACCACTTGAAGAAGCTGTATTATATTTCAACACCAAATTCCTAGCCATCCTTGGTACCCATGCACCTGCACGCTCTATAAGAACTAAAGCAAAAGCTGCTCCATGCCTTTCAAAAGAAACCAAACAAATGATCTTACTTAGAAACAAAGCTTGGACCACTTGGCGTACCACAAAATCCCCCTTAGATCAACTTAGATTTAGACAACCAAGGAACAACACTAAAAAATCTACCACCCTAGATAAAAAAAAACTGCCATTTACAACAGAAGCATCAAAACAATCCATAAAAGTTTTGAGCAGGCATAAATAAACTTATTCACCCAGGGCAATGCACAACTCCTCCTCCCTTGGCTACCATCCAAAACCCTTCGGAAGACGTTGCCAATTCCTTTAATAGTTTCTTCACAGAAACTATCCAGTCACTAGCTAACCAACTATCTCCTAGTTGCCCAAGTCCTAACACCACTGCACCTACTTCTCAACTCCCCTTTAACTTTCAACCAGTTTCCACATCACTTATCAGTGCCCTAATCAAGAAACTAAAACCTACCACCCTTGCAGCGAACCTCCTCCCAGTTGATTATCTACAAAAAGCTGCAGATGCCATAGCACACCTGATCTCTATCCTGATCAATAGAACTATATCAGAAGCCACTATACCCTCCATCTGGAAAACATCCCATGTTATTCCACTCCACAAAGGGGGCAGTTCCACTGAACTGTCAAATTACAGACCTATAGCTATTTTGTCACCCCTGGCTAAAATTATGGAGACGTGCATCCATAAATAACCCCTGAGCCATCTCATTTAGCGCAATCCCCTGGCTAACTCGCAGCATGATGTCAGACCGTTCCACAGTACAACCATGGCCCTTCTCCCCTTCTCCAATGTTATTAATCGAAACTGAAACAATAAGCTTTCTTCTGCCCTCTTTCTTGATCTCTCCAAAGCCTTCATCATGGTCAACCACCAACTACTCATACACACACTTAAAACTATTCCCCTAGATGTCCAGGCTATCCAATGATTCAAATCATATCTGAGTGGTAGACAACAGGCTGTGCTATGGCAGAACAAACTATCTTTCCTTCTACCTATCACACTTGGGGTCCCTCAGGGCTCTGTATTAGGACCCCTATTATTTTCTATCTTTATTAATGACCTATTCACAGTCATCTCAACAGCCACCTGCATTCAACATGCGGATGACTCCACTTTGATTTGCTTTGCCACCTCCCCTTTAAGTCTGCAGACTCTATCCCAAAATGTTTTTAATACTGTCGAAAATTGTCTCTGTAATTGATGTCTCCTATTAAATCCTAACAAAACGAAGCTACTGCTTTTCTCCTCCACTTGTAAAGCCTCCACTCCAACCTTTACTATAAAATCTAACAATGGCACTGTCATTGTCCCAGATCCCTGTACCAAACTCTTAGGTGTAACAGTTGATAACAAGCTCAAGTTTGATATGCATATTAATCAAGCTATTAAAAAAGTTAATAAAAACGTGGCTCACTATACAAGATCAAACATTTCCTCACTCCACTAGCTAGGACTGTAATTGCCCGTACACATCTACTTTCCACCCTCCTTTATGCATCACCTCTCTTCACGAACTTGAGTAAGCCTGACCTTAATAAACTCTCTAGCTCCTTTAATCATATTGCTAGATTTGCCACTGGAGGATCATACAGAACACACCACTGTCTGAACCTAAAGAATTTAGGGTGGCTAGAATTGCCCATCCAACTTCAGTACAATCAGCTAATAGTAGCACATAAAATTCTCTACCAACCTGAAAACGCACCCATACTTAAAAAATGATCACCCCTTACAGCAACCTCAAGACACTTTGCTCATCCAGCAAATTACTAGTCCAAACCCTCAAAAGCAACAACTCATCTGGAGACTCTCTATATGCCAACTCTGTTGGTAAAATATGGAACTCACTTCCTGCTGAGCTTACTTCAGAACCCGTTCTAACCCAATTCAAAAAAATCTAAAACAGTACTTTAAAAGGCAATGGCTATGTCCTTGCTCTAATCCTGGCTAACTCTGGCAATATAAACATGCGATAAAGCGGTCTTTTGGCTACCCCTACATTGCTTCCTAATTGTTACTCTATAACAAATCAGATTTATATATGACAGAATGAATTACTTTTATCCTATGTATTGTATCTGTAACAGTGCTTTAACTTGATTAATTCAAACACACACAAAAAACTAAAAAGTTTTAGACAACTGCGAAAACAATGAGTGAATCCAACAGAACACTGCCACACGATAATTCCAAAACCTTTACTTGTTAACGTTTTCGTGTACAAAAAATAAATACACTTCTTCAGACAAGTATTACTGAAACCTCGTGTGAGTTTAAGTATACTCACATACCAACAATTGTATTCAATTACCTAGCAAATTCATCAATTAAACAATTTAACAATTTACTTTAATTTTAACCTCCTTAAAAACTACAACTTAGTATAAAAAGCACATTAAGAAAAAGGAATTCTTAATTAAAAACTGATTACTTAAACCTAATTTTCTTCACTATATTACAAACCATAAAATAATATACAGAAAATAAGGATTCCGAAGTTACACAAAGATATTAAGACCCCTCCTTTTAGACCTATTATAGATGGGCGTCAATCGATCACTTATGCATGTGCCAAGTGGGTCGATAATAAACTTAAGGAAGTTCTTAAAAATGAACCCCAGATTTACAAAGACTCCTGGTTTGTTTTGGATAGTCTTAATCACATCCCTTTTGACTCTAAGCTTAGCTTTTTAACAGCAGATGTCAAAGATCTTTATACCACTATTCCACAGGAGACTGGCATTGATTGGGTTAGGGATTATTTGCTTGACAAGCACCTTTCAGGAGTGGATATAGACTTGTTGGTTGGATTACTGGAGCTTGTTCTGAGTAATAACTTTTTTCTTTTTAAGAAAGAATTGTACTTACAAGTGACAGGAGTAGCAATGGGTTCCCCATGTGGTGGAACCTTTGCAAACTCCGTCATGGCCTACTGGGAGCATTCATATTTATTTTCACATCAGTTATATAAGGAAATGGTCGTTTGGTACACAAGGTACCAAGACGATATCCTGATGATTGTGAAGGGAAGTGAAGAGGAGGCTATTAAACTGATAGAATTAATGAATTCCTTTGTTCCTTTTTTGAAATTTACTTTCAACTATAATGATGTATCAATTAATTTTTAGACATCAAATAAAAGGACTTGGAAAAACTTAAATTCCACACATCTATCTATAGGAAACCTCATTACAGTAACTCCTTTTTACACTTCTCTAGCTCCCATCCCTTGTTTCAGAAGAGAGGTGTAGTTAAGGGCCAGGAGGGTAGCTGTACTATACAAATCTACTCTAAATATGACCTCTGATTCCATACAACCACCCCATGTTGATAATGCTGATATTCTCATTAGCAAGCTTCAAATTAATAAAAACAAAAGTATTAACATAGCCTGTGTCTACATTCCCCCAGGTAATAACACAAACACCCTAGAAGATATCCTGTCTTGGTAACTACTATCAAGAAACCATTGTTCAAGGAGACTTTAAGATCGACTGGAATATTTGTTCCTCAGAATCTCTGACCAACCATGTAAATTGATATGGATTTACTCAGATCATATCCTCCCCTACTAGGATTAGTAAACCTAACAACAAAGATAGTATCCTAGCTTGGATACTCATTAATAGCCATCTCATATGTATAAGGCCGGCACCTGACCTAAAGACATAGGTGACCATTTTCTTACCTATATAATCAGGCATAAGACTGACATTCCCACCAACCTACTTACAAAACAATTAGAAACAACAAAAACTTTAACCCCACTAATTTCCAAAATGAACTCAAGCATGTAAATGGGCATGTACCACTTGAAGAAGCTGTATTATATTTCAACACCAAATTCCTAGCCATCCTTGGTACTCATGCACCTGCACGCTCTATAAGAACTAAAGCAAAAGCTGCTCCATGCCTTTCAAAAGAAACCAGACAAATGATCTTGCTTAGAAACAAAGCTTGGACCACTTGGCATACCACAAAATCCCCCTTAGATCAACTTAGATTTAGACAACCAAGGAACAATACTAAAAAATCTACCACCCTAGATAAAAAAAAAAAATACTGCCATTTACAACAGAAGCATCAAAACAATCCATAAAAGTTTTGAGCAGGCATAAATAAACTTATTCACCCAGGGCAATGCACAACTCCTCCCCCCTTGGCTACCATCCAAAACCCTTCGGAAGACGTTGCCAATTCCTTTAATAGTTTCCTCACAGAAACTATCCAGTCACTAGCTAACCAACTATCTGCTAGTTGCCCAAGTCCTAACACTGCTGCACCTACTTCTCAACTCCCCTTTAACTTTCAACCAGTTTCCACATCACTTATCAGTGCTCTAATCAAGAAACTAAAACCTACCACCCTTGCAGCGAACCTCCTCCCAGTTGATTATCTACAAAAAGCTGCAGATGCCATAGCACACCTGATCTCTATCCTGATCAATAGAACTATATCAGAAGCCACTATACCCTCCATCTGGAAAACATCCCATGTTATTCCACTCCACAAAGGGGGCAGTTCCACTGAACTGTCAAATTACAGACCTATAGCTATTTTGTCACCCCTGGCTAAAATTATGGAGACGTGCATCCATAAATAGCCCCTGAGCCATCTCATTTAGCGCAATCCCCTGGCTAACTCGCAGCATGATGTCAGACCGTTCCACAGTACAACCATGGCCCTTCTCCCCTTCTCCAATGTTATTAATCGAAACTGAAACAATCAGCTTTCTTCTGCCCTCTTTCTTGATCTCTCCAAAGCCTTCATCATGGTCAACCACCAACTACTCATACACACACTTAAAACTATTCCCCTAGATGTCCAGGCTATCCAATGATTCAAATCATATATGAGTGGTAGACAACAGGCTGTGCTATGGCAGAACAAACTATCTTTCCTTCTACCTATCACACTTGGGGTCCCTCAGGGCTCTGTATTAGGACCCCTATTATTTTCTATCTTTATTAATGACCTGTTCACAGTCATCTCAACAGCCACCTGCATTCAACATGCGGATGACTCCACTTTGATTTGCTTTGCCACCTCCCCTTTAAGTCTGCAGACTCTATCCAAAAATGTTTTTAATACTGTTGAAAATTGTTTCTGTAATTGACGTCTCCTATTAAATCCTAACAAAACGAAGCTACTGCTTTTCTCCCCCACTTGCAAAGCCTCCACTCCAACCTTTACTATAAAATCTAACAATGGCACTGTCATTGTCCCAGATCCCTGTACCAAACTCTTAGGTGTAACAGTTGATAACAAGCTCAAGTTTGATATGCATATTAATCAAACTATTAAAAAAGTTAATAAAAACATGGCTCACTATACAAGATCAAACATTTCCTCACGCCACTAGCTAGGACGGTAATTGCCCGTACACATCTACTTTCCACCCTCCTTTATGCATCACCTCAATTCATGAACTTGAGTAAGCCTGACCTTAATAAACTCTCTAGCTGCTTTAATCATATTGCTAGATTTGCCAGTGGAGGATCATACAGAACACACCACTGTCTGAACCTAAAGAATTTAGGGTGGCTAGAATTGCCCATCCAACTTCAGTACAATCAGCTAATAGTAGCACATAAAATTCTCTACCAACCTGAAAACGCACCCATACTTAAAAAATGATCACCCCTTACAGCAACCTCAAGACACTTTGCTCATCCAACAAATTACTAGTCCAAACCCTCAAAAGCAACAACTCATCTGGAGACTCTCTATATGCCAACTCTGTTGGTAAAATATGGAACTCACTTCCTGCTGAGCTTACTTCAGAACCCGTTCTAACCCAATTCAAAAAAATCTAAAACAGTACTTTAAAAGGCAATGGCTATGTCCTTGTTCTAATCCTGACTAACTCTCGCAATATAAACATGCGATAAAGAGGTCTTTTGGCTACCCCTACATTGCTTCCTAATTGTTACTCTATAACAAATCAGATTTATATATGACAGAATGAATGACTTTTATCCTATGTATTGTATCTGTAACAGTGCTTTAACTTGATTAATGTTTAGAGTGATCCCATCTAATAGTGTGCACTCTGGGAGGTTGTCTGTAAACCACATAAATGAATGGATATGAGACCAGGGAAATAAGTACATAATTTACAGGAGCTTTGAATGACTGACAGCATACCTCTCAACCTCTTAGTGCAGAAAATCTGGACAAAGCCTGACAAAATGAGGGGACAAAGGCTCAAAAATAGGGACAGATTTTAAATATTGCTCTTACAAACTTATAAAGTTGCTAAAGTAACAAGATTTGTGTTAACATGCATTTTGAAGGATCTGAAGTCTGAAACTCAAATGTATGTCATTATTTGGTGATTTCAATCCTCAGATCATACCAGTGATTTGCCAGAAAACCACATATTTTACAGTTGAGGGGTAGGATAGACAGTGTCAAAGGCCTGAACCTCATAAATTCTGCCACATCCAGCACTGCAGCACCCATTTTGTGGTAAAGATAAATGGGTTCTAATTCTGAAATGATATTTGAGTAGATGAAATGCTGCAAGAGCAGTACACATTTTGAGGATCTTTGTCAGTGGAGAAAGACAATAGATTGATGGTTGTTCATGTCTTCCAATACGCTTTATTTATTAAGAAGCATAAATAAATGCTTGCTTCAGTTTTGTAAGAAAGCAGCCTCCCTTTATGAAATGCCTCATTAGAATGGGGACTGGATAAAAGATATTCCCTGGCAGCAATTTTCAATAGTTTGGGTGGAAAGTTATTATTTTTTCCTTTCCCCTTCTCCATAAGATACTACCAAATGACTCCACTTCCAGCAGGGATTATGCCATTTATTCCACAGGGTCATCTATCTCCAGGATATGAGAGCTCTACTGCCTATTAAGTTCTGTTCTGGAAACCCACTTAGCTCATTCATTCCTCAGTGGCAAGAGTCAGCTGGTAGGGAGTTGGCCAGCTAGTTGGTCTTGTTGAATATAGTCTATTCCTACAGACACACACACACACACACACACACACACACACACACACACACACACACACACACACACACACACACACACACACACACACACACACGGACACATGCTACTTCCTAGGTTGCTAAGTGTATTGGCACCATATGGTCTGCAGGCACAGGTTCCATGGGTGTACACCCACTGCTTTTATTTAACACCCAGATGGTGAGACAGACCTGCACCTTCCTCCCATGGAACAGCTGTTAACCTCCAATAGCCCATCTTGGTGAAGAATTACTAAAGACTTGAGATCTTGGCGTAAGTTTATAGAGAAATTAGAAACATGGCTCCTGCTGAGATTGTTTGCAAGATAAAAGTGATGGTGTACTGAAAGATGGAAGATGGAGAAAAAGACTGTGACCTACTGTAATGAGACTCTTGAGAGAATCAGAGAAATGCTTAGCAAAGATATTAGCAATGTTAGAGCCATGGGGAGGAGGTAAAGATATCACCATAATGCAGAATTTGGCCAAAGAGATTCTTTGCATGCATATGCCATTGATTACGAAAGAACACATTTTTACTGGCAGTGATAACATTTTTCACATGATTATGATCTCCAAATTTAATCCAGATTACCTGCAAATAGACAGCATGTATTCTCCCTTTTTTTAGTATGGCTTTACTCTTAGACATGAACCAGTGAAGGTTAACACTTTTGAAGAGGAACCATTTTGTCTACAGCAATAACAAAGACAACTTTAAAATAAGAAATTGGGTTGTAGCAAAAGGAGAGTCCTGTCTGCATCTCTGAGGACAGAGATAAAAGCAACCACTTCAAAATGATTTATAATGAGTGACAGCAGGGCTGACCTTTGGTCAACTGGTGCTCTAGGTAAAAGGGCTCCATAGTGCTCCTCCCACACCTGTTGTTGCCCCCATCCTGGTCTGCTTAAACCATCTATTTTACTGGAAGAGCACCCCTGCTAGAGTGGCCACCTAGATGGCCTATGCCTAAGGCCGGCTATGAGTCACTGATAACACCAAGGTACTTTGTGAATCTTTGACTAATTCCCTATGAGAAGATGGTCAATGATGTCATCAGCCATGACCTCATTGAACATGGTATAAAGAGCATCAATGATCCAATCAAAGATACTTTCACTACATTTTTTTCATCATACTGTGTTGTTGATGAGATCACGTAGTTTCCTGGCTTACTTTATTGCAGCCATTTTGCGTAAAGTTATACACTGTAGTTGTTAATGGAAGCTAGATGAATTGATTTATGTGTACTTTGCTGTTCTTAGTTGATACCAGTTTTAGCAACATACATCATAATTTTTGTTCTCCAAAGTTGATGGATAGCAGAGAAGGGCAATCTAAATAATTATGCTGTATTAAAGTGCAACTTCAACTGCAAAGTTAGGGTGAGCCACACATATCTGATTTAATGTAATTTAAAGTGATATACAAAATGCATGGCCATGCATTGCATTAAAATGCAACTTGCATGACTATTATAAATTATAAATACCCTACTGCCCTGTGCAAGTAAGTAATGCAGTTATCTAAAATAAAATACACAGGGGCACACAGTCCCCCCTGCCTCCAGATATTCCCCACAATGCCAGATATACACAGACATGCATGTACTTTGAGGATAATTCTGAAGACATTTAGCACTTTAATCCCGAGTGGGTGCCCAAATATGTAATAGACAAAGTACTAAGTATCCCCTGCCCCCACACAATCCCCCAACCTCCAGGTACACATAGACAGACATACATGTACTCTGACCCAGGGGTGTAGCCAGGATTTTCAGATTTGTACTCACAGCTCCTAGACTGCTGCCTCAACAAGCCACACCCATAAGCTACACCCACAAGCCACACCCACATCTTTACTGTTTGGAATCTATGAACTGTAGCATCCTTTGCAGGTGCCCTGTTAGTCTCATGGCATGCAACAGACTGCCTCAGTTCTTCAGCTTTCTGCAGGTCTGCACTTTTGAAAAATATTATTACAGTACATGAATCAATAGTATAAATGTCATTTTATTATTGTTTCATATATGTAATAATAAATCTGGGTTTAATGCTCACAAACTATTTTTTTATTTTGTACATACCTTTCAAAGTTTGAAAAACATCTCTAGAAATTATGTAAAATCAAAACATGAAGTGATAAGTCAGTTTGAGATCAAGACTCCACTTCCAACTCTTGACAGCTTCTGTCTTTAATAGCAGGCTTTGAGAGCATAATAAGTTCAAAAGAAAATTTTCCTTTTAAAACAAACCTTTTGTGTTCTGTTTCATTGATTTACAAATAATTTGTAGGAAAAGCATAAGGTATTTTATTAAATGAAGACTTTAAAAGTAAGTTGGACAAAGGTTTAAAACTGTGGAAATGTGGTTTATAAGAAAAGGTTGAAGAGTCAGACATATGAATGAGAAAATAAATGAATTTTAGTTTAAGAGTTATACATTCACATATCTTCTAGTAGGAATAAATGAGATATTCCTGAGATGAGTGTCTTCAACTTTTTTTAAAAACTGTGAGTATATAATCACTTTCATGAAGCAGGAGCAAGCCTGCAAACAGATCTTTGTGCAAACAGCTAGTGAGAACTGGGTCTAGGCAATTCTTTCAGAAAAAATCCTTAAATATTTTCCTTACCTTAAATCAAAATGACTAGTCTCCATCTCATTTGGTAGTACACATGTAGTTAATCTACTTAAGCATTGCAGAAATAAACACAAGGTTTGCTTTCAGCTTTTAATGAACTTTACAGCACGGCAGAAGATCCACCCGAACGTGGGACTAGTAGTAGCTAATGGTAAACCAGATGGCCTGCAGTCCCAAATTTCAGCTCCACAGTAGGTGGAGCTGTACTGCTGGTATCAGGACTAATAATAGGCTTCATGCTGCATTAACTGACTCTGCCCTACAGATGGAGCTCCTGTGCAGCATCAGTATGTCAGACCTAGTATTGCAGAAAAGCTGTCTGCCTGCAACACCAGATTTGACATACAGATGGAGCTGTTGCATCAGAGAACTGCAGATAGGTTTATAGGTTCATAGATTAGTACTAGACAACTGCCCTTGCGAGTCATTTTAATCCTAGCCAATTATCCCTGCACCTTGTGTTTGTAAGGCAAAGACCTTAACCATTAGGCCACTCTCCCAACCCATTATATATGACAACTCCACTCCACTGAGTCTTCGGGTAAATTCAGTTAAATTCTGAATATTGTAACCCAACTTCATGGCTTATATGGATAGATCCTTAACTACAAACTGGATAATCCACATTTGAATGCCATTTTAACTGGTTTGTAATGTTGTATTGACATTATTTTAAGGGATCTTCCGTGAGGGACTGTGACTAGCACAGCTGGAATTCCACCCTATCTGGGACCTTTGATAGTTACCGAAGGCAGTACGGTGATCATTCATCATTGGGCTGGTGACGTACAAGGATAAACAGTTTCGATACAGGGTTATCATTCTCAGTCCTTGCACATTTTGTAAAAGTGGTGTGTGCTCACCTTTACGTTTTGGAGGGTAGTCTTGACATCTAGCATCATTTTGTGGTTACAGTGACAGTCGTTAAATATTTGCCATAAAATTAAATATTACGATGAACAGATAAAATGATGCAAAGTCAGTGACAGTTAATGACTATATTTATTGACCATGTGTAGTGCAGACATGCCAGAAAAGGCTGATGTCTTTTCAGGACTTAGCTTCTATGCTTCTCTCCGTTCATTGCTGGGATAGGTTTCCATTTCTATGAAGCTGATAATCACAAAAGGGGTAACCTGGAAAAAAAACAAACGAGAACCGTATACCTCTGTGTGTGTGGCGCTGTCGTTTTTCTTCCCTTACAATTGACATAGTCGTTCCTCATGTTTGACTTTCCTCAACTACCTTTTGGAGAAATTTTCATTGGTTAAATGCCTAAAAATTTAAAATGACAACAATGCACAAGTGCACTAAGGATAAATTGTTATCGCTTTTAGAGGATCTTGAAGTACTTTCAAGGTAAACTCAGATGTGTAACTGCAAGACAGCTTTTAACAACTTTCTTAACTGCACTATGTCGGGGTTGCAGAGTTTTAAGAATAGTCAAAATAGAGACTGCGCGGGGAACGACACGGCAGAAGCAATAAATTATCTAGGAAACCAGGGAGTACCCAAGAGTATACATTTATTGGAAACTGCTTAACCTGGCACAACTACCTTATTTTTAATTGTCTTATAATATAATATTGATGAAAACATTTAAAAGTACTTATGATGGTCTATGTGTGCATTAGTATCTTAAAAATGAAAAGCCTCCACCAAAATGAAATGGCAGTGTGTCGAATGTAATACTAATGAGAATGGGTTTGGCTCAGTAACCCTTCATGCAACATTTCTGTTGGCCGAGCAGTGTTGCCCCGTTAACGGAATAAGTACCTCATCGGATAAGCTGTTTAAATGCTTAGTTACTGACTGAGACCGAGAGCCAGAAAAGGGGTTTGTGAAAAAAAAAAAAAAAGTTTCTAATGACAAAAGGGAAGGGAGTGGGGTGGGACCATGTGTTATTTTTACTGAAAACAGTTGCACAAATCAAGACAGCTAATTAACAGCAACAGGTACTAGTAAACCCAGCAGTTTTGTGTCAGTACGGGTGCACAAATCAGTTTGAAACATCGGCTAACCTGTGCGAGTGTCTCTAGTCGTGGTACTACTAGTAAGCCTTTCACCCTTCCCACCCTTCTGATGCCTTGCATGCCATGATCTAAAGCTAATGTTGTTATTACATTACAATACAGACTCAGAGTCAGAGACAGACTAACCTAATTTATAGAAATTCAGAGTGAAAAATAGTGTACTCTCCGACTCTGTCAGAGAGTACACAATTTTTCACTCTTAATTTCTATATATTAGGTTAGTGTTCGCATAAATTTACTTGTTCATCACAGATTCACAGGGGCAGGCCAGGGTGAGAGTATATATTGCTCGGTTAGGTAATTATTTTCATGGGATCATTGGAAAACAAAACAACTACTACACATACTTATTATATTAGTACTATACTATACTGATGATAATACTAGCAGCAATAGCAACATGCATGCCATGTGGCGAATAATCCAAAAAGCAAAAAACAAAAAAAAAACAAATGCTCTTTTTTGCGAAACTAAAGGAGGAAACCTGTTATGACCATAAATGACACACATACAAGGCTTTTTAAGCACGGGTCTGGCACAGTGTGGCATCCATTAAGGCTAGCTTCTTTTTTTTTTTTTGCTAAGAAGACTCACCATTATCTTTCACTTGCTCAGTAAAAGATTCTGAGTAACAGCAAGTTTTTTTATAACAAAAAAAATCATCTGTGGAAATGGACTAGCTATTGCAGCATTTACTACCATGATAGTTCATTCATTCATTGATTAATAGTCTGCATCTTTGTTCTGCGTCTCATATTTTATAAATAAAACTTAAATAACTTGCTTAAATGATTCAGCCAGCCAGGTACAAATCAGCAGCAACAGCAAGCAATAAACAAAAAGTATAAACTTAAAGATAAGCCGCCAAACCGAACGAAGCAAGCAAGCAGGTCAAGTGGAAATGGGTTTGGAAGTTGACGTACTCTTATATTAATATATTAATATTTGCTGTCTCACACTCTCTCTCTCACAACTAAAGCGGGAGTCTCTGGACCAATCAGCACAGCCATTGGTTTGTAGCTAACAGGCTGCTGGGTCTTACAGCCAGCTAGATTCCACCCCCCACTCCAGATAAACTGTACTGAAATGCGTACAGTCAGTATGCCTCCTGACATCCCTGCTCTGACCATAATTTTAATGACATTTAACACTTTAAACATGAGCAGTGTCTTAATCAGTGGTGGCTGGACTTCAAAGTAAGAGGAGCTGCACGAAGCAACTGAATGGGTGGAGCCAGATACAGTGGGGGTGGGGCTGTATTACAGCAGGTCAATAACTGTTGCCTATGATCAAACAGATGTGGTCATTTACTTTCATCCACAGACTGTTTTAGTGCAAACCCACTCATTATAACCATTTTACTGACTGTATACAACTTAGATGTCTAGCTGTAATCAACAATCCATGGGTCCTCTGTTACCCACTATTTTCCCATGCATTCCTCCAGTGCCCTCCTCTAACCCAGACAGGTTACTTCTTTATTCATACTACATCTTACTTTTTAACACCCCCCCCCATACTTTTAACACTCTGTAACTGGCTAAGACTCCATTGTAATTTAAGTCTGAAGGAAGTAATGCAATTAAATGCAGCTTCTATGGGACCTGATAATATCCCTGGCTGTGTTCTGCATGAACTACAGAGTGAACTGGCACCTCACCTGTGTGCCTTGTTCAATCACATCTTCACCTCAGGCTTTGTCCCTACCGAATGGCACACTGCTACAGTCATCCCTCTCCACAAAGGAGGAGCGACTACAGACCCTGGGAACTATCACCCCATTAGCCTGACGAGTCTGATATGCAAAGCTATGGAACACATGATGATGGACCTAATAAACAAGGATATAGGGAATCTCCAAACTCTGGATCCCACACAGTTTGCTTTTGTGAAGGGTACATCATGCCTTTTTAACTTGGTCGACTTCTTTGAGTCAGTCACCAGAGCTGTGTATGAAGACAAGGTGGTTCATACAGCCTACCTTGATCTGGCCAAGGCCTTTGGTACCATTCCCCACTCAGGAATCATAGAAACCTCACTAAGCTAGGCATCAACCCCTATATCACTAGGTGGGTTACAAACTGGCTCACAGATAGAACCCACAATGTGAAAGTAGCTGACTCCAAGTCAGACTGCCGAATAGCCACAAATCGAGTCCCACAGAGTTTGGTCCTGGGTCTTCTCCTGTTTGGTATCTACTTCTCTGAAGTCTAGGCCAACACAAAGGGACTCTGGCGGCCAAAGTTTGCAGACAATTGCAAGTTGGGAGCTATGATTAACTCCCCAAGTAATGTTGACATCCTACAGCATGGTCTCACTGAGACCAAAGACTGGTGTCAGAACCATGGCCTTAAGCTCAATGTCAAAAAATGTGTCGTCATCCCCTTTGGGAAAAACTCGGTTCTCATAAATTACCACATTGATGGTAGTCCACGGAACACAGAAGGTGTTATAAGAGATCTGGGAACACAGGTTTACAGCAACCTCTCTTTTGATCATCACATTGCCACTGTGGTCAGAAAGTCCTTCTATGTAGCACATCTCAATACTAAGGGTTTTGCATCCAGGAAGAAAGAGGTCATTGTCTCCCTCTACTCTTCCGTCATTAGGCCAATCATCGAGTACAATGCCCCATTTGGCATGTACTTCACTAGACACCTGCAACAACTGGAGAAGCCACAAAAGTACCTCACAAAGAGGATCCTAGGTAAACACTTGTCCTGTATGGACAGACTCAAAAAACTCCATCTATTCTCTCTGTCATATCACCTACTTAGAGGCGATCTCTACTTGATTTACTAAGCCATGTCTGACCCAGCTCTGTTAGAAATGCTACATCTAAAGAAATCCCAATCCCTCCGCACTACATGCACCAGAGACCTCAACCTCATTACCACAATCAACAGGACGTACTGGAGGGACAGGTTCATAACCCAGAGACTGCTCAAGCTATGGAATAGACTTCCCATACATGTCAAGCAGAGCACCTTGCTGACCCTCTTCAAGAAAAATCTTGATAAGTGGATGGGAAATAGAAAATTCTCCCCGAGGATAACTCCAGTGGCTTTACTCGACAGGCACTGGGAACTAAGGCCGGGTGGCACGATGCCAGGGTAATCCTATGGCTAGGCCTGTAAAGGCCCCAAGGCCATTAGCCCAGTACACACCTATGAACCTATAAGACGGGGGTCTGCTAGGACCCTAGAAGTCATGAAGTTGTAGATGCACTGAGGTGTGTTTTAGATTTTTTTTTACTAATTTTTGACTTAATAATGATGGCCTGAACAAAAACTCTTGAGTAAGAAAATATATTCAGTATTTCTGGGAATAGTGCCTGACTTCCTACCCCTCTCAAAACAGCTCTTTTCAGTGCACCACTCTGGTGTTAGAATGGGATGAAGCTATATATACCTAAAAGTAAGCAAGTATATTTTCATTCCTTATACTGCTTTACTCTCCCTTCTTCACTTAATTCCTTACTGTTATCTAATTATTCTCTGACTTTCTCTCTAAATACACCATAAGCCTGTTTTTCCCTCAGTTCCTGTTTGTATTAGACTAACTTACATTTAACCTATCTGCAGACTGTCTAAAATTTATCTAAATGTTAAATGATTGCCATATACCTTGTATTGATTCTTAACCAATATTTTTATATTATGTCTAATTTACTACAATTATTTAAACTACAGATATTTTTGTTTTATTTTTCAATATTGTAAAATTATTGCTCTTAAAAAGTTTTGTAATAATTTGGAGCTTTTCTCCCCAGGCTTCCACTGAAAATGGGCCCAGCAGCCACTACTATGAGCCACCCGTGTCTTAATGGTACTGCAGCAAGCTATTGAGCTCCTGTGTACCAGCATGTGAACCAAGCTTTATGCAAGTTCCTTGCACATTTGGGTTTGGGATATGTGTGTGTGTGTGTGTGTGTGTGTGTGTGTGTGTGTGTGTGTGTGTGTGTGTGTGTGTGTGTGTGTGTATGTGTATGTATGCACAAATATGTATAGAAACAAATGTTTTGCAATTACTATTTTATGGGTATGGCTAGGCCTGTTATCATCTTCAGAAACTTTTATTTACTAACTATTTTTAATAAACATGAGCAGACATCATCAATCCACAAAGTAGCATTTGACAATGATGATACAATAGTACATACAACATGTTGTCTGAATCAACCTAGTCAAAGATTTCTGATCAGAAAACATTTACACTATAGCACTGTCCTTAAGAAGACAAAGAATAATAGTAGATAACGTCTATTTTAAACATATTTTTAAAATGTAAATAATTTTAAACCATCCCCTCCTTCATGTCCTGCTTGATGAGTTCTAATTGTCTTGATAATATAACTTAAAATATTGATTTGTTTTCATAACCAAAACTTGGTTAGCAGCATCTCATTTAAAAATTGCATTAACAACTACTTCAGTTTAAAAATGAATGATCATTCTAGTCAGTTGGATTGCTGCATCTAACTTGTATATATATTTAGCACACTTCTTTCACACACACACACACACACACACACACACACACACACACACACACACACACACACACACACACACACACACCAAATCGCATTTCTTAGACATTTGAAGAAGCAATCAACATTTGTGGGAAGGATTCATGAACAAGTGCACTTCATAGTAAGAGCATGTGCACAATGCGTACACGGTAGCGGTCTGTTGGGTATTCATTAAACAGGTCTTCATTTCGAGCCCACCTCAAAACAAGGGTAAGTGGCAGAATATGCTAATAAAGGCATAAGTAGATGAAAAATGCTAATTAACCAATCCAACATGACAGAGCTAGTAAGAAATATATAAAGTACATATGTACAGAGCTAGTAAGGAATGTTTAAAATGCATGTGTGCACATGGTGGTTCATTTTGCCCTCAGTTCCAATACATTTTGAAATATAGCCTCAGAAACTCCTAGAAAAAAGATGTTAGGGGTTGCTCCTGTTATCATTAACCTGTATGTGCAACAGGCTTCAATAGAAGGTGCTGCTGCCAGACCTCAGCCTACAAGGAGAAGAATGTTCAGAACCAATTTGACTTCTTATGGACCGCATGATACAGAAATTGTAGAACAATCCAGGGTAGACAGGTATACCCTAGAAGAAATATACAACATCTATCACTCTCACCTGAAGCCCTGAAGAAATCATGAAGAACCCATCCCAGTGGAATTCATGGTATTATAGCATAAGGAATACTAGTTACAGGTACATTTCAGAGACCTATGGGGATTTATTAGGTGGTGTCACAGGCCTTAGCCTCTAGGATATTGCATGGTTGTGATCATGGACATGGTTGTGGTGCAGCTTGCCCAGCTGGCATTGTTCATATTCAGGTAGTATCCAGACTTCTAGTCATAGCCATAGAACTAGCAAGCAATCTTGTCTGGATTCCAAGTACCCCAGAGGAGGCAGTAACAACCATGCAACAATTCTGTCATAACACACTTCCTTGAGGTTTTGGGGGCCATAGCTTGCACACACATAGAAATACAAGCCCCCACCTGGTGAACAGGGAAGGAGGTGCATCAATAGAGAAGGCTACCACACTATCAACTGACAGATGGACTGTAATGCCCGATGAATCATCTACAATGTGTTCACAGGGAACCCTGGCAGTTTTCATGAGTCACACATATGGTACACCTATGACCTCTACATAATGTTTGCTAAGGGTGAATTTCCACAAGGGCATCTAGTGGAGTATGTAGGTTATGCACTGGAACCTTGGCTCGTGACAGCTATGAGAAAGCCACATAACCCCATTGAGTGAGGATACAGTGATGCCTATGCTAAAACTAGGAATATCATGGAACATGTATTTGGCTTGCTCAAATCAAAGTTCCAGTGTCTAGGCACATCAGGTGGTGTCCTGCAGTATGACCCAGCAACCATGGGCAAAATACTCACAGTCTGTGCCGTGTCGCATAATGCAATTGTCAGGAAACAGCTGCAACAAGGACAACAAGGACTATGACTGCAGTTTCCAGAACCACAGGCAGGGTTAGCAGATCCAGCAGATACAGAAGAGGAGCCTGAGGAAGAACCAACAGCCATGGATGATCCTGGTAGAAGCAGGTGTGCACAATATGCCATAGCTCTGGCTAAGAGCCAGAGGACAGCACAAAGCTCACCACCTAAGTGAAAACCTAGGTGCTTAGTACATACTAACAGCAAAAGTGATGCCTGCAAAATTCTTCAACCTTTACTTACCTTTGTAATGGTTGTTTTTTTGCAAGTATCAGATAGAGTCAATTTCTGTAGACATATCTTGTAGTAGCAGTATTAACCAAGATAAGTGTTGAAGCTGCAAAAAAAGATATATAAATGAATTTTCTCATTTGCAACTATTGCATATCACTAAGATGAGACATCAGCTCTAGAGTAATGTCTTCAGTAACTCATGACTGATATATTCAAAATATATATATGTATGCGAGTCTGCCCATTACTGTGCATCACACATTCCAGTTGCCTAATGTAGATACCCCAATAGTGACCAGGCAAAATTTTAGCATCATTTGTAAGAGTTTATGGGCAAGCAGAAATGATTAAGTCATGGGACTGCATTACTAAGGATGGAATACAAATACAATGAGGATCAAAAAATACATAACAAAATCATGTACAACTCAGTAGGAAAAAGAACAAAAAAATAGTTTTAGCAATGCATTCGATTAAGGCAAGCATTAGCTAACCAATCTGTGCATCAAACATAGACAAATCTAAGTCACAAAGAAATGTACAAAGTGCAGGGCACAGTCATCACTTGTACAGGGTGGGTGGGGGTTGGTTACAGGTGACTAAACCTAACACCAAAAAAAGTAAGTCTGTACAAATGAGAAACCAGTTATTTAACAAGAACCCAACCCATTGTCAGGGCCAGTAGCAAAACATTTATATCATTCACTTGCAATGTTTATATACTTGTATGTGTGTGTGTTTGAGGTAATATGGCCAAGATGCTTTTTAACAGATGTGGGTCTGCATGAAGACAATCAAACACTTGTGCTAGCACTACATCCTGGCATCTTTGACATGTGTGAGCAGTGGATGGCATGGTAAAGTAGTCAGTTCATCACCCCCAACCACAAGAACTACCTCTAGCCAGGAGTTGCACTACTAGTTCTATGGTCCTGACTAGAAGTCTGGGTACTACCTGAACATGAGCAATGCCAGCTGGGCAAGCTGCATCACAACTATGTCCATGATCACAGCCATGTGGCATACCATGTCTGGGTGCAGATACTTCAATCACTGATGGAGCAGTGGAAGTGGACCCATTACAGGAGCAAGATCTTGCATGGCCATGTAGACTAACACCTGACTATGTAGTGGCTCTCCAGTCAACCTCCTCCAGGAGATGTTCCATTACAGACAATGAAAGATAAAGTATGTCATTAATCCTGTCCAAGGAGTCACTCACATGGTTTGGGCAGTCTGACTTCTCACAATGCACAATATGTAGTATTCAGCCTATTTATTCTAAGGTCCTGGTGGAACATGCCTGTGCCCCCATTATGACCCTACACATATGTTGTTTGGCACCTACTGACACACTAACATCAGAAGGAGGATGGACAGCAGGCCTTCTCTGAGGACCTCTGTCATCATCCTTGTGTGGTACTTCATCTTCACAATGGTTATGGGGAGGCTCTGCTAGCTGTGCAACTGGAGTAACCACACTATTCTGATCAATTGAGTCACCCTCAGTTTATCCTATCTCTGATGTCTCTTTGTCATTGGTATGCATAGGCATACTGATTGTGTACAAAATGTGGACAGGGGATATGGGAGCCACAACCTCAGTGTCAGACTGACTCTCTACATCCCCAGTCTATGCCTCTTCATCACTGCCATCAGCATCAACATCAGGCGAAATTCCACAGTCCCAATGTCAGGCTCATCCATGATAACCATACAATCTGCATGAACTACTGGAGAGGTAAACATGCTGTGAGGACCTCCACAATGCCATACACATGCCTTGGCAATACAAAAACAAGCATTAAGAAGTGTTGCTTGCTTAAAGCTTGCAAGCATACCTCTCAACTGTACAGATTTTCACAGAATGTACAGATTTTGGCCTCATACTTTTTGTCTGTGTTTTACAAAATTGTGATTTTCTGGCAAATCGGTGGCTGCTCATTAAAGACAGAAATTAGAAAATAATGACAGAAATTTGAATTTCAGACTTCAGACTTCAGAAAATACATGCTAATGCAAAACCTGTTATCTATCAACTTTCTAAGTTTGTAAGCTAAGTATTTAAAAAAAGTGTCCCTATTTTTGGGCCTTTGCCTCACTTTTATTTATGGCTTTGTCCAGATTTCTTACTCTAAGTGGTTGAGAGATATGCTTGCAAGTGTGAATGCTGCTCAAATAATTAAGTGTTTAATACTCCTGTTACATTGATGTACACATATTGAGGGTGTGTCAATGAGAATAGAGTTACCAAAAAGTCGGGGATTACATTGACTGATGTAGGAGATAACATTTATAATAGTTTTATTACTAAATGCTTATGACCTATCTGTGCCTCTGAATAAAAGGTTGTCTGTAATTTATATGAAGTACATAACAATTAAATAGTCAAGACACATATCAAACTAAATCCAAATGAAATTGCATTCATGTTAGCAAAGTATAAAAAGCATAGAAAATAATGCTCACAAAAGAAAGGGAATAAAACAAGTGTAGTATTGAAAACGTGTTTCTGTTGTGACAGGAATCATTTGCTTAACTGTTGCAAATATCCCATCCATCTACACATCTACTGGGAAATTACAAAGGACAACTGCAAGAAAATGCTTATCGCGTACCTTTAATTAAGAGTGATACGTCACACACTGAGCATATGTAATCTACTTTATCTTCAAAATACATCTGTAAAAAATACTGAAATAATCTCAAATGGGCCATGTTAATGCCATGGTTTCAAGGTTCAAATCTAGATAAGGTGCTGTTTATGTGAATGTAATGATGTTTAATGTGCATATTTTCATCTTATAAGACAAAAAATTGAGAAAATATCACAAAGAGACAGTTTAAAATTATCTTTTTTTGGCTTCATCTTTTGTGCACCAATTGGCATTAGTGGTCACTAACAGCAATGGTTCATTTCCCAAGGCAAAAACTCAAATTTTAATTTAGAATGCCATCAGCAACACAAACAAAACTGGCACCAGTGTGCTTCCATCAACACTCTGGACAGCACTAAGTGAAGAACATATACTTAACTACTTATCTCTGTGGCATAATTTGTAAATATACTGAGCTGGAAGCAACAGCAGAGATGATGGTGGGTTCATATCTAGACGACTGCTATTTTTGCTTATTAGGTCAGATTAAGTATTCATACACACTTCTGTATATGAATTGAACAGCCTAAGTCTAGAACAGAACCAACTGATATTGCCAACATCCTGGCAAATAGGTTCAGTGCTAACTTTACCCCTCTCTCACCCCCTAAAGGGCCCATCTCTATACGGGAAGAATGCAAAGTTCCTGTAATCATGGCTGCACAGGTAAAAACCACACTCTCCAAAGCCAAGACACAGCATTCATTGGACCTGACAACATCCCAGGCTGCGTTCTACATATACTACAAAATGAACTGGCACCACACCTAAGCACCATGTTCAAGTACAGCCTCACCTCAGGCTTTGTGCCCACTGAATGGCACACAGAGACGGTTATCCCACCCACAAAGGGGGAGCCACCACAGACCCCGGGAACTGCCACCCCATTAACCTAATGAGCCTGGTTTGCAAGGACATGGAACGTATCATCATGGAACTTATAAACAAAGATATTGGTAATCTCCAAACACTGGACCCCACCCAGTTCGGATTTGTAAAAGGCAGATCATGTCTCCTAAACCTGATAGACTTCTTTGAATCATTCACCAAAGCCATAGACGAGGGTAAGATGGTTCACACAGCCTATCTAGAACTTGCCAAGGCTTTTGACACCATCCCCCACTCTGGAATTATAGATAAACTCACTAAGCTAGGTATAAATTCCTATGTCACAAGTTGGGTTGCCAAGTGGCTCACTGACAGAATCCACACTGTGAAAGTAGCAGACTCCAAATCTGACTTCAGACCAGTGACAAGTGGAGTACCACAAGGGTTCAGTCCTGGGTCCTCTCCTGTTTGGTATCTACTTTTCTGAAGTACAGGCTAACACAGAAGGTCTTTGGCTAAAGAAGTTTGCAGATGACTGCAAACTAGGAGCCATAATCGAAACTCCTAACAATGTGGACATCCTACAAAAAGGCCTCATTGAGACAGATGCCTGGTCTCAAAGCCATGGCCTCAAGCTCAATGACAAAAAGTGCATTTTCATCCCCTTTGGTAAAAGCTCTGTACCCATGTGCTACCACATAGGTGGTAGTCTACTTAACACCGAAAGTGTGATAAGAGACCTTGGGACACAGGCGGACAGTAGTCTCTCCTTTGATAATCACATTGCCACAGTAGTCAGGAAATCCTTCTATGTGGCACACCTCATCACAAAAGGTTTCTCATCCAGGAAAAAAGAGGTAATTGTTCCCCTCTACTCATCACTCATTAGACCCATTATAGAGTACAATGCCCCTTTTGGTATGTACCTCACGAGACATCTACAACAACTGGTAAGGCCACAGAAATACCTCACAAAGAGGATTATTGGCCTCAAACAGATGCCCTATGCAGACCATCTCAAAAAACTCCAGCTTTACTCCGTTTCATATCGCCTACTCAGAGGTGATCTCTGCCTAACATACAAATCTATGTCAAACCCAGAGATATTGAACATGCTCCACTTAAAGAAATCCCAATCCCTTTGAGCTACATGCTCTAGGGACCCAAACCTTGTCACCACAATAAACAGAACGTGCTGGAGGGATAGATTCCTGTCCCAGAGACTTCCCATAGTCTGGAACAAACTACCCATCTATATCAAACAAAGATCCTCATTAGCACTCTTCAAGAAAAATCTTGATGATTGGATGGGAAATAGGAAATTCACCCTGGGGATCACCTCTGGGGCTCTGCTCGACAGGGGCACAGGAAAATAATTTTTTTGGGTGGCGAAAGCCAGGGTACCTTTTTGGCTAGGCTTATATAGGCCCTAGGGTCAATAGCCTAGTACTTACCTATGAACCTATTAACTGTCAATGACACAAGAGAATTTACTTTTTAAATTGTATGTCGAAGTATACAAATTTCAACGTGAATGGATATCCACTTAAGAGATATCTGTATGTATGTATGACTTTAACTACTTGTGTTGCTGGACTTCTGTGTAAAAGGTAGCATTTGTGGTTTTAAATATATTACATATGCAAGAAGTTGCATGACTTGAGTAATATATGCTTGGTTAAGTCCCATACATAACTTTACATTGTAAACTGTACTACACACATAGTTATATGTGATGAGTCATACTAATTTTAATTACATATTGTGCACGTTATACCTATCCAATGCATTTTACACTGCCTATCATCATTGCTATGCTTAACATAATTTACACTCATAATATTTGAGTTATGCAGCAATCATTAATGATAGTTGTGTTCCCAAATTCATGTTTACAATTCTCATTTAAATTTACCATTGCATTAGTAAGGCATCCGTGGTGGTGGTGCTGCGGTAGCGTTGTCGCCTCACAGTAAGACGGTGTCCGGTTCGACTCTCAGTTAGAGCGTCTTCTGCGTGGAGACATGCGTGAATGGGCATACCTTCGTTGAAGGTTGTGCGTCAGGGCTGGCAACTTGGTACGTAAAAATCAACTGCCAATCATTAGCGGACCGGAGTTCAGCTGTGGTGACCCCTAACCGGGAAAAGCCGAAAGTCACAACATTGCAGTAGTAAAGCAAATTGTGTGACAATACTTCTTCCAACCCCTTCAATAAAATTATCTATAAAATGAATTTGCATTACCTGTGCTCTTTCTTCACATTTCACCTTGTACCACTGAGATAGGTAGCTGCAAGGTGCATTTTCTTCAGTCATTACTGTCCAGAGTGCTGATGACAGCATAATGGTGCCAGGCCACCTTTGTACTACTGAAGGCGGCTCAAATTAAATTTTTCACTTTTTGCCTTCAGACTGGAACCATCATTGTGCACTGCCAAGCAATGAGCAAATGCAGAAGCCAAAAAATTATAACTAAAAATAAACCAATTATATGTTACAGCTAGCAATGAACAGAATGCTTATGACTTTAACCTGATGCATTCATCCTTTTTTTAACATCTGCTTGCCATGTCATAACTTGCATTTCTGTTACATGTCATCAGGCCTTCATGTACTGGCAATTATGTAGAAAGGGGGTGCAAAGCAGATGACATTAGCTCATTTTTTGACATAGCATATACAAGTAATAATGACATATTTTTTAAAGGGAATGTATTACTGAAAATGATCACTACTTGGGAGATATGAATAAGTAATCCAACATATATTATACATATTTCTACATTCCCTATGTTACTGATTTTCTGTCATATTTTACATCATGCATATCAAATACTGTTATTAATACTTTGAATAATTGAGTTTCCAACAACAAAACATTTGTAACAGCAACTCACAAAAACTAAAGGTAATATATTTAGCACCAGAAAAAGTCTGCTGAAAGGGCAAGCCATACGAGTGGCAAGAATGATGTCAAAGATGGATGAAGTAAATTATGAATTTGAGATTCTAAGGAACATGTTTTTAGAAAGGGACTACCCCTTGGAAATGGTAGATAGAATTTTTAGGGAAGTGAGGGAAGGGTGGAGTACTAGATACCCCCCTCTTTTAGGTAGAGACCTTGAAAATGATAAAGGGATGGAGGTGAAAAAGAAATTTGAAAAGGCCCTTGTTTTAGAACACAATGGATATTCTCAGGAAATTAGGAAGTTAGTGGTGAAAAACTGGAGCATCTTTATGGTGCACAAGGAAATCGATGCAGTAGTAGGACCAGAGCCCGTCTTTGTTTATAAGACTGGAACAAACTTTAAGCAAATTCTAGAAAATGGACTGGGTATGGATAAGGTTAACAACAAAGGCATGGTGCCATGTGGAAGCTGTGCTCAATGCAGCTATATTTGCAAAGAAAAAACATTAGTTTTGGATAATGTTTTACACAACAAAGTGTCATTTGTGAATGGCAACTATGCAACTGATAAACTAGTGTATTTAGCAAAATGCGAGGACTGTAAATGATTTTATATAGGGAAGACAGAGCGAGAATTAAAATCAAGAATTTATGAACATTTGTATGAGATGAGTAAGTAAAAGGATACAAATACACTTTACAGGCACTTGTTGGTTTGCCCTAAATTTAAGAAATTTAGTTTTGGCATTTTGGAAAAGATGAAAATTAACCCAGGGGGAGGTGATTGTCAGAGACTGCTGTTGAAAAGGGAGTTAGTATGGCAGTTACAATTGAATGCAACATCCCCATAGGGCATAATGACCAGGTGTCCATTGAACCTGTCTTGAAGGAAAGGGGAGATATTTTAAGTTGAAACTTGGTGGTGATACCCTTAAAAATTGATGAGATATAATTAACCATGATTGCTTGAGGATGATGTAATGTACTAGCATTTTAACATTTTAGTATAAAAGATGGCTGGTTTGGAAATGTATTTATCTGATGAAGTCTCCTTGGGAGATGAAAGTGCTCATGAAATAGTGTGTTTTTATTAAAAACTTTTCTATTTATTCACACTACTGGAGTCCAGTTCTGTGCTTTTGATTTTTAGTTTTACAAGGTGTTTCTGGCTGCTTTTTTGGATTTTTGAGGCCTGGAAAAGCTTGGCCAAGGCTGTCTCAAGTGCAACTGGCATTCCACCCACTGGGGAACAATGTTGTTACAATTACAGTGACATGAAGAGGTACAAGGATGACCTCCTAAGCCAATGGGAAGAGGAATGTAAGACTGCAAACACCCCTCAGCTGTATAAGTATAGCGAACCATCACCAGACTATGATAGAGCATGCATTTGCCATCCAGTACATTTAATTATTATGCTTCAATTTCATGTCTTTTTATGTTCCATACAGTTGCTGAGACTATGTCCCTGAATAAGTAGGAGCATAAGGAGCGACTGGCTCACCTCAGAGAGGTATGGGGTAAGTGTGCGTCAGGTATGAGTGCAAGCCAGATCATACTTTTCAGGGCATCACACTCCATATGAGCTTGAGTAGGCATACCTTCCCTTTATATCATACATAAGTGACTGCTCCAATAGCTCTTGATGATTGCATTGGACAATGAGTACATCAGCTTACCTGTGTATGGATTCAATTCTCAGCAGCTAAAATTAGCATTTATTATAGGATAGTATGCATAATTAATTTACTGCAATATTAAATTACATCAAAGGTTTAAATTATCTAAAAAGACTTATTAACTTGGAAAACATATATCCATTATGCCATAGTCAGATAATTGTTTCTATTTTATTTATAATAGCACTGAAGATGATTTACATTATGACACAATGCCTTCACATTATATCTGGATGTGGCAAATGTAAACATAATTATGTGCCATATTTGTTTCTGTATTAAAATAAAACCGTGACATGGCATTGATCTTATTATCTCTGTTTTGTCTCCTCCAACCCTATCTCTCTGTTTTTTTTTTGTGGATACATTGCTACCTCAACCCAAATGACCATCAGTACAAGGAGTTGGACTGACCACTGCATAGCTGCGGTGGCACCGTCACCATCACTGGCAGCACAGACATTCAGAACATCTGGGTCACAACCTGACACTGTTGAATCCACATCTCCTGCTCTACCTGCTCCAACTGCATTAGGTAGCTATACCCTGTTTGCTGTTGCAGTGGTACCTGTCAGGAGTAGTATTAGAGGCAATGATTTTGTCACCCATCAAAAGGTGAAATGGCTTTTGGAAGACATCATGGAGAGGGACCTCGATGCCTGAATTGGCAGAGTTGAAATGGCCCTGCATCATATTTCAAAATCAGTGCAACATCCAGCACTGTCCCAGGGAACTGAGACAGGAGACAATGATGACAGTTTTGAGTGTGTGGGCTAAATTCTCACTGTGCTTGAGATGAATGTGGTTACACCTCTGATGTCCCCTACCTATACCCAATCATGGTGTTCCCCAATCCTTTGTGTCCATCACCATCCATATCTCTCTTATATGTCATGTAAGTTTATGCTTGCTACCTAACCAATCTGAACTTCTTATTCCTAAGCACCAACCCCAACAGTCCTCTCTCAACAAAAAAAGGAAAAAACAGGCACATGTCCCACAAAAAAAGTTACACCCCATACAAAGCTCTCCACTTCACCTATGTGTCTTATTGACACACTTGATTTGGTAAAATTGGCCATACAAAATTATTCTGTTGTTGTCACCCCACCCTGATGTGGTGACTCTCCAAATTCATCAGATTCTGTTTACAAGTCTACGCTGATGTTTTGAAGAAGTAAATAGCTATGGTGCTCTCCCATCACTATCCTGTACATTTCTTTCTTCTTTCCCATTGTGTTCTAACCTCTGCCTACCCCTCCACTACTATCCAAAAAATTCCTTTTTCACATATTTAATCTGGTCAAAAAATAGACTCACATACAAGACATGCAGCCAGAAATGGGCCATAAAAACCCTTCACTTTTTGTCCACAGCATTTGCACAGAGCTTGACATCACCCACTGCACTTAACCCCATTGCCCTATAGAAAAACAAACTGAAAGCAGTATTGTGAGACCTTTATTAAGCTACTGGATGTAGTCCATACCTTATGGGATGTTACAATTGTCAGTATTGTGATAAAGCCTGATGTCTACATTCTCCCTTGCTTCAGGCTTTCGTCACTGTATCTTCAAATAAGTGAGTTTAGGGGTATGAAATATGTGGTATTTTGAGAAAATGTACATATCTGTAGACTGCTTTTTACATAGTGTCAAGATCTGAATCCAGAAGTATGTCATAGTCGTACTTAATGTTTTTTTATATGACTATTTGGCGTGTGACTGTTGGCTACATATGCTAATAAAACCACCATTATCTTGCTTGTGTCTTAATCTGCTTGCTACAGACTGGGAACACTTTATTGCAGAGAGCATGACTGAATAATGATGATGATGACAAACTCACGAGTAACACACAAAAAAGATGGCCAGAAATGGCCCATAAGCAGGAATGTTTTCTGTCTGTCTCCCCTACCCCTCCTTTTCTCCCTAACCCCCTTATGACTTATCAGCCTGCATCCTCAGCATTTGTGTGATGCCTGGCACTGAGCAGCAATACTAACTCATGGTAAATGGCATTAACGTCTTATGGCAAAAACTGGTGAGTTTTTGCCTTAGACCACACTTCTACAGTTACTTCCACACAAATATGCTTAAGTGCTGCGCTATAGCAAAACAGACTAAAAGTAGTAAAGTGTGATGCAGTCACTCTTACATATGTTATAGGATGCTGGATATCATGTACACCCTAAAGGATATTACCATTGATATAACCGTGTGATGAAAGCCGATACCTAAATTTGCCCTTTCTCCAACCTGTCAGAGTCCCTTAAAATGTGTGATTTTAACTTAAGTAATTATGACTTCCTATGTGGTAAGCTGAGATAATCTGTTGGTCTGTACGCTTTTATTTTATACAGTCAAGGGTTTGAATCTAGAAGTATGTCATATAATTATGTAATGTTTTCCCATATTATTAATATGTGTGTAACTATGTGCTGCATATATTAACTCAACACTATCCTCCTTTTGTAGACATCATGTTTTCAGTATCCTACCCCTTCTTGATCCATACTGGAAGCACTTTATAGCACACAACACTAATTCTAAAGGGTACAGATTTACAAAGGATGTCCACATTTCTGCATCGTAATGTTTGACATGTTCACGACAACATTTGTGAATGTCTGGGAAGTCATTGAAGACTGAAGTCATTACATAATGCTGTACATTTAATTTTCAGACTTTGTATTAGTTAGCAAATGCATGCTAACAGAAAACCTTCAAGAAACTTTGCAAGTTTATAAGAACATTATTTAAAAATTGATACAAAATGTTGGATTTTGTTACACAGTATATTTTTGCTTTTGTATGTACTGTGCCTGACAGAAGAATTATTATGACAACCCTAACTGTAACAAAACTCAAAGATGTGCATAAATGTCCCATAAACAAACCTCCTTGTATGTGTCTGTCCCCTGTCTCTACACCTGTCCCTATTCCCACCCTTCTGTCTCATCAGTGTTTCTCCTCAGTATTCCATGATGACTGGTACTGGGCAGAACCTGTAACTTAAGGGAAACGGCAGTGCACAGCTTATGAAAAAATCCTGAGAGTTTTTGTCTTTGTCTGCCTTAGACTTTTGCTCTCATGCGACTGTGTTTAACCTCCCTGTGCTGTGGAAAGACAGACTTATAGCCCTATGAGGAGACAGTTATTATCATCTCTTGAACAGCCTGCAGAGTTGAATATATACCATATGGGATGTTGCAGTTGTAAGTACTGTTATGAAGTATGCTGCACACCAACTTCCATGCTTCATAGTGTTTCCATGCACTGGGGTTTCCACCAGCATTGACATTTCCCTTCACTTGTTTCATAATTATTCACAAAGTTATTCATATCTTTCCAGAAATAACTGCAAGACATTAGTTACACTCAAGGGTCTATATGCCTACAGGCATAGTACAATACGCATATGTGGATGATATTGCTGATATACACACATAAAGTAATAGGATTAATGTGTTTTATTTTCCATGCACATTCTGAAGTATAGTAACTATGGCACATACATTTCTGTTATACATATATCGACTGTTTTCATTGGTCATCTCAAACACATACAACTTCCTAATAAGAATTAAAACAAGCCTCAAATAAATGCACAGTCACCACATATGAAGGTTGCATAACTATATACCTGTATTATCTATATTGAATAATGTATTGCAACTATCATGACAAACGTTTAAATCATGACACATAAAACATTAACATAACATATATCTGTTCTGAAATTGTTCAGACTCAGACCTGTTTTTACATCTATATTTCTTATTTGCATGAAGATTGTCATGGGGCACCAAATACTACTGCTAATTCCCATTTTATGTTCAACCCCTCAAGGTGTATGCACTAATACTTTGCCATCATTTGGGCAAATGAGCTTATCAGAGGTGCACTTCAGGGACTGATTAAAAAATGTGAGTGGGCTTGTATTACTTCAATATGTTGTCCTGGACTGTTCTACTCAAAATATGTGCATTTCCCTATGATGTTGACTTATCACTTCATTCTGTAAAGTTTTGTCTGCACTCCAATACCTACAGTTGGAAATGATGTACAATGTTGTGGGAACGTTTCACAGATACTTCATCAGTGTTATTAAGCAGTGCACTGTCAAAGTTTTGACCTGTCTGTTTGTATTTACACTGCATATCATCCAAGCATGAGGAAATACAATTGGAAATGACCCTACAAATGATTACTATTTGCATACAATCATTCTGAGCTGAATACTCATGAATGCTTAGTTGTCAATTTGCTATTTCACAAGTGTGATTCTCATCAACATATTATATTGTGAAACATGTGCATGTTACTCACACTAATGCAATGCACATGATTGACAGGATAGATAAAATATCTGAGCAGTATGTACTTACTTGCGGCCAACACATTGCTGTTACATCTGCCTGTCAAAGCACATGTCTTTTCTCCCAAAGCTGTGATGCACACTAGCTTCTCTGCAACACTCTAATGCGGTAATCCTTACATATGTGCATTACCATGCATTTACAGTTAGACTTCTCCTGTGTTGCTTGCAGTTGATATATTCTCTAAATTGTGTAACTAAATAGGAAGGGGGTTTGAATCCAACAATGTTGATGTGTGTGTGTGTGTGTGTGTGTGTGTGTGTGTGTGTGTGTGTGTGTGTGTGTGTGTGTGTGTGTGTGTGTCTACTGTCAGGTAGGTATAGTTTCAGCAAGAGATGTGCTTTACCACTTCCACTCAAGAGAAATATTTCAACTGCAAGAGGGCTAACCATCACTTTATTCCACTATTACCATGAACATTTTCTTTGCAAGATAGTGATGAGGCCATCCTTTCAAAAGTGCACTCTCTAAAGCTGCAGTTCAGATATAAAAAATACAGATGGCTTTCATCACAATGATTTATGTATAACCAGGAATTATCATTGCTGTGCAGTATGACTTGTAAACATATGTATGAGTATAAATATTTTATTTACTGGCAATAATAAGTATGAGAAGAAAGCTTTGGTACAAGTAATTTAAAGTTTTTAAAACTGTTAACTGCATTTCTATGGCAGAAAGTAGGAATACCCTAATATATGTAATGTCTGAACCATTATAGCCTAAGTTATTCAATTCAAATGAACATAAGAACTTATTTTTCAAACTTTTAGTAAACTAATATATAGATATGACCCTTTTTTTTTCTCTCTCTCTTTCTCTTCTCGGTTCCCATTATCAAGTTTATTAGAATGCTATTTTGATTATGAGTGTATTTTACAAAATAGATGTACATAGTAATATGAGCTGTTTCTAAATGTTCTTATTTGTTTATATGAAGCTGATTTATAAATTGTTTAGCTTTGTCTTACTAGATAATCTAATTAAATGAGGTTAACTTTAGTTAATAATAGTTAGTATTGAATTGATATGGTGGCAGCTGAGGTACTGCTGCTTAGGATAGGGGGATAACTTGAGTGGTATGTGCTACTCAAAGTTGGAGTTCTTAACTGCAGGCTGGGTGCAATGTTTAATCCTAATATTATTTTCACCTGTTTATTGTTGTTTGTATATAGTTCTGACATCCACAACACATTTTATAAACTTATTGTCACTACAAATAAAAGTGAAGCTTATACAAAATCCCATAAGATTTTCAATAAATACAGCTATAATTAATGGTACACCTAAAGGAGGAGGTATAATATCATTTATTTTGTTAATTGTTATTCTGATTATATGTTTTATATGTTTATAAAACCTAAATGATTTCTCTAAAAGGAATTTCTTTAAACATTAATGGACTGAATAACCCATGTAAAAGGGCAAGTTTAATGAGATACATTAATTTGCATAGGGCCAACTTAGTATTCCTTCAAGAAACACATCTCC